>NC_082390.1:9491784-9849284 GCF_031168955.1 Gadus macrocephalus
GCATCTCGTCTCTTCAGGCTGCCTGGCTGGAGAGAGAGTTACTCTGATAATCATCGTCATCATCTTCAGTTCTTCCAGGTATCATTAGTTATGAGTTATTCTGTTAATCACTGTCATGCTCAGTTCATCCAGAGATCGTTGGTCAGTAGGAGCTCAGGCTGGGGGTCCAGCCCTGGAAGAGGGCAGCAAACGGCTCCTGGATCTCTTTGCTCTAAAAGCTGTGTTAATGTGTCGCCAACCACTGGGGGGCAGTATCAGGCTGATGCCCCAGTGTGTGTGTATGTTGTTGTGTGATTGTGTTTGTGTATGTGTCTGTCCACGACTGCGGCCGTCTGTCCCAGGGTCTGTCCCCGCACACAGCCCTTCCAGCCCTGTGCTCTCTAGACAGTAGTCTGTCTGTCCGGGATTCGACAACAGAGGACCCAACGCAGAGAGAGGCCAGGAGGCGAACAAGCAGACAGTTTAGAGATAACACAAAGTCTGGAGGTGGGGGGAAGATTCATTCAGATACAAGGACCGTACAATGCAGTGGGATCCTTTTATTCAACCATCACTAGCAGAACTAGGATGTGCACCCAAACTCCTCACAGAAGGTTCGAGCTGGGTAAGAACCCCTTCTTGTTGTGACACAGCAGAGCTAAAGATACTAGGAGCAGGAGAGGATGATGTAGAGCGGCTGTGTGTTCCCAGGCGCGCTGACTCGTGTGTTAACCTGCCTCAGCACGTCCCAGGCCAGCTGCATTCCTGTACACTGGGCCGGGAAGAAGTGCTAGCAGGATTGGAGATACCAGCTAGCTGTCAGGAAGGAGAGCTACGCTAGCATGACTGGAGATAGAAGCTTACAGTAAGGTAAGAGAGCTAGCTAGCCTGACTGGAGCTAGCACAGTTGTTGTTAGCTGCTATGATAGCGAGCAGCTAAGCTAGTAACCTTGAGTTAGCCGCTAGTCACTAGGAAGGAGAGCTAATTGCTTCGGCCAAACGTCTGTCGTCATGGAGATGAACCGTACCGGTCATTAAGGCCACGAGGATAACCAATTACTCAACATGATGTCATAACCACAAACAATAACAGAAAAAAAAAGCTCCTCTGATTTATCGACTTGCGACAACATGTACTTGATATGTTATAATGTTATAGAACAGCCTCACACTAATGTGTTCCTAACCCTAACCCCTGACCCTGGCAGCACTGTCGGTCACATGCTCTTCCCAGACTTTGTTTTGTAATAAGTGCAGGCTGGTACAGGTTGTTACATTGTTTACTAACAGTACTTACATTGTTCCCCTCCCAGCGGTTCTGTGCTACTGCACAGGGATGCCCCCTAAATATGATCCAGACCGTACCCCTTAACCTGACCCCACACCTAGTAGTAGTTTGACACAGTTCACTAAACTCCCTATTCAGAACATAACTCCTGACGTCAACACACACAAACATAGGCGGTGCCCACTCCTCCTCCTCCTCCACCCCACCTCCTCCTCCTTTAACCCCGGCCTTGCACTGGGCGATGGCATACATATTGTATCAAGATTCATGTGTATCTGATCCAGGCCTGGAGCGGTACAGAGTACTGCAGCTCCGACCAGCCTTCTCTCTTCTGCTCTCCAGCCTGCTGACAGCAGACGGGGGCTTCTTTCGCAACAATGCTGGCTCTGTCTCAGGAGATGTGTTGGTTCGGTCTGAACAGAAATAGAAATGTGTGAATGCGTCGGCTCAGGTCGGGCAAGGTGTGAAGTTTAAAACCAACCAGTGACCACCTCTAATCATTTTACCGCGGCTCGCAACTACATTGCCGTGGTCCCCACCTACCTCCTCCTCCCCCTTCTCCCAGCTGCCTGAAATTCCTCCCCCCCCCCCCCCACCATCGAACCACAACACGCTGCTCTGCCGCCTTCACTGAGATTAGGAGAACATTTGCTGCTGGTACCAGGAACGGGGAAACGCACTCTGCTACAGCTGTCCCGAAACAGACCGACACGCGCGCGCTGCGCGGCGCACACACACACACACACACACACACACACACACACACACACACACACACACACACACACACAACACACACACACACACACACACACACACACACACACACACACACACACACACACTCTCTCTCTCTCTCTCTCTCTCTCTCTCTCCTCTCTCTCTTCTCCTCTCTCTCTCTCTCTCTCTCTCTCTCTCTCTCTCTCTCTCTCTCCTCTCTCTCTCTCTCTCTCTCTCTCTCTCTCTCTCTCTCTCTCTCTCTCTCTCTCTCTCTCTCTCTCTCTCTCACACACACACACACACACACACACACACACACACACACACACACACACACACACACACACACACACACACACACACACACACACACACACTCTCTCTCTCTCCTCTCTCTCTCTCTCTCTCTCTCTCTCTCTCTCTCTCTCTCTCTCTCTCTCTCTCTCTCTCTCTCTCTCTCTCTCTCTCTCTCTCTCTCTCTCTCTCTCTCTCTCTCTCTCTCTCTCTCTCTCCTCTCTCTCTCTCTCTCTCTCTCTCTCTCTCTCTCTCTCTCTCTCTCTCTCTCTCTCTCTCACACACACACACACACACACACACACACACACACACACACACACACTGTGAATCTAACAGTAGGAAAAGGTAAAGAGAAAGCTGAGGGTTTCCTGGAAATCCGCTGAACAGAGAAGTTTAAACGTCAACACTCTTAACACTTCATGTTCTTCCAGAGGACCGAAGCGGCTTGAGGACGTTTGGTTCCATTTGAAAAAGAAAGTTTGAACAATCGCACAGCCAGGTTTCTGGTGTTAAATAATAACGGCATCGTTTGTATATCATATAATTAACCAAATAAGCATGCTCTAATGTTGATAAATACGCCTGGTTTCGTCTCTATGAGGAGCTCTGGACAGAACTTACCTGGTAGGAAACAAATCTCACTCCAGTCCCGACCAGTCAACACATCGCCTCTCTGACTGGTCCACTGGGCTGAAACCAGTACCAAGTATCCCAACTGTTAGGAAAACCAGTACCAAGTATCCGAACTGTTAGGGTAACCAGTACCAAGTCTCCGAGCTGTGAGTGAAACCAGTACTCAGTACCCGAGCTGCTGGGTTCCGAAGTGAAGACAGTCCACCGCTCCGCTCATTGATCTCAGAGGTTCCGGGTTCTGCGGGACGGTCAAGGGCGCCGCCGGACGGTCCGCACTACACTCTATACGCGAATGTAGTTTATACTATAGTAAAAAGCACTATCATATACTGTAGTATCCTAGTATATTCTGGTGTAGTACACTATATAGTGTAGTATACTATACCACATACTGTAGTATACTTATTGTTGTAATAGTACAAAATATCATACTGTAGTATAAATACTAGTCATATACTGTAGTAGGCCTTTACTAGTGTAGTATACCAGTATACTGTAGTATACTATATCATATACTTTTAGCAAAACTAGTACACTATATATTGTAGTATACTATATCATATACTTGAGTATACTAAATATACTGTAGTATACCAATAAACTATATCATATACTGTACACTATAGTGTAGTACAATACTAGCAAGCTATAATAATAATAGTGGACTAGTATATATACTCGTAGTACTAGTGTATTATTGTACACTATACTAAGTGCAGTATATACTAGTGTAGTACAATACTATTACACTTATCATATAGTATACTCGTAAATAGTAGTTTAGTATACTATATCATACTGTAGTATCCTAGTGTATTCAAGTACTTTATGATAAGGTGTAGGATATACTAGCATACTGTAGTATAGTACATTATGTACTATAGCAAAGTCGGTTATATAGTCACAATTGAGGGTACCATATAGTAAATTATAGAATAGTGGAAAACCATATCAGAGTACACACTGTACAATAAACGTAGAGCATAGAGCGTAAAAAAGTATTTATTGTGTTTCAGGTGAAGTGCCACTAGCGGCCTGGTAGGGGCGCTGCGGCGGGGTTCTGAGTGTGACCAGAGACGGACAGAAGAAGCTTTCAAGGTCTCTGTATTAAGGACAGTCCCAACGTGATGTAAAGTGCAGTGATGAGAGCCTGCTGGGTTAAAAAACGGTTTCATACATCTTTCTACTTATTATTCAGAGCATGGGCAATATCCATAAAGCTAGCAGGTATATAAAAATAAATGCTATTCTATACAAGTCAGTTATACACAGCGTTGGAAAATAGTTGAAAACTGGTTCAATGCAAACTAGTTTCACAGCATGAAAAGTACAAAAGTTGTCAAACAATATTCAGCTTGTACGTTTTCACACAAACCGACGACATCAGCTGTACCTTCCATATGGGGGGGGGGGGGGGGGGATTTGAACGAAGCCTTAAGCCAGTCATGTGGCGTCGACATCACTTGAACTGGAATAAAATGTATCTATGATTCTACAAGCAGAAAAAATGCAAACTAAAAGAAATCTGTAGCACACTGGTTGACATCAGGACCCGAGTCACAGCATCAGCAGAAGGAAAGAACAACAAATCCACAGGAGGCACATCCATGATCCTTACGTCCTGATACACACGGTCCTTAGGAACCAGAAGCTTTACGTACAAACAGCAGCCGTTCAGGTGGGAGGCTCAGAACACACAACGGAGTCCGGCGAGGAGAGCGGGGGGGGGGGGTCAGAGGGACTGGGGGGAGGTCGACTGCTGAGGGGTCGTGGGGTGGAGGGAGGGACCGGTCTACTGCTCTTGGAGCGCTAAAGCTGGACCGCTAGCCGGCATCATTCAGCTGGCCTCCAGTGGAGACTGCGCCCCGAGCATCAGTGAGGCCTGACCCGTTCCGGCTGAACACACCCCCCCCAGGGCCTTAAAACCAGCGGAGGATAAAACAAGCTTATCTTCACTACCTTGGATAAAGCAACACCTCATTTGGCAAATAGCAACGCTTTGGCCAACCCTGGACCCTGGACCCACACCCCTAGCACTGGGACCATGATCCCAGCACTGGGAACAGTTCTTCAGACCCCTCTACAGAAGCATCTGCCTCGCTCTCTTGCCTTTGAACATTATTCCACTTTTGCCTCGTATGCTGATAGTACAAAATATATATTCTCTATGTACATAAAGACAGTGTGTTTGGAGAGGGAGGCCAGCAGCCCGTGGTCACACGGGCTGCTGGCCTCTGATGGTACCTGACTTAAAATAGAGGTCCTGTTTCTAAAACATTGATGATGGGAGAAGTTCTGACACACACACGTTTTTTTTTTCTTTCTGTGATTAACTTCCATGGCAACGAGGGCGTGGGTTAAAAAAAAAAAAAATAAGTCTATGTGTTCTCTGACATCATAGGGGACGGAAGTCAGGGGTCAGAGGTTGAGGATGGGGACGTCGAAGAGGTCACACAGGCCCTCCGTTTCGTCCAGGTTGTAGATGTAGTCGTGGTCACCGGGCGGAGGAGAGAGACGCAGCAGGGGGGAGAACACTGGAGACCAAACACACACACAGAGAGGTGAGGACACACACACACACACACACACACACACACACACACACACACACACACACACACACACACACACACACACACACACACACACACACACACACACACACACACACACACACACACACACACACACACACACACACCTTGTGTGAGAACCTACCTTCTGAGGACATCAGGTCATCCAACAGGTCTCCAGTCATGATTTCTGGTTGGTAGAAAGACAGAGAGGACCGGTTACATGGAGTTAGCTCAGAGATTTCTAAACCCAAACCAGTAGCCTAATACTTAATAGAGGGAGATATCTAGTCAGACAGAAAGAGAGAGAAAGAGACAGACACAGACAGAGAGACAAAAAGGAGAGGTCTAATCCTAAAATGGCCACAACAATAACAATTTCAATTTGCTGCCTTTCACAACACAACTTGGAGCACAGTAAGTAGTAGGATTCTTACCTTTAGTTGGGTCGAACATGTCAGAGAGATCTTTAGGGAAGTCCAACACTAGGAGAAGAGAACAGGACGTGTGATGAGAACTGTTCTACATCCCCGTCTGGTCATAAACCTTATTCTTCACCTCTCTCACTACTCCACTTCATACAATCGTGAGTGTGAGCTATAAACTGTAGTGGTTATTAATACGCAAACGTTGCTCACAATCAGACGGCTCAGACTTGATAGATTCAAACAGGACGGAGCCAGAGTGGGGGGCGGAGCCAGAGGAGGGGGCGGAGCCATCCAGGGAGGCAGAGGACTGGAGCTGTTGGCTTGGCGATGACGTCACCGCAGTGGGAAGGGCTGCAGAGAGTTGTGACGTCTTGCTAGCGTCTGGAAAGAGACGGTAGGCTCACTACAACCTCATACCTCCTTCATGGCATACACAAATATCAGGGATGCTCTACACAGGGGGCTTACAAAAGGGTTACAAACTGTAAATTTAAAAATGTTAATTTTATTAATATATTTTATTTTTAAGCGGTAAGGTTTCAAAATGGCTTGTAATGACTAATCACTCACACCTGGTGGTAGACTGGGCCGTTAGACTGAGTCTGGCAAATAGGGCGACTGTGGGGGCGTGTCTCCTACCTGTGGAGGCCGTCTGATTGGCTGCTGGGGTGGGCGTGGCAGCACAGGGAGAATTTGTGATCTGTAGAGCAGGACAGAGAAATCACAAAATCAACAAAACCTCAAAGTCCGTACACAGTGGGAGCAGTCAAACTCAGATATCCTCCAACATTACAGAGGATTGCTTCACACACGTGTTGGAAGAATCTCATTCTGCAGCGTCGCCTCAGTTTGATTTGACCCTTACAGATCGCTGGAGCGATGTGAATGGTCTAACTCTTCTTTTGGATGGAAACTGAGTTGATCTTGCAGACCGCGATACTTCCACAACATAAGCATGGAAAGCAGCCGACCCATGTATCAGACTCCAATCCCTTCAGCAGACAGAGGGATCCATGCTGGGAGACATCACAGGTGTTTGATACCCGTGTGGTAACCCAGTTGAGGACCTGTGAGGTGGCTACAGACCCCCCTGTGAGGTGGCTACAGACCCCCCTGTGAGGTGGCTACAGACCCCCCTGTGAGGTGGCTACAGACCCACCTGTGCGTGCGCTGTGGGGGCCGGGAGGTTCTGGAGGACGTCTTCGGGAGGGGGCACGGGGAGGACCACAGGGGACTGGCTGCTAGGGTCCTTGTTGACCAGCAGCACCTCGATGGGGCCGGACGAGCTCTTCAGACGGATCTGGTACTTCCTGGGCCCGTTGTGGATCTAGGAAACAAGGAAACAGTCTGGAGATATACCTCAAAACAGTCAACCATAGCTTCGTTTTTTTTATGCTTCCAAAATATTTTTTATATTTTGGAATATTTTTAATCATTTGGAACGATCGACCATCGTTAAAGCCATCTGGGTTCTTTTCTGCTGAATGCACATGTTGAATCCGCCATGACCAAATCGGTCCTACTGCCTTTTCTGCCAACGATCGGCAGTCGGAATGGTGAGTCAGGGCCATAATGCCGAGTATATCTGCATTATCAGACATCAGCTCCAGTAGGGGTCTGGGGTTTATTATAACTTAAGCTTAAAGGGATACTTCACCCATTCAGAACCGGCGTTCTATCATTATAAAATCGCTATTGTAATATAAAAAAAAGTTTTTTCCCCCCCTCAGTCTAACCCAGTCTTCCCATGGCCAAGCTTTCCTGATCTAATTTTTTCCCGAGATGACGTCAAATGACGCGTTAGACGTCATCTTGGGAGAACTTTGCTTGCCTGCTAGAAGGGCAGAGGACTACAAAACACTGGTTCCGCAAATTTGTGAGCCCACCAATAAGGAATGAGGGGGGGCGGGAGCTCGAGTACGAAGGGTAAACACAATGTCCGCCATGTTTCTTCACCGCTTAGCTAGAGAACAAAATTTCAATGTCAAACAGCCAAAGTGGATTTTGAAAATCTATTGTTGGATTTGGACATTCAGGGCTAATAGTGCGAGCCAGAATACAGCCAGGAAGAATTGACACAAATAGAAAAAGAAGGCTGCTGTGGCTGCCGCTAAACAAGCCTTGCCTGTTGCCGAGGACGACGAGCCGGAGCGCGCCGGTTTGCTCTGTTCGCTAGGGCTGTAACGATACGCGTATCAAACCGAAAATCGCGATACTCAAAGCCACGAACCTGTCTCGCGGTGTGAGAAGGCAGAAGCGCGATATGCCCTTTCTAACTTTTCGGTCAAATTGTCAGATTGAAATTTGCTAATAATTTGTCTAAATAATAGTCTGCTGACAGCGCCCCCTCCTATCGATGCCGTAAATATGTGACGAGATGCCCTCTCTGTGATCACAGCTCTCCGTGGCTACGGAGGATTGCATTTCTCCACAGCCGTCGAAGTCCTCATATGCGATATGAACGACATTTATCCAGAGTGGGCCAAGCGCGAAAAAAATTGCCTGTGTGATCCTGTCTCTATTGTTTTGTGTGATTTGACTGGCAGTTTGTCTGCTTATAGGTCGGAATGAAGCGGCCACCGATTATTGACAGGATGGGTACTTTATTCTACCGGACTCGTTTGCTTCTTCACTAGACACACGCGCTACCGCTCGCTCTCCTCGCTCGTCCACTCACTCGCTGACGTCACTCACTCGCTGACGTCACTCACACACGCATACGCACACTGCCATTCTCCCGCACACACATATGCTACTCGTAACACTATGCCTCGTTATTGCGACGTTCATGTTTTTCCTCATCTATTGAAAGTTAGGCTATTAAACATGTTGCATTCTATACGGCCTGATTATGTCATTATTTAAGCTACATAGCCTAATAAGAAGCGCTAATAAGGATATTTGAATAAACCAACCAAACAGTTAAAGGGGCCCTATTATGCCTACCAGCAAAAAGCATCCTCCAACTGCAATCTTTGGTTATTTCTTTATTAATTTAGCTATACTTTAATAGTATTCTTTCGGTTCAAATCTGTTCAGTGTTCCAAATTATTTGTTATTAAATGTTACATTAAGATAATTGGTATTTAAGTATGATGTATCGAACCGTGGGTCAAAAATCGTGATACAAACCGAATCGTGAATTTGTGTATCGTTACAGCCCTACTGTTCGCCTATAGACACTAACACAGAGTCCCTGTGCTGCAGCGAATTTCAGCGATGCCAGTTTCTTCTAGAATAAATGGCTGAATCTGGTGAGGACGAGGCCATGTGTGTAACCTCTCACCCAGGCTTTACGCCTCAACTGAACAGTTTGCTATTGGATACATATTTCCGGACCCAGAAAGTGAACTGGAAAAAACGAGGGCAGAAGTCTAAACTAGTCAACGTATCAAGGGGAACATGTTTACACAAAGTTTGCTCGCACTAGGGCCATGGGTCCTTACTTTTGAGCAAGAGAGACACTTTCTGCCTTTTCTCAGGATAATCCGATATCTTTCATTTTTTTTGCCCATTTATAATACATAGAATTATTTACTTCATATAACCTTCATATCTCCACCGGGGAGTTATCCCTTTAAAGTGGCAGCGTGGTCTTGGGTTAAAGTCCCCTGCCTGCTTACTCGGATGGGCTACACCTGCACTTAGGGGACAAGGACACACACACACACACACACACACTTACAGGCTCGGGGACGGGGACCTCTAGCTGGGTCCCGGTGGGGGCCCGGATCGCCAGCAGAGTTTCCCCTGCAGACAGAAGGAGGGGGCATCATTAATATCATAATCACATACAGATATGAACATAATCACAACACGTTTGACTAACAAAACACACTTTACAATGGGATAATTAAACAGAGCAAAACTAGACCAATAAAGTTGCGTTCCTACTGTTGACCGTGTGTTGTGTTTACCTTTGAAGGAGCCGCAGAGGTCCTCGTGTCGAACATAAGCCATTGTATGTCTGCGTTAAAGTCATCAACACAATGTGGACCAACGGGTGGTTCAAAGGTCACCCCCCCCGGAGCTGGGTTCACTGGTCTGAGTTGGCAGGGTTCACTGGTCTGAGTCATCCGGTCTGCCTGACCTAGTCTCCCAAAAACCCCCCCATATAACGAACCTCAGTCTGACCTCGGCGAGGCAGCCATTGTTTACCAAATATGGGCACAGCCTTACATTGTTAAAAGACTCAAGCCAATCAAATACACTCACCCCTACACTCTTCACTCTCGCCGAAACCAGTTGGAAGTAAAAACATATTCTCACCTAAGAAAAGCTTTCCGTGCAGATCTCTCTTAATATAATTTAATATCTCTCAACATTCTAATAATCTAAACCGGGTTAAAAACGTTTTGATTGTTACTCTCCTAAAGCGCTTCTACCGTTCTAATGTGAACATTCACTGGACCTGGTCGGACCTCTGATATGTCCTGGTACTTTTAGTACCAGGACCCAAGTTTCCACCAATGCCAACCCTATGCTGGTGCGGAGCAGGTGCTGGTTCCGTGTTGTTTCTAAAAGCCAACTCCCCAAGAAGCATCGTGATTTTCCACAGACTTTAGGGCTAGAGTAGAGCCACGTCGATGGGTGAGAAAATACAACCTCGTTGCCCCAGCAACACGTCGAGACGTTGAAATTAACGCGTTAGAATCAAGCTAACTGAGTACTAGACGGACCAGCGTGGAGTTGGAACCCGTTGGTGCGGCCCGGAGCCAGGATTATTTATGTGGGGAAGCCAAGAAGCGGATTCAAGATTGGCACGGGCTCCGAAGCAGCACAGGAACCGCGTGGTGGGAAAGGGGTAAGAGAGACCCTGGAGGTGGAGTGGGCCCAGGGGCCTGAGGTGGGGCCAGGGGCCACAGCGACCCTGAAGGATATGGGCTGTTGTGTGAGTCGTCGGTGACGTTCTTGATGCTCTGCTGAACCCAGACCCTCTGCTGGTCCAGCTCCTGTTCCCTCACTGCCAGGTCCTTCAGCTCTGCCTTCAGGTCCAGCAACTTGTCCGCGATCTCCCGGGTGTTACAGCCCGGACCCACACCCCTGAGGACACAAACGCGGTGAGATACACACACACACACACACACACACACACACACACACACACACACACACACACACACACACACACACACACACACACACACACACACACACACACACACACACACACACACACACACACACACACACACACACACACACACACTGTGACACACACACTCACTTCCACTGGATACTGTTCTTGGACTTCTTCTCGATGAGGCCGATGCCCTCCAGCACGTTGGTGATGTCATAGATGCGCCGCTTCTGTCTGACTGCCAGCGTATCGGCCGCCTGCACACAGACCACCGACACATGACCACACATACAGCCAGCTCATTGGTCGATCCCATCCACCAATCACACCCTCATTTTATCCCCTGATCACATGACCCCCTGAACGATCACATGATCACAGCCTCTGCTATCCTCCACACTTCCAGAATCTAATTTTCACTGTATTACTAATAAATAGTTTGATAATAGATGCAGAAAATGCATTGTGCCGTTTCAAATTCAGTATCACATTTATTGTGATTCCCATCTATCCCAACGGTTTCCACGTGTGCATGCATGCGTTCGACGAGCACGGGAGAGCGCCCGCTTGTCGTCGTGCCGCTTGACAGGACGCTCTGCCTCATCCCTGCCCACTTGCCTCTCCATTGAGAATGCATTAGCAGGCGCGACAAACGCCTCCCGTGTGAAAAGCCCTTCATGGCACCCGAACCCTGCATGGGTTCGGGTCGGGAGTCGATATCAATTTATAGCGGGTCTGGTCGGGTGCGGAATGTAATTCGCGCTACTGTCGGATGCAGTTTTAAGTATTGCGGGTACGGGCGCGGGTTTGCAAAATAAGACCCGTGCAGGGCCCTGAATACCAGAGAGAAAGGATAAGGGTTACTCAAATCCGGGTTGGAGTCCCAGAGAAAGTACCAAGTTCCTTTAGGTCGGGTTGGAGTCCCGACGCAGATACCAGAGAGACTGTGGATCTGATCTTAAATACATTTCCCTTTCTATTTTACTCATTTCTTTGCATATGTTTTCTTTTACTTATGTATTATTTTATTTTATTGTATGACAATGTTTATATGTGAAGCACTTTGAGTCTGCCTTGTGTATGAAAAGTGCTATATAAATAAAGTTGCCTTGCCTTGCCTTGAATAGCACTGGCACACTAGCCAAAGGTCGGAAGTACGAGTCAATAGTTTGCTCGCTCTTTGTTCAAATGCACTTAGCAGGTTGTCAAATCTTTCTCCTTCTCACAGACGTTTACGCGCGCTTGATGATCTCAAGGACCCTCCCCCTCCACACATTAGCCACTAACAGTGGCCATTCCCCATCGTTCTCACACTCATTGGCCTGCTACAGATTCCGGATTTACTGACGCGCCCCTTCCATGTTTAACGTGTCAAAATCTAAAAAATAAAAAGGGCAAATTCACTGGTCGCACATGGGCAACCAGATGTCAAATTCAGTCGCACACTCTCAAATTTTGGTTGCAAAATGCGACCATTTGGTCGCAGTCTGGAGCCCTGCATGGTACAATAGTCTGGTTGTGACCAACTTCAACTGGTAGTAAAAGGTTCTTGGTTTGAACCGCAGTCTACCTGCGAGCAAGATGACCCCCTAGTGTCTAACCCCTACCTGCTCCTTAATGACCTGTCTCTGTACTGTCTAACCTCTACCTGCTCCTTAATGACATGGATGGATTTCAATGCAAGTCTCTTTGCTAATGACTTCCTGGTCTCTCCTTGGGTAACATCTGAATGCTCAGCAGACCAACCATAACTACATGTCAGTCACTGATAACTCCAGTCATCCAATAGGATCCCTCTGCTGAGGCTGTTCAGATAAGGTCCAATCAGCTCATGCCTTGTTTAACCGCTTATTTATATTGAACCCCCATTTTACAAACGATATATTGTGACACAGCATGATGTGGAGTCACAATGTTTCACATGTTATCTCAGTTCTCCCATAAATGTACAGTTCGGGATGTTTTGTTTGAGTGACGGCCTGTGAGTTGACCACGATAAAGAGTCACGCTGCTGTCACGACACCCCACAGGGCAAACAAGACTATCTTACATCTTATCCAAATCCATTTTGATGCCGTCTGGATTGTTGTTCAAATATAGCAGTCAGGGTAATAGTCTCTGAATGAGGCGTAACGCGCAGGGGGAATAAGTAACCGTGAAACCAAAACCGAAAGTAAACGTCAGCCAATGGAAGTCTGACGTTTCATTGTAGATTCAAACGACTGGGTTGTCAATTCAAAAACCTGACCGGTTAATTGTGTCCTAAATGATCCATACCACTTAGGGGATCAAATATGTCCCTGGTTAAAGGGCGGCTCTATGACGTGTAGTAGGTTCCCAAAAACACGGGGAACCATCAACGCAAAAGCCTCTTGGCAAATATTCGTTATACCAGATTAAAATCTGTTACAAAACAACCCTAGTCCGTCAGAACAGGACGCATGAAGGGTCCGAGAAAAATAAACTGATCAGTGATCAGCAGAGCTGCTCATGTGTGAGCAGGAGCTGATCAGCAGAGCTGCTCATGTGTGAACACCCGACCGGTTCCCCACAATAGATGACCCAGTTTGTAAACTTCGGCTCAGCGGGGGTTCGGGTAAAGGAAACTTTCCCTAACTCCTGCCGCTGATCTTAGGAGCGCATGTGGAAGTCTTCCTCTGGACCCCTGTTCACTAGTGTTGAAATACACACTAGTGTCGAGTTCACCACAGAACCAAACGTTACAAGGGAGGCTCTCCATTCAAACCGACACACGGCCAGCTCATAGGCTTGCTGGCTAGGCTAATGTAATGCTAATGCCACACTTGAGTGGAATTGCATTGCTGAAGTGCTAAAGCAATGCTACAGTGCTAATGCAATGCTAAAATTGTTGTGCAATTCTAAGGTGCTACTGCATTACTTCCGTGCAAGTGCATTGCTGAACTGCTAAAGCAATGCTAACGTGCTAAAGTGCTAGTGCAATGCTAAAGTACTAACGCAATGCTAATGGACAGGTTCAAAAAATGACATCCGCGTGCTGACAACAAACAATGGGCTCGTGCTCACCGCCTTGAGGTCCAGTACGCCGTCCTTCGCCTCCTGCAGCAAAGTCACGAATTTGGTGGTGAGCAACCCGAGGCTCTTCTCATGTCGGCTTGGGGTCTGGGGCTGGAGCGGGTCCCCCAGCGGCCCCAGCTCGGTTCTGCTCGCCGACTCGAGCTCCATCATCTGGGAGCTGCCCCGCAGGTCTGCCCGGTGCAGCCGGAGTTAAGTGCTGCTCCACCCGGCGCTCCGTCCCTGCCCTCCGCGGACCGTGTGCTTCACCCGAGACGGGAGCAGCGTGTACTGCCTGTACTATCACCGTATAACGGACCGATCCGGTCCGGAGTTCCCCGCCTTGTGAGCTCCGTAAGCAGGCCGTGAGCAGACGGAGAGCCGTTGAACACGCGAGGTCTGCTGGGACGCTGAGCTGACTGAGGGGCCGTCCACAACAAGATCGTGCATCCCCCAAACGCACAACTCAAGTTGTCCGTAGAGAAAAGCACAAATACAAACGTAAAACCACACTTCAAAGCAAAACATACGCACACAAATGTATATATAAAATGTTCAAGAAAAATAAAAAAATCCGGTTTATATAGTGGGAATATAGGAAACGTAACGTTCAGACATGTTTCAAAAGTTACTAGCCGCAACGTCACTTCTTATGACACCACTAGTCAAGTGGAATTATATTTAGTTTGAGATGAGTTTCACGGTCAATATGACGCAATGTCATTATATTAATGTAAAGTCTAATTTGTGAAACTAATTCTCACCTGAATAGCTTTGGGGTTGAGTCTGCCTGCGGTGCCAAGGTACAGCCGACAGAGGGCAGCACTGGCTTTCCCTTCACTGACATGATGGAGTCACTCTGGAAAATGGTACCTTTCTAGATTGCCAACAAACACATGAGAGGTTCCCTTTATGGATCACGAACAAACACAGGATATGAAGATGGCAGTGGGGTACCTGACAGACAGCTGGGAACTCATGGGGGTGGATCACGGCTCTTTAAATTTCAGGCCTGTTGTGCCAGACATGTGTGTTTACCTTCGTTTTAGATATCTACACGGGATAAACACACACAAAGATAAAAACGTTAATAACAAACTTGATCAATAAAGGGTTTGAATTTGTGGTTACGGTTCTAGTTCCATGGCTGAGGTCTGGTGGGAGGGAAGTTGCAGAACTTCCCCATCTGTCCAGTGAGGGGGAAGTCAGAGGGCAGATGGGGCAGTTTCTGATCACAGGGACCACAGGGACGGACACCATTCAAGAACCGGTCGCCATAGAAACCAGCGTCCTTCCAGAGCCCAGAGACATTTTCTTCAGAGAGAAGGTAATACAGCACTGTAGTCTTCAATAGTATAGAGGATTTCACATATTTCAGCTTAAGTCTACTCCCCAATTACCAATTTAAAGAACAATTCTTTACTTTGGGATTGCAACTGAAAGAAAACCGGCCTGATTAATCTTAAAAATATAGAATATAGGATAGAATGAAACTCATTCATAAAATCATCATTGCTCAAGTTAGTGAATCTACTGTGAATATATTAAGTAATATGACGTTGTATGGAAAGAACAAAGGGGATAGTGTTCAGGCCTCCAAACGAGTGATGTGGGTGGTCCTGTCAGTGTATATCTTGCACCTGCAAAAGACTTGCATCTTTATGCAAGTCAGATGAATAACGGAAAAAATGGCAATTGCTAATGCAAGTACACGGCTATACATTAAAAAAAATGGGACCAGTGATGAGAAAACCAGGATGCAGACCAGGCAAGCACACTGTAGCACTGAACAACAGGCATCAGGACAAATAGCTTAGCTTATGTTCGCATCAAAGCCTTTTGATTCTCTGTTAAGGGAGTTAGTAATTACTTCGGTCTATGTTGTGCTAAGAAATGTACAGTATGTATTAAGCAATGGCGGTTGAATGACGCCCGGGGCGGCATTATTTCATGACACAAGGGGGGCGGCACGAGCACTTAAAAAATATATATCATCTGCGTCGCGAAGCAGTTTTCTATGATCTATCTTATCACTGTGTGGGGAATAGGCATTTTGGCAGTGGCGGTTTTAAGATAGAGGCATAGGTAGGCGGACGCTTGGGTCCCCCATAGTGGAAAGAAAATCATCATGTTTCTTTTTGTACAAAAACAGAGACGAGGAAAGACAGGTCTAAATGTGAAAATAAAATTAAGGGTTAGGAAAAGGGTTATGAAATAAAGTTACCCAAGCAGCTCAAATAAAAGAAAAAATAGAAAAAGACGCCAGTTAGTATTTGGCAACGCTGCCAAAGATGATTTTTTACGGCTACTGTTGGGGATGCAGACAGGAAAAACAACTTCCAAAGCGTTGAACATGCCGCTACAGCGGTAGCCGCAGCTAGCTGTGAAGTGGCGCTAGGTGAAGACCTGTGAGAAGACGTCAATAAGTAGGAAGCTTGCATGCGGAGAACAATCTATCTTTTCTCTCTCATAAGGCATTTTTACACTGCCAAATATGCCGTCTTATGCACGCCTTTTTTGCAGCATGGTCCGCGCGTTTACGCTGCCCGAGGTTAATCGCCTGCTTGAGCTAGCACCCCAATTTACCTTCCCGGACCCTACACACATTGGCGGTTTATTGGGTTTCATTCTGATGTAAATGCCACGGCTCCGCGGTTCCAGGGGAGGGGTGGCTTGGGTGGAGGTGTTTCTGCGCCGTCTCCACAGAGACAATGCAGCAGGGATGGAAATTAACACCCGCCACACGCCATTTGCGGGTGGATTTGTTCACTTCACCCGCCACTGTGTCGGGCAGGCCCGGTTCTACGGGGGTGCATAAGCATGCATTGCACCCCCGAAAAAAATGTTTGCACCCTCAATTGAAAAAAAATAAAAAATAATAATATTTTTTTTATAAATATGATAAAAATAATAAAATACTTGCTCACAAAACAAATTGTAATGAAACCTGTGACAATTTCCATTAAATACCGTTGAGATATCAGCATCCAACATCACTCTGACTGTTCACCAAACTGACAAAATCACTCCGCATTTATGTATGGTGTTTTGTTTATATGTTGCTTGGCAACAGTCCGCTCAGTGGGGATCTATTTTTGGCGATTTTGGTGAATTTTGGATTATTTTTGTAGCCTGTGAATCTTTTTATCATGTTTAGCTTTAATATGAAATTGTGGGAAAAGTATACATTTTTAGGGTATGGATTTTATAAATGCGTCTGATTCTAGAGATTAATATTCTGAAAGAATTTTGAGTCCAGGTCAAACTGCTGAGGAGAAATAAGCCTAATGCATGATTTTTTACAATAGCGCCACCTTTGGGTGCAGTACCACAAATGTGGGTTTATGGGTAGAGGGGGTTATTGGTAACCATACCTGAAATACCTTTTCAAGAGTTTTTGACTTAAGGTATAGGCTGCAGTATGACTTTTACAGAATTTTAGAAAAAAAAAAACGTTACAGAAACAATAAGGGCCAAGCAGCTTTGCTGCTCGGACCCCTAATTATTCATCTTGGCAATATTTGCTAAGTCTATGGCTGTTTGTGATGTTTTGCTAGGTATATGACTGTTTGTAGGGGTTTACCCTAACTACTTGTCTTGCTGATTATATTGATATTGATTTGATCTTGAAAAAATAGTGCTGATTTTCCTGGCTTTCTGGCAAAGATTATCTGAAGCCTTATTCTCTTTTGGGTTCCATTGTGACCATTAGTTTGTGTCGTGCTACCCTTTGTGTGCTCTCTGCTTTCCATCTTCATTTTGGAGTAAAGAAGTGTATGAAGGGTTTAAAGTTTTTTTTTTTTTCTAATCTCCAACATTTACTTCAGCGTAGATTAGCTTTACCTGCCTATTCACCATTCAGTCTGTGCATTATTTTTCTCCGTTCTCTTCTAAAGATCGGATGAGGTGGGCCCCATACATATCTTCGGCTTGGTCCCCCAATTTCCTAAATCTGCCACTGTGAATTCCTGCCTGTAAAGGGTGCAGCAAAATGAGGCAGTCACGTAGAACATTTTCCATTGACGTCAGATTCATCAGAACATATTAAACCACACTGAGAAACAGCCAACAATACAGAAAACTATAGTAAAGATCTAAGTTTCAAACAAAATGTAGGCCTACATGCGTAGTCCTGTTTACTTAGACTGCTCGTTAATTTTCTGCACAAAGTACAACAAAGAGTGAGTGTGTGTGTGTGTGTGTGTGTGTGTGTGTGTGTGTGTGTGTGTGTGTGTGTGTGTGTGTGTGTGTGTGTGTGTGTGTGTGTGTGTGTGTGTGTGTGTGTGCTCGTGTGTGTGTGTTTGTGTTCTGAGGAGACCTTACTCAGTAGATTAGCTTAGCTGCCTATCCACCATACAGTCTGTACATTTTTTTTCTCTGTTCTCTTTTAATGATCAGATGAGGTGGGCCCCATATATATATTCGCCTTGGGCTCCCAATTTGCTAAATTTGCCACTGCATATTGGGGCCCCCTCCGGCTGCAGGCGCTCCTGCTTGCTGAGAAGGTGCCTTGCACAGAAGCTGTGTGACAAGGGGAAACGGGAGGGGGGCGCGGGGGGAAAGCTCACCTCTGCGTCTTCCCAAATGGAACGGACATAATTCAAATGTAGAACCGCCACTGGTATTAAGCGTAAATTTCCTCAGCACACATGAAGAAATGACTCCAGCAGGACAGTCAATGGGTCTTTTATTTTTTTTGCCAATTGCCAAATGCAGTGGCCCGTTACTACATGCCCCACCATGGGAATGTGGAGTGGGAGTGGATTTAAGTGTGCTGAGCCGGATTTCGCCCACCACCACCCAGGCCCCCACCTGCTATGTTTCTGCTTTGTCTTGTATGTAACCGACACTACGGGATGAGATATCGGTGTGCAACCTGGGGAATTGTATAGTCCCTGTGGTCTAACGTTGGTGTGCTGTTGGTATTCTGTATCTGACATATGTGTGTCATGCTTTAAATCCTAAAGCAGGGAGCACCAGAAAAGAGGGTTACCATACCGACAAACTAAATGCATTACCGTTTTATGAAGGAAATGCTTGCATTTACTACATGGGGGATTCCTGACATTTTGATTATTACAGGTTCATTCACCTGTCTGAACACGCCTGCAGCGGAACAGGGGATTCTGGAAATACAAGCTCAACAAAAGCACAGATTTTGTGGAGCGGGCTGGGGTGTGTGGTTTCCCCCTGCCCTGGATGCAGGAGGGGCTGGACCGTAGTGGGCAGCCTGGGGCAGTGGTTTCCCCCTGCCCTGGATGCAGGAGGGGCTGGACCGTAGTGGGCAGCCTGGGGCAGTGGTTTCCCCCTGCCCTGGATGCAGGAGGGGCTGGACCGTAGTGGGCAGCCTGGGGCAGTGGTTTCCCCCTGCCCTGGATGCAGGAGGGGCTGGACCGTAGTGGGCAGCCTGGGGCAGTGGTTTCCCCCTGCCCTGGATGCAGGAGGGGCTGGACCGTAGTGGGCAGCCTGGGGCAGTGGTTTCCCCCTGCCCTGGATGCAGGAGGGGCTGGACCGTAGTGGGCAGCCTGGGGCAGTGGTTTCCCCCTGCCCTGGATGCAGGAGGGGCTGGACCGTAGTGGGCAGCCTGGGGCAGTGGTTTTCTAACTTTTTCTACGAGTGTCCCACCTCTAAGATTTTTTACCCCCTTCTGTTTTTTATTTAATTGTTTTAATTTTCTGAGTACTCCAAAGTACCCCTAGGGGTAAACGTATCCCCATTTGAGAACCACAGGGCTGGGGTGTAGAATTTCACCCTGTCCTATGGGTGGACTGGAGCTGTTCCCCGTACTGCAGGCGAGTATGAAAGGGAGAGGTGTGGGAGGACTGGAGCAGGTTGAAGACCAGTCGAGGGGCTGCATTCTGGATGAGCTGCAGAGGAAGAGTGGTGCAGACCAACCAGAAGATCGCAGTGATCTAGACGTGAGATGACAAGAGCCTGGGCCAGAACCTGGATGGCCTTCTGGGTGAGGAACGGACGTATCCTCCTGATGTTGTGGAGCATGAATCTGCAGAGCGAGTCACAGCCACCACAGAGTTGTCGACATTGATGGAGAGGTGGATAGGAGATGCCTTTCCTGGAAGGAAGAGCATCTCAGTCTTGTCCAGATTGAGCCTCAGGAGGTGCGTCAAAATCAAGGGTGGGTGTAACGCACATAGAATATATAATAAAGATGAACCTGATTTAACATAGACTATATAATAAAGATTAACCTGATTTAGCATAGAATAACCAGATTTAACATAGGCCTACATAATAAAGATTAACCTGATTTAACATAGAGTGTTTATAATAGCCTAAAGATTAACCTGATTTAACATAAACAATATAATAAAGATTAACCGGATTTAACATTGACTGTAGCCTATAATACAGATTACAATGATTTAAAATAAACTGTTTATCATGGTTTCCATTGGGTACTTGTTGTAAACTATCTATCGCAGACTTCTTTTCACACAAAAACAGCCTATAAAACGTGTACACGTTGTGATTTAGACCGTGCTAAGATACGAGTTCTTTGGTATTTCGGGCATTGCAAAAACATTTCCTCTGCGGGGAAAGGCCACCCACCATCCTCCCTACCTTCCTCCCGGTCATGTTTGGATTGTACATTGAGAGGAGGGGCTAATCACAGACTTCATCATGTCCTATCTACTGATGCATTTTTTGGATTATTGTTAAAGGGTAGGTATGCTGCCAATGACCGTTACGGCGAATTATCTGTGACGGAACATTGTTGTAAACAATTCTGGATAATAAAAATAGGTAGGCCTACACAACTCGACTAAATATAGCCTGACATAGGTTTAGTAGTTTATAGATATTTTAATGTGGAAATGTAACAAGCCCTTAAATTGTTACGATATTGTTATTTAATTTATTATTTTTGTTTGTTCGTTATCCTATCTTTATTGTATTAATGGGCCTACTTTCCATTTCCTTACTTCTTATATTTATCTTACTTTATTTATGTGGGAGAGGTTTGTCATTTCCTTTGCAGCTGTTCACACACTGAGAAAATCTCTTTCATCACTGGCGTAATCATTACCCAGTGCAGTGCGGGAAGGGGGGTGGTTATAGGGCGAGGTTAGCGTCGGCTGTGAGAGGGGACTCAGAAGGGGCTCTACAGTCTTTACAGTGAGGAGGACGGATCCGTCATGACGACCCCACCAGATCATGGAAAGCGGAGAAAGACCAGAGCAGAGCCACCAGGACAGGTAAGGATCCAGGTTGGTCTAACCGGGATCTGGCATTTTTAAAATAACTGTGACGGCATTTCTCACTAGTTTCTGAATTTCTAAAAGTAATCAATCAATTAATTGAGAAAATGATCAGCAGAATAATCCGTAATGAAAACAATCATTAGTTGCAGTTTGATAATAAACAGTTCAGAATTAACTCAACCAACTAGGGGCCTACAACACTAAAACCCTGCGTTTAGTTCACTGTAATCTTTGCTCGCGAACTTTCGCAGTGATATGTCGCATTAGGATCATCACCATTGTATCACCTATCTGCGATAGTTAGTGACTGCAGGACTTGACTTGTAAGAGCATTTGGCAAGAGCACCAAGCACCAACCGGCGGAGCAGGAAATGCAGAATAGGCACCGTGGTGTAAATAGAGATAACCCCCGTTTGAGGGGGAGACGGGGGTGCGTAACGACCGTCTCAAGACCAACCAAGAAGCCACCGATTTACCAAATGCCTATATTAGGTGTCCTAATGACACTTAAAGCATATTCTAAAGAACATTTCCTTTTTTGAGTTTGTTTTTGAAACCGTCTGCACCGTGGAATGGGATTTAAAATAGTGATAAGAAAAGGTGCTATAGGTAAGATTTCAGAGTCGAAAAGAGCCGCAGAGAAAGCGGTTTGGAAACTGAACAACCCAAAACTGTCCCCTTCCCTCGCTTCCCCGTCCCATAGAACATTTCTCTGCCATTGAGAAGTGTTGCATTTTGCACACCTGTGATTGACAGGCAAGATGGACTACCCAAACGAATCATTGAAGAGCGATTCGCTGATTGGTCCAAAATGAGCCGGGAGCGGTCTAAAATTGAACGGCGTTGGGTTCTCCGACCACTCCGGCACTTCTACAACGAGTAAAGACTCGCAATGGTGGTAATCTCGGCCATGGCTGAGAATGAATTGGTGGAAAGGAACGTTGTTGTTCACAAGAGAGTGAACAACAGAACCTGTTGTACACTCCTCCTCCTCCAATATTCTTCAAAACGCACGACTGTTTTGAAGTTTTCAAGCGATCAAACTTGTGTATGAACATTTAATTTGGTGTCAATAAATAAATCAAATGCTCTGATCAAAAATAAAACAGTCCAATCATTTCACATGCCTACCTCAGAGTGCACTAATTGCCCATGACAGGATTTCAATGAAGAAATGAATCCTCATGTCATTTTGTGCCCTTGTGAAAAGGCAGCCCCTCCTTTTCACATATACGTCTGACACTCCGCGACATGTAACTGATCAGCATGCACACACGCATTCACGCATCTGGTAATGTTTGGTATGACAATACCAAACATTACCGGAGTCGAGAGGCTCATTTTCACAGCCCTCTATTGATGATAAATTAAAAAGCCAAGCCTCGTTCAAATTCTTATCGGAAAAAATGAGAGATAAGATGAATACCTCATTCATAACCCAGAAATAGGTTTACTGTTTTTTTTCCAGTGATTTTTCTTTTTTTTTTTTACTAAAGAGTAATACCCAATGCATGATGTATTTAATTTTCCTCTTTAATTTGTATGAAGCCAACTTAACCAGTGAGTACGTTTTTCACTCAAGTGTGCGTTTTCAATCTTGTTGTTACGGCTCATTACTGGCCCCTGTATCCAATCAGCATCAGGTCAAACAAGCGTGTGCCAGCACAAGAGTCTGTGCCCTCTCTCCTCTTGCTCTCCATCGGCCGGTTTTTGTTTGTTTGTTAGGGTGGATCTTTCTGGTTGTTGTTTTGGCCTTGGCTACCCTGAAGCTATTTCCTTCACTATTATTTTGTTAGTGTGATTCATACAGTTGGGATCAAATAAACCTTTTTTTCTTGGATTGGTGCCTGCTTGTGAACCGTCCTTTCGATCCCTTTCTGCTGTGTTACCTCAATACCACGTTTATCAATTGAGGATCGTAACTCGTGTAAAAATCATACGGCACATTTTGTCATTGCATTGAAACACACTCATTGCATTGAGCATCGAAGCCACACTGCCATTTCCTTCTTCTATATTCACATTGAGTCTCGTGAAAGTCAATCTCCAAGATCTCTGTTTCGTTCTCTATGGTGGCACCAATGGCCAAAATAAAACATTACAACACTACACACATAATAGCAAGTCTGTTGCGGTAGCGCCCACCAACCAGAACCACCACTTCCTGAGTCATAATATTGCAAAATCCAGGGGCTTTAATCAGTCGGCCATAGGCTCAACCACCATTGTGTTGCCTCATTCTTCATAGATAGTGACTCAACTGACATTTATTTGAATGTCAATCTTACCACTTTAACACTTTATCCATCATACATCACCCCCAATAACGAAAGGCATGAATGAAATAGAACGAATGGACGATTTTACTATGATATAATTGTCATCATTACCGCTAGAACTCACTCAAGCCAGTTGAGGGGTTCGTCGAGTTATGGGATGTCAAAGTACAGCCCCCTGTGTCACTGTGTGCCCAAGAGGGTGGTAGCAATGGAAGTATTTATCCACAAATATAAATTAAATTCCAGAAGCACAATTTCCAAACATCCTGTCTTGCTCCTCAGTTTCACTCGGTCGTAATTCCATCCAAAACAATGAAGCCTTTTTGAGTCCAACACAACCAACCTAGAGATTACCTTCAGATCTACAGACCGTAGAGTAGGCAGTAATAGGTAGGTGTCGAGGAAGTTCAGAGAGTGGCCTTCGATGAAAAGATTGGTAACATTCGTGGTCTCTTCCAGGTTCCCATCATAGCTGTGTATAAAGTACACGTGACGACGGGGGGCATGTGTTTGGCGGGAACAAATGACCACGTGTTTGTTACCTTGGTGGGAACCAATGGCGAGAGCGAACGCACTGAGCTGGACAACTATGGCCTCGACTTCTGCTCAGACCAGGTGAGGAATTGCAGTTTGAAAAGTGATATTTCTCAGGGCTTTTCAACGCTTTGATTAATCTCTGGTGTATTATGAAGTCTGCAGTAAAGGTAAAATTTCCCTGAGTCAATAGTTGGTAAATCGTTAATATCTTGTGATACCTCATTCTTTTCATGAAATGAAATGCATATTTTTGTATTTCTGTATGGTATCTTTCTGGAACATTTGTTCCTACACTGTTTCCATCAACAGAGTACCCCTGCTTAACGTTCTCCATTTTACTCTCATCTGAAGCTCACACAACATAGGGTCATGGGACCGAAAGAACCTATTGTGCCATCTAAACTTTATGCTCAGTGAAGAAATACCAGAAAAACACGGGGCGCTGTTGGGGTTGTATTTCTAAAAACACTGCTCTGTGTGATCAGAAAAAACCTTGGGCCTCCAGCCTGGCTCCAGTCCTAATGTTGATGATCCAGTCCTGATCTTTTTGAAAGATGCTTGAAAAAGTAAACAATGACATACTAGATGTTGCATGAACGGCTTGTTAAAATGACCCGAGACGGACGAGAATAAACGTAAGAGCAGAGTCGATAGTTGTTGTTTTGTCCAACAGACCAGCACCTACACGGTGAACACCCAGCCCTTGGGCCATCTTCTGCTCATCAAGCTGGAGAAAGCTCAATATCTTTTTCTGCCAGAAAATCAGTGGTTCTGCTCCAAGATTGTGGTGGATACCCCAGAAGGAGAGGCCCTCCTCTTCCCCTGCCACAGATGGTTGACCAGGGGGGAAGTACTGGAACTCAGAGGAGCCAAAGGTCTTTCACAAAGTCACACTTCAGTCCTTGATTGCTCTCTGGGGATATTCATGCAGTTGGTTGATCTCTTCTGATATTTATGTGGAATTATCATTATTATTAATGTTGTTGTATGTTACAATATATTTTGGTACGTTATCTGCATAACTACAGCGATGAAGGCGAGTGACGATTACCATCCTTTGCTGATTGAGCACAGGAGGAGAGAATTGGCCAAACGTAGTCAACTTTATCAGTGAGTCTATTCAGCTTTTCCAGTGGCCGCCCAATAATGATTTCCAGTTTATACATCGAGATTCATGAATGAAGTGCAGTGCTTCCTTTAATGCGGTTGTATTGTGTAGCCATAATATGTGTACTTGGATTAGTAAATTCCTCAGATGGATATTCATCTACCTTGCATAAAGAGGTGAGTCTTTTACAGGTGGAAGGTATACGCTGACAGGACCACCCACATCACTCATTTTGAGGAATCTGAGCTTCCATCTGAAGTCCGCTTCTCGTTTTCCAAAGGACTTGAATTCACGTTTTCAAAAGAATTTGCGTGAGTGTTGTTTAATAAGGATTCAATTCCCTTAGCTGTACTTTACAATTCAATATTTTAACCTTGGTTAACACTAACAAGGTTGACGCATAAGGAAATGTTGGTGAATTATTTGTGATTATTCGTTGAGTGTACTTTGTGTAAACGCTATTTTCGATCAGATAATTGAACCCAACTGTATCAAAGTAACACATGGAGCTACAATGAGCATGAAAGTGTCTTGTTTGATTAAGCTTGTCTGCTATCAGACATATTATTAATCTAAAGTCTGCTTTGTAAGACTAAATATAATAATTATAATATAAGGGCGATATATTTTCAAGATCGGGATTCTGTGATTATTTGTAGGTCTGTCTGAAGTGTCCTCTGCTTCCTTCTGCAGTATAGCTGAAGTCAAACTGAAAGGTCTGTTTGGATCTGAGGAATCATGGGAGAGCCTGGAGTCCATGAAGAACACACTCACCTTCAAGACGTCCTCAACAGCTGGTAAAGTCTCCAACTGGATCACATGTTCAAACCCATGCTTTTGTATCTTTAGCTGAATAGAGTGAACTTTAATTGAAAATGTAATTGCACCAAACATCCTTTTAAATTTTTCAGTTATTTAATCACCTATTTTAGCACATTCAGTTTCAGTTTGAAAATACTTTTTTCAAACTTTTTAATAGGATGTTTCTTCTGAAAATCACTGTGTTTTCAGATTATATCAGGGTTCTTAGTTTGTAAATTCTTCTTGAATATACTGTACAAGTGGTGTTGGTCAAGTCAAGTTGGCTCATGTGTTGTGATCTTCAGCAGGCAACAAAGTCGGCGAAGCCTGTGCTTACCTTCATTATTTATTTGGATTTATTTAGAGTTTTGCACACGTGGACACAATTTGGGACTCTACCATTGCGATAAATTTATTCTGCCAAAACTACAGTTAATTTATGAAACAAAATAAATGCCTAATATGGATAAGAAGCGTACTGTATTGGCAAAACACAACGGCTCTTTGTGACATCCGCGCCCGAAGGAGCACTGTCCACGGCTTCTCTCAAAAGCTCAGACCTTTGGTCCAGCCACAGTGGACAGCGATGTATAGGTTTCAAGAAAGCCTTTGTGTCAAATTGTAGTTAACATGTTGACATTAATATGGATGCAATTGTTTGGTTATACGTAATGCCGGTAACGCTGTACGGTGTTTGCAGATGCATTGATTTAAAAGTACAACTAATTACTGCTGTTATCAGCTGTTCAATCCCAATTAATTAACCAAGAATATGTGGCTAGGTAGATGAGAGAAGCAAAGTGTATGCGCGAGGTGCACAAGCAACATTATGCATGCAGCCTTAAAATAGCATCTGAACAATGCGCCACTGGCTTTAAACCAGGTATTTCCTGGTTTGTGGCGCAATTGTTTTCTAACACTGCCCATAGGAGCTAAACATTTATTCAATGTTCGATAATTCTTAGAATAACAATTTCAAAGAAGACCATTGCATTGCAGGCAATAATTGCAGTCATCAACAAGGCCTTCATTTACTGTTAAGACAAACGATAAACTGCAACTGGGGCAGTTCAACTTAATAAACATAGTAAATAGTATAGTAAAAAAGTATGCCAGGATTTTTTTTTCTAAAGACCATTTGGCATGTGCTTTAAATATAAAATAAAATCCATGAATGCATTATCGTTGTGACCGTAGTTTTATCAGAGAGGGAAGGGAAACCTTTTTGCCGTTGGCTTCTAACTCGTTGGGGCATCATACCATAGTAAAGAGTGGAAACACATACATTCATTGACCCTCCGTTTCTATTTGATTTACGTCCATTATAAGTTGTGCTTAACACATTTTTGCATTGGGCGAAAACACACATTGTGATTGTGACTTATCCCATACTATTGAAGACTACAGTGCTTTAATGAATATATAACCATCCCCTCTCTGAAGAATATCTCGCTGAGCACTGGAAGGACGATGCTTTCTATGGCTACCAGTTCCTGAATGGTGTCCATCCCTCCATGATCAGAAACTGCCCCCATCTGCCCTCAAACTTCCCCGTCACTGAAGAGATGGTGCAGCCGTTCCTAGAGACTGGTACTTCCCTAAAACAAGAGATCCAGGTATGTTTAGGAGTGCACACTGCGGACCCAGAAAGGTGTCCGCAGAAAGATAACCAACCTCAAAGCGAGTGGGCTACATTTTTCTATAGAAGTCTCACACAAGTGTGGCACACAAAAAGCATGTTTGACATTCAAACCCGTGTACAAATATACACATCTGTATGAAGCAATTCTTATATAGGAGAGCCCCTGGAGGGTATACCAAACCTGTGTGATTAGTGTTGTGTCAAAGATGTCCACTATGGTGCTGAATGATGACTCTACCATGACAACAGTCTTTTTGAATTATTTGGATAGTCCAAAGATTCCATAACCTGCATCATAAATCAAAAATACAAACTTGCAATAGTACAACAACAATTACAGATCTATATTTAGCACTAGTTGAAAGTAAAAAAAAAGAATTCTCCACCATGATGACGAGAAATATAATTTGACTTGAGGCCACATGTGCGCTACTAGCTGTTGAGTGTGTGCCATTACTCCATCAGTGTCTTCTTTATTGTATCTTTCTGTGTTTGTTTGTAATCCAGAAAGGGAACATATTCCTGTGTGACTACAAGTCACTGGAGGGTCTTCCGACCCGCGTGGTGGAGGGCAATTCACTGCCTCTCACTGCTGCCCTCTGCCTGCTGTACCTGGACACCGCAGGCACACTCAAACCCATAGCTATTCAGGTGATGACACCTTTAGGGAATAAGATACAATAGGTAAGAGGAACGGTAGGGATGAACCAGTTCCACAGGCCCCCTGTGACAAGGTGTTCAATGTGTGTGGAGTGTGAGGGGTAGATACGATTAGCAAAGCTACAGTGATGTTGTTCTTCCTGACTAAGCCTTTTGTCTTCTCCCTGCCAGATTTGCTTAAATTCTTGTTATCCAGACTTTTTGAGTCATGGTTTTGAGTTCCACTTCCTGTCAAACGTGTTCTCACTGTAGACACTAGAACAATTTCAACGTAGTAATTTCACTCATTTCGATTCAAAATAGGGTCCAGGTTGGAAAATCCCAAAGTTATCCTTTAATGTATTTAGTTTGCATACATATAAACATAATCACAGATTGCTATTGTGAAGTTGCATAACTATTTTATTGTGTGGTCCTATCTTCTACCCTAAAGCTGGGACAGGAACCATCAGAGAAATGCCCAATCTTCGTACCCAGCGATCCAGAGCTCGACTGGCTCCTGGTGAAGATATTTGTGAAAAATGCAGATTCAGTAATTCATCAGGTTATCTCTCATCTAATGAAGACCCACTTGTTGGCCGAGGTGTTTGCTGTCGCTACCATGCGTCACTTTCCAGACGTACACCCCCTTTACAAGGTAGGATCAGCTGACGTATACAGTATACAGTCCCAAAATCAAACCTTGTGTTTTAGGAGAGGAGCTTTACACATTTTTGCATTGGGCGAAAACAAATTAGTCATGTTTTCTGATGGTACATGGAGTATAAATTTGTGTCTATGTGGATTTTGCTGGCAGGGCCATTTAACATGACAAAATTGGATTAAGATTAGGTTACCTTGGGGTATCAACTCTGTTTTGAGTGTTCAACACACTAATGGACAGAGCCATTTTGCATTCATTAATTGTATGCATCCTTTCTCATAATTTCTCATAGTTATTGACTCCCCACTTCCGCTACACTCTGCAAATTAACGCAGCAGCTCGACGTGCGCTACTTGGGCCAACTGGACTTTTAGCAAGAGTATGTACTCACTGAACACTCATTTAACAATGAATCTTTAGTGGTTGCTGTTATATTATTGTTTTTGCCATTGGTTTTGGTTAAGAAGGCTGATTGACTTCAATCTTCAGAGTACCCCTGGCCTGGAGGGTATAATTGAGCTGTTGAGGAGACACCTGGCTGAAACCACCTACTCATCTCTATGTCTGCCAGACAACATTGCTGAAAGAGGACTGCAGAACATCCCTAACTTTTACTACAGAGATGATGGACTGAAGTTATGGACGGCCATCAACAGGTTACCTTACAGAACACCATAGGTCTCCACTGAATGGAGTCTCGATATCAGGGAGACATCTCAGACATGTTGATTACCTACGCTATGTTAATTGTTTACCATCTTTATGTAACTTAAAAATGAATAGGATTCATAATAGGTCTATAGGTGCACATGCCAGTAATCTTTGTTTTATCCAACATAAACAACTGCTTTTGTTGTTTTCCTAATGCAAGTGGATAATTAGAAGCTCCAATCCTGGGCCCAAACATCCTATAATTATAATGCTTGAAAAGCTTTGTGATCCGTTTCCAGGTTTGTCCGGGCTATGCTGGGACTCTACTACCCTACAGACGACGAGGTGTCTGGGGATGCAGAGCTCCAGAGATGGATCCAAGATATCTTCACAAAGGGCTTCCTGGGCAACAGCAGCTCAGGTATGTGTTGGGGCGGCTGAACCATTAATCCAATTCAAACTGACATGTCAATGTAATAGAAGATTGTATAGAAAAACGTATAGAAAAAAGGCAAAGTCATGACCCGCCCTTCTCTGCCTCTGATTAGCTTAGCCTGAAGACAACGTTTCTTATATAGCCCTCGGTAAAAGAACAAGACGGTTTTTCTGCTGTCTTCGGAAGACTTAGGCCCAATCCCATTTCTACCCCTTAACCCTTCCCCTTACCCCTCCCCCTTGTTTTGAAGGGGTAAGGGGAAGGGGTAAGGGGTAGAAATGGGATTGGGCCTTAGTATGCAGAATGACTAAGGACATGTAGCAAGGACGTCCTGGTGGATGAGTGGGTCAAACACAAGACTGTCTGCATTATTGTGAAGACTTGGTCGCCCTGTTATTTTGGTTATGTTTAAGCAACACAACTACTAGTTCCACGAATAACTAAGTTCTTCTGAGCTAGCACCAGCTCCAGAAGTCGATAAAAGGCTGAAGATGACGTCATGCAATAATTTGCATATTGACAAATATATTTTGAGTCCAGACTTCATAGCAATTCTTTAAATATGGCCCCAGGTGCTCATCATCAAACAGGGCGGGACAAGCCAGCTCTATAACTCAGTGTTGCTTTGTCAAAACTTTATGTGCGCAATGCAGAAAAGAGTGACTATTGACCAACAGGTGGTACTATGGCAAGCTTATAACTTTAATTGGCAGTATCCCAGTGTTGACTAACTATTTTGTCCTATTGCTGATACATATCATACGTATATTTTGTATATATGAAGACATGCTTAACGTCCTCATGCAGGGATGCCAGAGTCCTTCATCACCGTGGAAGCGGTTGTCAAGTTTGTCACCATGGTGATCTTCACAACATCTGCTCAACACGCAGCTGTAAACAGTGGACAGGTGGACATCTTTCTCTTCATCAGGGACATTAAACCGGGTGCAACTAGAAGGACTTTTCTGATGGTTATTTCCACTAGATCCTGGTCTTATCCACGTTGCTCTCTGCAGATCAGTCGGGCCTCAAGCCCATAGAAAGCCTCTTCCAAAAAAACAAAACAATAGATCCAATCAGTGCGAAGGGGAGGGAATAAAGACGCAACAAGATGAACAGAATCTGCACGGCAGGCGTTACTCTGAGGAGCACGTTTCTGCTGTACTTTCAACCAAATATGCCAAGAGCAAGAAAATCCCTAGAATGTGTTTTTACAAAGACAAGGCTGCGCCCATAATAGTCAAATAAATTGCAGCCCAGCAACGCAACGACTTGAACATCAGGATGGTCCCACGAGGCTCAAGCAACAGCCCCTTTAAACAAACGATACTCTCCAACTGTCCTACACTCCAAGCAGGGTAGGAATTTCAAACCAGCCAACTGCCCTCCGTCTGGCTGTAATGCCACTCTGAAGCCCCGCTGCCACTGCCCCAGCGGGTTTACCCCTCTAACCCGAGGAACGGGTCATCAATGTGTCAGCTAATGCTGTCCCTTATAATAAACAAATTAACAAACTTCACCTCACCCTAACCTGATTGATGGACATATCCTAACCTCCTTCTGTGTTTTAGTTTGACTACTACAGCTGGTTCCCAAACTCCCCTCTGCAGCTTCGAAAAGCACCGCCAACTACCAAGGGACTGGTTACCATGGATACCATTCTGGAGACACTGCCAAACATTGGTGACACGGTCGCCTTCATCATCAGTTCATTGGTTCTATACAAGAAATACATGGACTCTGTAAGTTGGGATATAGAGAACATTGTGTAATGGGAACAGAACAATGCTATTCATGGTGAGACTTTCAAGGTTTGAAAGATAAGATGAGGAAAAGAAGAAGACGATTAAATCAGATACGTTTAATTTAACGTTCCCTGAGGGGAACCATTATGTTACCCTTACCTTGCGTATCATCTAAACATTATCTTGCCTTATTTCTTGAACAGTAAGACAGATGCAGCTTCTGTCTGATAATAATGACCGCCAACATCTCAGAGGGAATACCATCTATGGAATGTGTCTTGTTCCCTCAGGTTGTTCTTGGTTCCTACCCTGAGGAACGTTTTTGTGAGCCGGCGGCCAAGCGGATTATAGAGAACTTCCAGAAGGAGCTCTCCAGCATCGAGGAAAGGATCATAACGAGGAACGCAAGTCTGGATGTCCCGTACTGCTACCTGCAACCCTCGGAGATCGAGAATAGTGTGTCTATATGACTAGAACCACAAAGATGTTCGCTACTGGAGGAGTCCCATTCCTGTTTGATAATGCTCATCAATGTGGGGATAACATTTGGGAACTCTGCGTCCTTTGTATATCCTGCCCTCATATTGAAATCTGCCTCTAAAATTTTACATTCTCAAACAAAAAACGAATCTGCGTATTCTAACCAACAATTATTGATTCATTGTTAAAACATTCGACTAAATGTATAAATAATGGAATAATAAAGATGAAATTGCCAAACGTAGGAGTCAAGTAAACAGTTATGCATGAAAGGAAAAACTTTTTGCAATGAAACCTATAGTCATATTGCTATGTGTTTGAACCAAGACAAGCAAAATTGCAACATAGCTTCAGGGCTGTGAAGCAACACCACTGTCCACATAGGCCTTGGTGTTGCGGATCAGGAGTGCCGCCGGGGGTGGACATGGCCGCCATGCAGAAAGACTGGCCACCCCTTCCCAACAGACTCATCCTTTGAGGCCCAATCACATTTCTACCCCTTACCCCTCCCCCTGGTTTTGAAGGGGTAAGGGGTAGAAATGGGATTGGGCCTAAAGCCCAATCCCATTTCTACCCCTTACCCCTTCCCCTTACCCCTTCAAAACAAAGGGGAGGGGTAAGGGGTAGGGGTAAGGGGTAGAAATGGGATTGGGCCTTACTCTCCTATATAATCCTGCCATCGTTTTCATGTGCATGTGCTGGACAGAGGAGCGTAGGATTCTTTATTGTATTTTGTTGTAATCTATTAAACAACGTTTCTTGACTAAACAATGTAATTCAGGGAATTCCCAAATGTCCAGCCCAGGACCCCCCAGTAAAATGTTACCAGCCCCTGTCAGGACCACTTGGCTCGAGTAGAGCTGACATAACAAAGGGAGGCCACGCTGATTATAAAGATGGAACAATTATTTATTTAAAGTGCTAAATGCAAAACCTTATCAGTAAGGGGAAGCCAAACCAAAAGTGTAGTGCATATCAGTAGATGTAATATAAAGCAAAGTGAGGTAAAGATGAGGAGCGAAGCTGCAGCCAGCCCTTCCCCGTCAGGCCATAGCAGTAGTGAGAGAGAGCGAGCCGACGGGAAAGGCGCCTTTTATCTCCAGCTCAATTAACCCAGTCATTAGCCTGGCACGGCCCATAGAGACAGCTCCCCCTAGTGGCGATAGAAGGAACACGGACACGGAACACGGATGATCATGACACGCCAAGCAAGGCAGGTAGATATGGCAAGCCATCCCCGCCAGAAAACGGCATCATTTCCCATGCATCATTTAGACGCGTATCACCTTCATTACGCCGTAAAAAACGCCGTATTTTACGCCATCATGCGCAAAGAACCGCCGCTTTTTACGCCGCAATTAAGCCTTCCAAGAGTGCGCGTAAAAAGCGCCGTTTTGAACATCAAACCGCGCGTAAAATACGGCGCTTTTGTGCACATCACAACGCCGTAAAATACGGCGTCTCTCTAGTATGCTAATAATCTCTGCCCTTCTTTTCTCTCAGCCAATGCATTTGAAGTGTTTGCGCCAAATCGCTGAACAAGACAAGCAGACCAAATTAGTTTAGCACAGATCTGCTTTGAGGAGTTCTCCTCTCATTTGTTGTTAGTTGTAGCTCATATCGGTATATATTAGTAAATCCAGTTCCTACAGTGTGGTCACCGTGGCCGTGGCCCAATCGATAGAGACGCTTGCTCTGTACAAGAGGTTGTTTAAAAATAAATAATAATAATACATATAAAGACGTTTCAAACGTTCCGTCGAGTCTCTCGCATTCTACAATGGGCAGCTTTATTGTTTCCCATGGGAGCCGGCGAAACTAGATTTCTCCTTCGAAGGTTGTGCACACAGAACCTCCTCACCTTCATAACGGAGTACTTGGGGGCACCAGAATGCTTTACGGTGCGGCCACACCAAACGCGTTACTCGCGTTGGATAACGCGAGTAACGCGCCTAACCTGACGCTTGATCATTGTGTGGTGGTTCAACGCTTCCAACGCGTCAATGCGCCAACGCAGCTAGATGAGTCCATGTCCATGCAAGTGAACAGAGCGTTCCCTCTTCGTCATAACTATCAAACCAAACATCCTTCACATTCACCGAGCGAACATTATGAAAGTAAAATGCACATTTCTCGCTAAAAATGTTTCCATAAACGCATTTAATGGCGTAACTATGTTACTATTTCCACCCAGAATAAAGATAGTTGTCGGCCGTGGCTGCGCTGGAGTCCGAGGTAGGAACCCCAAACGCCGCCGTGTTTGGGTGATAGAGTTTAGATCGGGTTAGATTAAATAATCTCTGATATAAATAACAATAATCGGGTTAAATAACTTCACATGGTGTGTCTGGTGTGTTTCCACCATTCGTAGTGTTGATCAGCAGAGAAATAGTCCGCCAAGACGTTGAGGTTGCTTAGCATCCAGACACTCTGTCCATGCAAGTGAACGGAGCGTTCCCTCTTCGTCATAACTATCAAACCAAACATCCTTCACATTCACCGAGCGAACATTATGAAAGTAAAATGCACATTTCTCGCTAAAAATGTTTCCATAAACGCATTTAATGGCGTAACAATGTTACTATTTCCACCCAGAATAAAGATAGTTGTCGGCCGTGGCTGCGCTGGAGTCCGAGGTAGGAAACCCAAACGCCGCCGTGTTTGGGTGAAGAGTTTAGAATAGAATAGAATAGAATAGAATAGAATAGACTTTATTTGTCATTGTGCATTGGATACACAACGAAATTTGTTTGTGCAACCACTAACAAAAGTGCAGTTGTGCTGGGTGGAGGGTAGGAGTGTAGTGTGATTATTAAGTTCTGTGATGGCCCTGGGGATGAAACTGTTCTGCAGTCTGGAGGTGCGGGCTGTAGTGGCCCGGTAGCGCCTGCCAGAGGGTAGCAGGGTGAAGATCGGGTTAGATTAAATAATCTCTGATATAAATAACAATAATCGGGTTAAATAACTTCACATGGTGTGTCTGGTGTGTTTCCAGCATTCGTAGTGTTGATCAGCAGAGAAATAGTCCGCCAAGACATTGAGGTTGCTTAGCATCCAGAGACTCTGTCCATGCAAGTGAACGGAGCGTTCCCTCTTCGTCATAACTATCAAACCAAACATCCTTCACATTCACCGAGCGAACATTATGAAAGTAAAATGCACATTTCTCGCTAAAAATGTTTCCATAAACGCATTTAATAGCGTAACTATGTTACTATTTCCACCCAGAATAAAGAAAGATGTCGGCCGTATGCTTCTGTCCAAGCTCACTACTCTCTGCCAGTGACGTCGGGTCAAGCTCCACGCTGATTGGCTATCGCGGCTAAGCGCCACGCGTTGGAGCGTTGAAAGTTCAGATTTCTGAACTCCGGGCGTTGGTGCGTTGGGCGCGTTACTGCGTTTACGTGCGTAACTACGTTTTTCTACATTTTACGGCGTTTTTTACGGCGTAATGAAGGTGATACGCGTCTAAATGATGCCGTTTTCTGGCGGGGATGGCTTGCCATATTGGATAACGCGAGTAACGCGCCTAACCTGACGCTTGATCAGTGTGTGGTGGTTCAACGCTTCCAACGAGTCAACGCGCCAACGCAGCTAGATGAGTCCATGTCCATGCAAGTGAACGGAGCGTTCCCTCTTCGTCATAACTATCAAACCAAACATCCTTCACATTCACCGAGCGAACATTACGAAAGTAAAATGCACATTTCTCGCTAAAAACGTTTCCATAAACGCATTTAATGGCGTAACTAAAAAACAGAAATTTTAAATTATTCGTACTGTACAAAACAAATTCCATCTTTCATGCTTGAGCCAACAGAAATACGTTACATACGGAAGAGGAAAAACATAGATAATAACGATCTGTGTTAGCGTATTCTGACCACACATAAAAAATACTAAATGTCCCAGTTACAACAAGCAGAGATAATCCCCAGCCATATGGGGCATGAGCAAATAGAGCCAAGCTTGAATTTAGACCCAATTCTGCATTAAAAAATATGTATTCCAAAGTATTCCTGTTTCATAAAATACGGCAATAAAAGACTTGTTCAATCATAAATAATGCACCAACACAATCCCTACTGGTTAAATGAACAACAAGAGTGATATAACTAGTAGGGATGGGCATTTGAAGAAATTTTCTTGATCGAGCATCGCTCGAGCATCGATCAATTATCGATTAATCATTAACTTTTTTCTATGTTTTTTTTCTAATGTTTTTATCAATGAAATCTTTATTCCAACAATAATGTATGGGCCAAAATTAATACAATACAGTTAACTTGAAGACCTACAACTGTTTAACAGTTTTAAAATAATAAATACAGGCATTATAGGTTATAGGCCTATGCGGCGCTCGTAAAGTCCGAACAATGCGCCTACAGGCGCTCTTAAAGGTTTGGAAACGATTCAACAAGACTAAATCTGTAGCCTATTCCAATTACAATAAGTAGCGAACTTATCGGACAACAATAATCAAACAAAGGCAGTAGGCTAAAAGTGGGCATTAAACTGTATAACTGTTATGAAAAAAAAGGGGGGGGAAAGGCCGACATATAATGCCTGCAGCCGGCGCGCGGAAAAGGCTCGCAACAAAAAGATGAGCCACCCATTTACAAACAATTGCATGAACTAGTCTATCTAAAAGCAATACCTTATTGAACATATATAAGGCTGGACTTGTTGCTAAAATATCACAGTTTTGGCAAAATGTAACGACTCCAAGAGGCACCAAGCGGAGCGAGAGTCAACACATTAAGAAAGAAAAGAGCGACTCACATACGGTGGTGACTGTCGTCCATAGCATACAGTAACTCCAGCCTACATATTTTTGTTTAGGAATATAAGCATGTTTGTCTGCTCGTCTGACCCCCCCACATGCTCGGGGGTCAGACGCGAACGCAGCCTTGTAACTGTCAGTCCAGCAGCAGAAAACACCCGCTCTGACGGGACCGAAGTAGCGGGGATGCAGAGGTATTGTCGCGCTAATTTTGACAGCCTGGGGAACCTTCTTCCATTCACTTTCCACCAGTCGGCAGGGTTATATTCAATTAAATGCTTCAAGACTCACAGTATGCAACACAACGTCCTTTTAATCGATAACAATATAAATTGATCGACGCATTTCTTAACGATCAATTATCGAGCATCGATTAATTATGCCCATCCCTAATAACTAGTTCAACTTCTTCTTGAGAATTGCATAGGTGTGGTTTTCTCTGGAACTTCTTCAGAACAGCTGGTCGCTGGCCAATTCTTTTTGGGTAGCGATGACGAATGATGGGGAGGATACTATCAGTTCAGAAGGTGCAAGGAAAAACTATTGTGGAATTTTTTCATGCAATGCAAAGCGCCAAAAGGACAAGTTGAGACTTGGATCATTTGTTAGATTAGAGTTATTTTGGTGTTTCTGGTGAGTAACAATTCGATTTCCAACCCAATAAACTAGTTAATCGTTTGCGTCCAATTGCTCATTTCACTGTAATTTTTTCTTTCATCTGTAGGGTATGTGGAAGTTTTGGCTAGCTAAGTTTCATTTGAACTCACTTTTCAACACCAAAGCTATCAACTACGTGAAAGGCATCAGTGGACGTATTCTCGATAGAATCATTCAATCATTCAGACTTTGAAGTTGACCACAAGACGAATCGATTTAAAAGAACATTACAAACTTGTGGTCATAACAGCGGTTGGCTTTAAAATGAACTGCCAAAGTTAAACAGAGTTAAACAAAGTTAAAGTCTGAAGTGAGTTTCAACGATCCAGTCAAAACATAACTCAACTGGAGATGACCTGGCCAAGTCATCTTTAAGCCAGAGGCGCTTCTGATTTAAAACGTGGGTGTGTGAGTGTGCGTGTGTGTGTGTGTGTGTGTGTGTGTGTGTGTGTGTGTGTGTGTGTGTGTGTGTGTGTGTGTGTGTGTGTGTGTGTGTGTGTGTGTGTGTGTGTGTGTGTGAAGCAGAACCTTAATTTAAATATTGTTCAACAGTTTTGCAACCCAACCGATATAAACAGTAGCCTACTACATGCTTGTAATCTTACTTGAAAGAGTGTTGGCCTACTTTGGAAGATATGATGGTTCTTCACATATCCACGGGGCCGATGCAGAGAAAGTTATCTTTCATACTCAAGAGAAGACACAACTCCAAAATAGCATCCATAGCAGAAAAGAAAAATATTATTTGGTGAGCTCATACACAACATACAGAAAAAATCCACCCCTATTGAACTCACTCAATCACATGCATTGCACCTCTGTGGGGAATACTTCACTCAATGACATTTGATGGTGTCACAGTCCTCGTATGGGCAGTAGAGGCAGATCTCTGCATCTGGTTCAAGATAGGCCGACTGAAAGAAATGAGCGATGCTATTGGTCCCTTATAAATAATCCTGCTTGTCTTCAGGTATCATTTGGATGACTCTGAACTTTGAACTCCTAAACTAATCGTTACTCCCATCCACAATTGGGTCTTAATTATTTTCCCCAAAAGAATGAATTTCCTCATTCCTCAAAGCAATGCATTGAGGAATGACCGGCTGACCTTCGTGGCATGATGGCAGAGATTCGGCGAAACCTTATGAAAAAACCTTACTGGTCCTTCTTTTTTCGTTGTCTAAGATCCAAGCATCGTCACGCCTCTCTTGAAGAGCACACAGTGTGAATGCTGTCTAACCGCGTGAGGGGGGTGTCTTCTCCAAAGCACTTGGGGCCAATTGACCCTTGTGTCCCTTACTAATCAATCAAGATCACTGGGGTCTCAAACATGAACTGAAATTAAGTTGACTCCTTGGGATTGGTCAGTTGCCTGGTTGGTCAAATCCCCAAATACCAGAAGAAGAAGTAGGGATGGTCTGAGCTATTTATCTAGTAGACCTATCCAATATATCCTCTGTATGATATTATAAATATTACAATGAAAAAGTGAGTGAGGCCTTAATCATTATGTTGAATCCAACATTTTGAATTGCACTGAACATACTGAATGTAAGATTTTAAGTTGAATAAGATACTTACCTATGTATACGTTATGGACGGTTGAATGAACTTAACTTTATGAAGTTGAACTTTGTGTTCACGTTTGATTAAAAGTTTAGAAGCATTGCACTCTGCTGATGTTATTTTAGTTATTATCCTCTCTAACGTCGCCTCCAAATGGCGCGTCACGCGAAGATGTTTTTTTTTAAGTTGTGTAGGCCTACGCTTTAGAAAAGACATGCATGTGTGGGTTCATGAACGCGTTATTGTTTGCCTCCCTGGTGAGCTCGGCCAGGAACCACTAGTCTTGAGTCACTTGCAGAAGCTTGTGAGCGACTCTGCATTACTGACATCGGCAAGGAACTTGTTCCACCATTGTGGTGCCAAAAGGGAGGGAAACTGTTAACTGGGAAAAACACCTTAGGCTAATTGCCTTGTTTTGCCTCAACTTATCTCAACGAACATCTATGCTGTCATCAGTACAGTGCAGTGTGGGCAGAGGGGCGTGTTTAGGGTCCGCTATAAGAGAAGACTCACAAGGGGCTCTCTACTGAGGTCAGATCCATACTGACGATTCCATCAGCTCCTGGAAAGGGAAGAAAGACCAGACACCAGGACAGGTAAGGATAGCGAGGTCTAACCGGGATCTATTGGATTTTGATCTCTGGGTAATCGTGTCAGCATTTCACATGTAATTGTCAACAATAAATTCAAATGTAAAAAATCCATGTTAAAAATTATAGATGATATAAATGTTATATCTAAATCTAAATTGTATTTATAAATCTAAATGTAAACGTTAAATCTAAATCTTAAAATTGATATCCAAATGTTAAATCGAAATGTTAGGTCTATATCTAAATCTAAATCTTACATTTATATCTAAATGTTAAATCTATCTGTTATATCTAAATCTTAAATTTATATCTAAATGTTAAATGTTAAATCTAAATGTTATATCTAAATCTTAAATGTATGTTTAATTGTTAAATCGAAATCTTAAATCGAAATCTTAAATGTATATCGAAATCTTAAATGTTAAATCTAAATGTTAGTCTAAATCTAAATATTAAAATGTGAGAATAAGAATTAGATTTAACATTTAGATTTAACATTTAGATATAAATGTACGATTTAGATTAGCATTTATATTTATATTTAACCTTTAGATTTTTATAAAACATTTAGATTTAGATATAACATTTATATATATTTAGATATAACATAATTTTAACATGGATTTTTTTAACATATTGTTGACAATTACATATAACGTGTTGTTTTACAAGAATTTCTCTCACATTAGAGATCAAAGTTTAACCGAGCTCTTCCAAGATTTAATTAATGCCAGACAGCACGACAGAGAGGGGCCAATTTCTGCATAGGCTTATGGGGTTAAAGCAGAGAGTTATTTTTGATTCACAGCAGGCTGGTGTAGAGTTTAGCTACGCAGAAGGCTTTTACAGGGTAGCCTACCTTTCTTCACACACTCTACCAAGGTCTAAATGAGAGAAACAGCTACGTTAGACATGACATCAAGGTGTTTCTTGCTGACCAGCAGATTAGTGATGACTTTCTGTTAGAACAGATGACTAGGTCCATGACTGAGGAAGAGGGGAGGTTAAAGCGCCTGGGTGATGTATCCAAGTCTCCACCAGTGACTGAGTGTTGCCCAACATGAAGGTAATGGAGAGACTGACATGAATGCATTGACTCTAGTTGATGCCGAATTACAGGCTAACCGGGATTCTGACAACTGACTGCACAGGTGTCTTCTTTGACCAGACACATGACCCCTTGTTGACAGGTCTGCAGAACGCATACAGTCTGGCAGCCCTAGTAGCTAATTGAGTCACCCGCAGCCACTGTCAGTCGACAAAAAGGATAGATGCCAGGACTGTATACCAAACAGAACCATGAGCTGTCCCCATTGTTTTATCTGTGGCCAGGCAGGACACCGAGCCATTGGCTGTTTACAAAGAAGGTCATCGGAAAATGGGAAAGGTCACAGGAGAAGGGTAGCCAGTGATCGTGAACAGTGTTAAGCCCACATTTAAGATCAAGCCGTCAGCCACACCATGGCTGTGTCGCAATTCAGGGGACGCATCCTTCGAAGGGTGCATTCGAAGGGCGATTGCGTCACTGCGACGCGTCAAGGCTGTCCCATTTCGAAGGCTCCTTCAAATGCGGCTGACAAATGCCACCTTCTTTTCCCAGATTTGAAGGCTACACCAGATGTATCCTTCACGGCCCAACGTTTCCCAAGATTCATTGCGCGTTGGATTTTTTCAGAAATGGAGTCAGAGAGCGGAAGCGGCAGTTGCAGTAAATTACATATTTAATGACAAAACTATGCAAAAACATTTTTTTATATTAAAATAAAGTTGGCACTATTTATAATTTGTAACTTTATTGTCAAAGTTCAATTTCATTAACACGAGCCATATAACGTTAAACTTATTAACGTTGTATTTTATATAATTATTATATAACCGAATCAGAATCAGAAAACGTCATTGATCCCCGGGGGGGAATTTTTTTTGTTCCAGGTGCTCCGTACAAATAGAAATTACAAGCATAGAAGATAAGATTATAAAAAATAGAAAATTCTAAATAAAATACAATAAAATAAAAGTAAGAATAAAGTAAGAAGTGGACATCTAAGTGAAAGTGGACATCTCTTAGGGTGCACTCACACTAGGCCATCTGGCCGTGGCCGTGTGGCCGTTTTCACACCTAACCGTGCTCAAATGGCCCCATTGTTCTCTGGCCTGCACTCACACAAGGCCATCTGGCAGTGGCCGTTGCAGCTGTGGCCTGGCCACGGAAGGCTCTTGTACATACGTCATCACGTCGTAACACGTCATCACCAAGCGTCCGCTGCATGGACCATAATAAAGTCTGCCGCCACTCAGAGTTTTAACAACAATGGATAACAACACAGAGAACACACCAACAGTTGCACCGATTGACACGATGTTTACCGGATAATGGGAAAGAAGGCTCGTCGCCTTTATTATGTCCGTGGTCGTCGCATTGACTATACGTCATCCAGCTCAGGTTGCGTAGCCGTGCGTGTGCGCGTGTCGGCTCATTAACATCTGTACCGTAACGGCCCGGGCCGTAGCAGCACACCTCTCCCAAGTGGCCAAATTGGCCCGGCCTGGCCACACTCACACTGGCAGATTTCTCCTCCGCCGTCCGGTTTGAACCGCAGCTGTCATGGTTGCTAGGTGACATGCGTCATCACGCAAGGTAAAGGGTGTTAAAGGCTTGTTACGCAAACTTGAAATGCTCCATAGGCCAGACCGTCTCATTTAAAAACGTTCGTTCATTCATCCAATGAAGGTTTTGGGGCTGTGCTCTACCAGGAACATGATAGTAAACTCTGGGTTATTGCGTATGCGTCCAGGTCACTCATGCCTGCTGAAAATAATTACTACCTCCATTCCAGTAAGCTTCAGTCCCTTTCCCTGAAGTGGGCCATCTGCAATACATTTTGAGTCTCTCTCTCTCTCTCTCTCTCTCTCTCTCTCTCTATTTATCTGCATAATCTGCTGAACAATCGTAGTAGTCTCTACTCTCAAGGGTCTCAATGCGGGCTTTGGTTTGTCGTCTCCCCAACATGCAATGCATTGTGTGGAAAATGAGAATCATTCGCAAACAGCTAAAATAGTACCTACTTTTTCGTATACCATTCCGTTTAGTGACACCCAATAATATCGAATACATTGGATAACAGTTTAAAGGTTTATTATTATTACCAACAAGCAAATTCATTGGAAAATTAACCCTGCAAAACAGACTTTACGTAGGACGTACATACGTACAAAGTGCTTAAGAGGTATATTTTTAGGAGAGTTAGGGAGGAGAAGGGGCGGTGGTGAACTCTGAACAAGTGAGTCTTGAGTCTCTTGTAGAAGCTGTTTAGCGACTTTGCAGACTTGATATTGATGGCAGGGAGCTCATTCTACCATTGTGGTGCCAAAACAGAGTTTAGACTTTATGTGCAACCTTTGCTTGCTCTTAGCGACCAGGCGTCCAGCTGAGGTAGCTGAGCAGAGTGCTCGAGCAGGGGTGTGCAGTCAGACTAACGCTTGGAGGTAGGCATGGGCAGTTCTGTTGTACCACCTTGTAGGCCAGTACCATATTCTTCAGTTTAATGCGGGGAGTAGAGATCACAGAAGGTAGGCAGAACACGAGGCGGGCTGCAGTGGTCTGGATACACTGCAAAGGTTTATCGTGGGAGCGGAGAGTCCAGCAAGGAGCGAGTTGCAGGAGTCAAGGCGGGAGATGAAGAGTGCTTGGACCAAGAGATGAGCTGCTTTTACTTGTGAGGAAGGGCCAGATCCTGCGGATGTTCTTTACTGCGATCTGCGATTTGGACCAACACGATGATGTTTGCGATGCAGCATAGTTGATTGTCCAGTAACACAATGAGGTACTCGCGGTTGGGTTTGGAGAAGGAGCCATTCCATGTGACATGATAGGTGCGATTCTACATAGAGTGACTTAACCGACTTTTATTTACATGACAATCCTACCACTTTAACACTTCAATCCATCATAACTCCCAATAACGACAGACGCATGAAAGACAAGCACTGACAAAAGCCTATTTCTACTGATCCGGCCTCCATATTCAGTCGTAAGCCCATACTTAACAATAACAATGAAACCTTTTTGACGCAAACACAACCAACATAGAGATAACCTTTAGATCTATAGACCGTAGAGTAGGCAGTAATAGGTAGGTGTCTAGGAAGTTCAGAGAGTGGCCTTTGATGGAAAGATTGGTAACATTTGTGTTCTCTTCCAGGTTCCCATCATGGCTATGTATCAGGTACATGTGACGACGGGTGACGGGTTTTGGGCAGGAACAAATGACCACGTATTTGTTACCTTGGTGGGAACGAATGGGGAGAGTAAGCGCACTGAGCTAGACAACTATGGCTTGGACTTCTGCCCCAACCAGGTGAGGAATTGCAGTTGGCTTTCCAACGCTTTCATTCATCTCCGGTGTACTATTGGGTCTGCAGTACAAGTTAATTGACTCTTTCTCTACTATCTAATGACTCAATAGTTGGTGAACCTTACATATCGCGTGATAACTCATTATTTTCACAATAGGGATTGATTCTAATAAATATTTTTTAATTTATTTCTTGTATCTTCCTGGAACATTTGCATCAACAGAAGTCCACTGCTTAACGTTCTCCATTTCACTTACATCTGAAGCTTACACCACATAGTGTCATGGGATTGTCCCATATAGCATTTTTGCTCAGTGAAGAAACACCAGAAAACAGTGGGCCCTTAAAAGAACCAGCTTAGCACAGAAACTGTATAGGAAAGCCATGGTGAAGTTGGGGTTGCATTTCTAAAAACACTGCTCTGTGTGACCAACCCCCATATCGAAAAACCCTCAGGCCACCAGCGCTCTGAATGTTGATGATCCAGTTCTGGTCTTTTTTAAAGATGCTTGAAAAAGTAAACGATGACATACTGGATGTTGCATGAACGGCTTGTTAAAATGACCCGAGACGGACGAGAATAAACGTAAGAGCAGAGTCGATAGTTGTTGTTTTGTCCAACAGACCAGCACCTACCCAGTGAACACCCAGCCCTTGGGCCATCTTCTGCTCATCAAGCTGGAGATATCTCAATATCTTTATCTGCCAGAAAATAAGTGGTTCTGCTTCAAGATTGTGGTGGATACCCCAGAAGGAGAGGCCGTCATCTTCCCCTGCCACAGATGGTTGACCTGGGGGGAAGTACTGGAACTCAGAGGAGCCAAAGGTCTTTCACCAAGTTACACTTCAGTCCTTTATTCCTCTCTTGGGATATTCATGCAGTGGGCTGATCTCTTTTGATATTTATACGGAATTTTCATGATTGTTGTTGTATGTTATGATATATCTTGGTATACCTTATCTTATACCATAATTACAGCCACGAAGGAAAGTGACGATGACCATCCTTTGCTGATTGAGCACAGGAAGAGAGAGGTGACCAAACGAACTGAACTTTATCAGTGAGTCTATTCAGCTTTTCCAGTTGCAGCCTGATAATAACTTTCCAGCTTATACATCTACTTTCATGAATAAAATGTAGTGCTTCCTTTAATTTTGGTTTTATTGTATAGCAATTATATTTGTATTTGCATTATCATTTCCATTTTTCCGTGTTATTCATCTGACTTGCAAAACATTGTGTCTACTACAGGTGGAAGGAATACACTGAGGGGATCCCCCACATCACTCATTTTGAGATGTCTGAGCTTCCATCTGAAGTTCGCTTCTCTCTTAGCAAAGGACTCGAATTCACGTTTTTAAAAGAATTTACGTGAGTGTTTAATTAGGATTCAATTATATTGGCTGTCCTTGAAAATGCAATAATTTAAATAAGGTTGACACATGACAAAAAAATTTTTGATTCGATTTTTTGTGTCCGTTGAGGAATTACCTTTTAGTTCAGATAATTTAACTCAACTGTATCAAAGTAACACATGGGAGCGACACTTTGCATTGCGCCTGATTTGAGCTAGTCTGCTATCAGACAGATTAATAACTATAATATAAAGGCCCTATCATTTCAAGATCGTGATTCTGTGATTATTTGTAGGTCTGTCTGATTTTGTAGGTCTGTCTCTCTTCTTTCTCCTGCAGTGAAGCTCAACTCAAACTGAAAGGTCTGTTTGGATCTGAGGAATCATGGGAGAGCCTGGAGTCCATGAAGAACACACTCACCTTCAAGACGTCCCCAACAGCTGGTAATGTCCTCTTCTGGATGGTAAAACCTAGGCTTTAAAATCTATAGCTCAATAGAGTGAGCTTGTAGAAAAATGAATTGCACAAAACGTCTGTGGAATTACTATTTTAACACAATTTAGATTCTTCATGGTTCAGTTTCGCGTTCAAAGATGAACACCAATACACACTACTTCGATGGATTTCATTCTTTCATCCTTAAAATAGTGATGCACCGATCCGATACCGATCACAGATTGATTTAAACAGTGAAGTATATATTAAAGGGATGTTTCTCCTGAAAATCATTGTTTGCCGATTATATAAGGCTTCTTAGTTAGTAAGTATATGAGGGATATTGTTAATTTGTTAAACCGATGAAAATGTGAAAAGCACTATAGTTTTAGTTTTGAATATTGAGGGTGGATTTGGGGCTGGGCGATTAATCGAATCGTACATTTTCTTTTTTACCATCTTGTTTATTTTTTTAAGGCGGAATTTAAAAATTCTCAGTTACAACGTTTTTTTAATGGGTTAGATTATGATTTCAATATTGACCAAAATAATCTAGATTATGATTTTTTCAAAAATCCAGCAGCCCTTAGTGGATTCACATGGATATCTGACAATGTCTGTAAATTTAGATGTAAAGGTGTCAATTAAACATCCCTTACAACAGGAGAAGGAATCACTGGGACTACTTTTTGGCAGCTCTTATTATCCTATTAAGCTTTAGATAACAAATAATGACAGGCGGCAACATTCGCTTGTATGCTGCATGGGAGATGCTTATATTTTTTACTTTTATCCCATACTATTGAAGACTACAGTGCTGTAATGAATATATAACCATCCCCTCTCTGAAGAATATCTCGCTGAGCACTGGAAGGACGATGCTTTCTATGGCTACCAGTTCCTGAATGGTGTCAATCCCTCCATAATCAGAAACTGCCCCCTTATGCCCTCAAACTTCCCCGTCACTGAAGAGATGGTGCAGCCGTTCCTAGAGACTGGTACTTCCCTACAACAAGAGATCCAGGTATGTGTAGGGGTGCACATTGCGGACCCAGAAATGTGTCCGCAGAAGGGTAACCCACTTCAAAACAAGTGGGTTACATGTTTCTATAGATGTTCTTACAAGTGTCACACAAAAAGCATGCGAGTGATATTCAAACCTGTTTACAAATATACACATCTGTATGAAGCGGTTCTAAGATGGGAGAGCCCCTGGAGGTTACCAAGCCCATGGGATTTGGGTCGAGCCAAGATGTCTCCTATGGTGCTGAATGATGACTCTACCATAGCATCTATTTTTTCGAAATATTTGGATGGCTGGATAGTCTGGATAGTCCAGCAATGTGTCATTACCTGCAGCATACCTCAAAACGACAAACTTACGATTGTAATACAATTATTACAGATCTACATTTAGCACTGGTTGAAGGTTCACCTTTTCTCCACCATGATCAGAAATATCATTTTACTTGTGGCCACATAGCTGTTGAGTGTGTGCAGTTACTCCATCAGTGTCTTTTTTATTGTATCTTCCTGTGTTTGTTTGTAATCCAGAAAGGGAACATATTCCTGTGTAACTACAAGTCACTGGAGGGTCTTCAGACCCTCGTGGTGGAGGGGAATTCACTGCCTCTCACTGCTGCCCTCTGCCTGATGTACCTGGACACCGCAGGCACACTCAAACCCATAGCTATTCAGGTGATGACACATTTAGGGAATAAAATACAATGGGTAATATGAAAAGAAGGGATGAAACAATTTTTTCTGGTTATGACCAATACTGATTTCAGATTATTTTCACTTGTTGATATCTATTCCGATGCAAGTTTTCTTTAGTTCATGATATAAATACATTTATAATTACACAGCCTTCAAATGAAAACTGACCAGCAATTAAACATTTTATGACAAGCATAATTGACATCAGACAACCCTGGGAATCAAAAGGTTGCCCAACGGATCTTGGATAAAACCAAAGTAATCTGTACAGTTTGCAAAGCCTTATTCCATTTCTTTTTTTTCTTTTTTTTCTTAATTTTACAAATTTTAACTTAAATTGCTTGTTTATTTCTTTCTTTCTTTCTTTCTTTTATTTTGTATGTGTAATGCACCTTCAGTTGGCACTCCCAATTTCGTTGTATAGGTGACTGTACAATGACAATAAAGTCTATCTTATCTTGTCTTATATAAACGCAAAGATTTTGTGAAGTTGCATAACTATTTTATTATGTTGTCCTATCTTCTCCCCTAAAGCTGGGACAGGAACCATCAGAGAAATGCCCAATCTTCATCCCCAGCGATCCAGAGCTCGACTGGCTCCTGGTGAAGATGTTTGTGAAAAATGCAGATTCATTAATTCATCAGATTATCTCTCATCTAATGAAGACCAACTTGTTGGCCGAGGTGTTTGCTGTCGCTACCATGCGTCACTTCCCAGACGTACACCCCCTCTACAAGGTAGGACCAGCTGACGTAGACGTATAGAGTCCCAAAATCAAACCTTGTGTTTTAGGAGAAGAGCTTCACACATTTTTACATTGGGGAGAACACATTAGTGATGTTTTCTGATGGAACTTGACCTCAGAATGTACAAATGTAGTAGAAAATCTTGTGTGTCGATGTTGATTTGGCTGGCAAGGCCATTTAACATCAAAACATCGGATTAAGATTGGGTTACCTTTGGGTATCAACTAGGTTTTGAGTGTTCATGTAAACACCCTAATGGATGGACCCATTCTGCATTAATTAATAGGATGCATAATTTCTCATCATTTATTTTAGCTATTGACTCCCCACTTCCGCTACACTCTACAAATTAACACAGCAGCTCGAGTTGTGCTACTTGGGCCAACGGGACTTTTATCAAAAGTATGTACTCACTTAACACTCATTTAACACTGAATATTTAGTGGTTGCTGTTACATCACTGTGGTTGCCATAATTGGTTGTGGTTCAGAAGGCTGATTGACTTTCATCTTCAGAGTTCAGCTGGCAATGAGGGTACCAATGAGCTGATGAGGAGATACCTGGCTGAAACCACCTACTCATCTCTATGTCTGCCAGACAACATTGCTGACAGAGGACTGCAGAACATCCCTAACTTTTACTACAGAGATGATGGACTGAAGTTATGGACGGCCATCAACAGGTTACCTAAGACATCTCAGACATGTTGATAGGATTCTTAATGCGTCTATAGTTGCATATGCCAGTAACCTTGGTTGTATCTGACACAAACAACAGCTTTGGTATTTTCCTAATGCAAGTGGATAATTAAAACAAAAAATTGGATTTCAATTCACAATGCAAAGAATTAAAGGTCTGTTCCTGAGCTCAAACATCCTGTAATTATAATGCTTGAAAAGCTTTGTGATCCGTTTCCAGGTTTGTCTGGGCAATGCTGGGACTCTACTACCCTACAGACGACGAGGTGTCTGGGGATGCAGAGCTCCAGAGATGGATCCAAGATATCTTCACAAAGGGCTTCCTGGGCAACAGGAGGTCAGGTATGTGTAGTGGGCCAGTATACATAAAGGCAACATTCAAAAAAAGCTTTTGCCAATTTCAGATTGCTGCTCTCTTGTTCCACCTCCCCATTATTTTCCTGTTCTGAATAAGGATGTTCGTTCTTGTATTGAAAGGTCTATTAGGATTGTTAAAGGGGTTGAGCCTGTAGGGCTGAAACATTCCCACTGGTCCCAATTCCAACTGGTTTAGGATTATCCTTCTCCCACCACATTGTCTTTACCATGAGATGTAAAATGTTTATTCAAGTTATTTTCAAGTAGCAATAGCTCCAGAAGTCGATAAAAGTCTCAAGATGATGTCATGCGTTCATTTGCATATTTATGATGTCATTGCACATTAATTTGCATTAAGCATTAAGTGGTTGTTTCAAGCGAGGGAGAGATCACCTTAAGTTAATTATCTTTCGCCAAATACCGGTAATCACAAATTCACTACATCGACAAAGGGAGGGAGACGATGAAACAAACTATTTACATTTTTTAAATTATCATAACAATTGACGAACCATGCCTTGTGGTGTTTGAAGACAAATGTAATTTTAGTCCAGACTTCATAGCATTTTTTTTTTTAAATGTTGCCACAGGGGCTCATCATCAAAGTGGGCAGGACAAGCCAGCTCTAGAACTTAAATATGTTTGCTATGTGCCTTGAATGCAGAAAAGGGTGACCGTTGGCCAACAGGTGGTACTATGGCACGCTAATAACTTTAAATGGTAGTATCTCAGTCAGTGTTTGGCTATATTTATAATAATGATTTGATATTGCTTCTATATATCATACAATGTATATTTTGCATATATGAAGTCATGCTTAACGTCCTCATCCAGGGATGCCAGAGTCCTTCATCACCGTAGAAGAAGTTGTCAAGTTTGTCACCATGGTAATCTTCACAACATCTGCTCAACACGCAGCTGTAAACAGTGGACAGGTCAGAGGTCAACCTTCTCTTCATCATTCCAAAAAAAGAATGTTTCTGTTTCTGCTTTACTTCCAAACAAATTTGGCATGAGCAAGACAGCAGGAAAATAATGTGTTTTTACGAAGATAAGGCTGCGCTCATAATTGTCAAATCAATTGCAGTCTGGTTACGCAACAACTTGCAGATACTTGAATATCAGGATGGTCTCAAAAGGCTAAAGCCACAGCCGCTTTGGTCAAACAATACTGTTCTGTGTTTTAGTTTGACTACAACAGCTGGGTCCCAAACAACCCTCTTCAGCTTCGAAGAGCACCTCCAACTACCAAGGGACAGGTTACCATGGAGACCATTCTGGAGACACTGCCAAACATTGGTGACACAGTTGACTTCATCGCCCTTTCATCGGTTCTAAACAAGAAATACACAGACTCGGTAAATTGGGATATAAAGACAGACCTGGCGACAGACACAGATTTGTGGAGGGGCCTTACATGGCTTGAGGGGGGCACAAATCTTTGATAGCTCGTCATATACAAGGGCGTGGCTAGAAGTTGCAAACACACCAGAAGTGTTATGTCCAATTTAATCTGGGAAGATTAAAAAAAAAAAATGCTGTTATGTTATATATGCCATTTTAATGTAGTTTGAGAAGGAAAGCCAATCTTCTCATGTATAACTCACATCAACAAAGCGCAAGGCTGCATGCAGGCTAAACGCAGCGACGTTTATGGACCACTATGAGTAGGATTTGAACACTAAAACACTACATCCGTAATAGAGAGCATTGCGTAATAAGAGCAGAACAGGGCTATTCATGGTGAGACTTTCAGGCTTGAAACCTAAGATGAGATGAGAAAAATTAGCTTTATAACAAGAAGACAATGAAATGAGATACGTTTAATTTACCGTTCCCTGAGGGCACACCCTTACCTTGCGTATCATCTAAAAGATATCTTGCCTTATTTACTGGAACAGTAAGACAGATGCAGCTTCTGTCTGATAATAATGAACGCCAACATCTCAGAGGGAATACCATCTATGGAATGTGTCTTGTTCCCTCAGGTTGTTCTTGGTTCCTACCCTGAGGAACGCTTTGGTGAGCCGGCGGCCAAGCAGATTATAGAGAACTTCCAGAAGGAGCTCTCCAGCATCAAGGAAAGGATCATAGAGAGGAACGCAACTCTTGACGTTCCGTACTGCTATCTGAAACCCTCGGAGATCAAGAATAGTGTGTCTATATGACTAGAACCACAAAGATGTTCGCTACCGGAGGAGGAGGAGTAGCATTCCTGTTTGAGATTGCTCATCAATGCAGGGATACAATTTAAAAAATGTGCATCCTTTGTATATCTTGACCTCATATGCCTCTCGCATTTTACTATTAACCATTTACAGGCTACTCAAATACTCTAACCATTGACTGTCTTACAAATTAGTTAGACAATTTGGGATTGAAATGATAATACCCACTCACTGCAAGGAGCATCAACTGGATACAGTTATGTCCAAAGGTCTAAATATTTGTAGGAAATTGGTCAATCCGTCACTGCAATTAGCCATGCGAAAACATTAAGATAATAAATATTACATATACTAATGTGTTGGGTTCCCAAAAGGCAATTTGTTTTGGGCAAAAACAGATATGATAGCGGTCCCTACTGTACCCCCCTCCATTGTTAGATTATCATTTTTGTCATGTAGAGAAATGCTGAGTACCAAATGGTATATGTTCTGTTATACAAGAATAACAAACATGATGATGCTGGTGGTGGTTAGTGAGTTCCCTCCCTTTACTGTAAAGCGTCTTTGAGTGTCTATATAGAAGCGCTATATAAATTCAATCCATTATTATTATTATTATTACTGATACAGATACACAATAGACAAATATAGAGAACTAATTGGTGGTGGTCAATTTAATACCATTGGAAATAAATAATGGCGGTTAGGGTTCTGTCACTAGAATATTGCTAAGTTAAGGTTGTTGCCTTTTATTTGTTATATTTGAATAGCATTGTAGTGATATACATAGCACCAGGGGCCTCTGCGAATAGTCAAATCTCATAACCTTTTTATTGTATTGATTTCAATCGGGTTATCGCCAACAGTTAGAATCACTTAGGTTGGACTTGGCCAGCGGGAATATTTTAGGCCACTTGAATTCCAATTCACATGTGGAAAAAAAAGAGGCTAAATTTATGTTGATGTTGAAATTAACTGCCCCCAGTAGTCTTTCTTAAATGTGAAGTTGGCATTTTCTTTTCTTATGGTGTATTTTATGTGCTTACTAATCAGCAATAAATGAATTCATTTATATTCAAATAATTATGTTTCTGGAATTGGTATCCATTATTATCAATTGTATTTTCTTCTCTTCTATGCTTCTGCTTTACCGCGTCTCTCATGCGTCTTCGCGTAGAGTCGGTAAACTTGGCATGTTGCTTTTAATATTGCCGCAGAAAAGGATATGGGATACAGTATCTCCTTTCCTTTTGCAAAGGAAGCTCAGGAGTAACCTAAAGAAAGCATCGAGGCTCCTTTCCTAAGTATTTTTAGAATTCTAACCAACCTTTCCTCCAAGCATTTCTGGGTCATTTCCAAAGGAAAGGAAATTTCCTATGCAAAAAAGAGAATTCGTAGAGGCCCCAAGTGCACTAGCGGATGGCGCAGTTGGTGTTGCTATTTTGACGTACCATGGCAGGTCGGAACTGCAACATAAGCTTACACACCAGTAGGAATAGCAACAGCGGCAGACATCACCCACCCACAAAGCCACTTCCGTTTTGCGCTTCTCACTTGCGTTTTAGACCGTTAAAATAGAGCCCATTATGCATACAGTTATATGAAGTGAGGTCTTTGATTAAAATCCCTTCATCACCTTGTTTATTAACCTGATCTTAAATCACCATGACTTACCACATGTGGTTAAAAGATGAGCCCTATGAAAGCAATTTTCATCTAAACAGTAAAATATGCATTTGTAATAGTTAACAATGCCACTTTATTTGTCTGTGGCATATACAGTCATAATCTAACTCCGCGTTTCCACTGCAGGGTGCGGTACGGTTTGGTTCGCCTCAGTCCGGTAGGGAGGGGGCGGTGCGTGCGTTTTGAGTATTCTCTGCGAACCGACTCGGATCTCGGATCTGACGCCACGCCCACCCTTCAAGCGTTTTATTATTTAGCTCGGTCGTTGGAGGAAAACATGGACGCCACCCGGAAAGCTGTCGTTGCGGTAGCATTGGCAGAGTAGGCCTACCAGGCGCTCCAAAATAGGTAGGCTATATAGGCCATAGGCAGAGATACGGACGCAGCAAGGTATTGCAGTAATACGAGCGATTGAAATTGCCATTTAAACCACCAAAGCGGCCCAAGCACAATGAAAACAGTTCATGCTTCAAGTCACACTGGGCGCAGCCATCTTGAATTCTGTCTCGGAATTTTGCTCGGTCACCACTGAGTTCACCCGAGATGGCGAGTTCGCCGTCCGAGGAAAATGGGCGTGTTTGTGCGTGTCGCGGATGTAAAATGAAAATGTGTTCCTTGATTGCTCTCTGGGGATATTCATGCAGTTGGTTGATCTCTTCTGATATTTATGTGGAATTATCATTAATGTTGTTGCATGTTACAATATATTTTGGTACGTTATCTGCATAACTACAGCGATGAAGGCGAGTGACGATTACCATCCTTTGCTGATTGAGCACAGGAGGAGAGAATTGGCCAAACGTAGTCAACTTTATCAGTGAGTCTATTCAGCTCTTCCAGTGGCCGCCCAATAATGATTTTCCAGTTTATACATCGAGATTCATGAATGAAGTGCAGTGCTTCCTTTAATGCGGTTGCATTGTGTAGCCATATTATGTGTACTTGGATTAGTAAATTCCTCAGATGGATATTCATCTACCTTGCATAAAGAGGTGAGTCTTCTACAGGTGGAAGGTATACGCTGACAGGACCACCCACATCACTCATTTTGAGGAATCGGAGCTTCCATCTGAAGTCCGCTTCTCGTTTTCCAAAGGACTTGAATTCACGTTTTCAAAAGAATTTGCGTGAGTGTTGTTTAATAAGGATTCAATTCCCTTAGCTGTACTTTACAATTCAATATTTTAACCTTGGTTAACACTAACAAGGTTGACGCATAAGGAAATGTTGGTGAATTATTTGTGATTATTCGTTGAGTGTACTTTGTGTAAACGCTATTTTCGATCAGATAATTGAACCCAACTGTATCAAAGTAACACATCACTACAATGAGCATGAAAGTGTCTTGTTGGATTAAGCTTGTCTGCTATCAGACAGATTATTCATCTAAAGTCTGCTTTGTAAGACTAAATATAATAATTATGATATAAGGGCGATATTTTCAAGATCGGGATTCTGTGATTATTTGTAGGTCTGTCTGAAGTGTCCTCTGCTTCCTTCTGCAGTATAGCTGAAGTCAAACTGAAAGGTCTGTTTGGATCTGAGGAATCATGGGAGAGCCTGGAGTCCATGAAGAACACACTCACCTTCAAGACGTCCTCAACAGCTGGTAAAGTCTCCAACTGGATCACATGGTCAAACCCATACTTTTGTATCTTTAGCTGAATAGAGTGAACTTTAATTGAAAATGTAATTGCACCAAACATCCTTTTCATTTTTTCAGTTATTTAATCACCTATTTTAGCACATTCAGTTTCAGTTTGAAAATACTTTTTTCAAACTTTCTAATAGGATGTTTCTTCTGAAAATCACTGTGTTTTCAGATTATATCAGGGTTCTTAGTTTGTAAATTCTTCTTGAATATACTGTACAAGTGGTGTTGGTCAAGTCAAGTTGGCTCGTGTGTTGTGATCTTCAGCAGGCAACAAAGTCGGCGAAGCCTGTGCTTACCTTCATTATTTATTTGGATTTATTTAGAGTTTTGCACACGTGGACACAATTTGGGACTCTACCATTGCGATAAATTTATTCTGCCAAAACTACAGTTAATTTATGAAACAAAATAAATGCCTAATATGGATAAGAAGCGTACTGTATTGGCAAAACACAACGGCTCTTTGTGACATCCGCGCCCGAAGGAGCACTGTCCACGGCTTCTCTCAAAAGCTCAGACCTTTGGTCCAGCCACAGTGGACAGCGATGTATAGGTTTCAAGAAAGCCTTTGTGTCAAATTGTAGTTACCATGTTGACATTAATATGGATGCAATTGTTTGGTTATACGTAATGCCGGTAACGCTGTACGGTGTTTGCAGATGCATTGATTTAAAAGTACAACTAATTACTGCTGTATCAGCTGTTCAATCCCAAATAATTTACCAAGAATATGTGGCTAGGTAGATGAGAGAAGCAAAGTGTATGCGCGAGGTGCACAAGCAACATTATGCATGCAGCCTTAAAATAGCATCTGAACAATGCGCCACTGGCTTTAAACCAGGTATTTCCTGGTTTGTGGCGCAATTGTTTTCTAACACTCCCCATAGGAGCTAAACATTTATTCAATGTTCGATAATTCTTAGAATAACAATTTCAAAGAAGACCATTGCATTGCAGGCAATAATTGCAGTCATCAACAAGGCCTTCATTTACTGTTAAGACAAACGATAAACTGCAACAGCTGGGGCAGTTCAAATTAATAAACATAGTAAATAGTATAGTAAAAAGTATGCCAGGATTTTTTTTTCTAAAGACCATTTGGCATGTGCTTTAAATATAAAATAAAATCCATGAATGCATTATCGTTGTGACCGTAGTTTTATCAGAGAGGGAAGGGAAACCTTTTTGCCGTTGGCTTTTAACTCGTTGGGGCATCATACCATAGTAAAGAGTGGAAACACATACATTCATTGACCCTCCGTTTCTATTTGATTTACGTCCATTATAAGTTGTGCTTAACACATTTTTGCATTGGGCGAAAACACACATTGTGATTGTGACTTATCCCATACTGTTGAAGACTACAGTGCTTTAATGAATATATAACCATCCCCTCTCTGAAGAATATCTCGCTGAGCACTGGAAGGACGATGCTTTCTATGGCTACCAGTTCCTGAATGGTGTCCATCCCTCCATGATCAGAAACTGCCCCCATCTGCCCTCAAACTTCCCCGTCACTGAAGAGATGGTGCAGCCGTTCCTAGAGCCTGGTACTTCCCTACAACAAGAGATCCAGGTATGTGTAGGAGTGCACACTGCAGACCCACAAAGGTGTCCGCAGAAAGATAACCCACCTCAAAGCGAGTGGGCTACATTTTTCTATAGAAGTCTCACAAGTGCCACACAAAAAGCATGTTTGACATTCAAACCCGTGTACAAATATACACATCTGTATGAAGCAGTTCTTATATAGGAGAGCCCCTGGAGGGTATACCAAACCTGTGTGATTAGTGTTGTGTCAAAGATGTCCACTATGGTGCTGAATGATGACTCTACCATGACAACAGTCTTTTTGAATTATTTGGATGGCTGGATAGTCCAAAGATTCCATAACCTGCATCATAAATCAAAACTACAAACTTGCAATAGTACAACAACAATTACAGATCTATATTTAGCACTGGTTGAAAGTAAAAAAAAAGAATTCTCCACCATGATGACGAGAAATATAATTTGACTTGAGGCCACATGTGCGCTACTAGCTGTTGAGTGTGTGCCATTACTCCATCAGTGTCTTCTTATTGTATCTTTCTGTGTTTGTTTGTAATCCAGAAAGGGAACATATTCCTGTGTGACTACAAGTCACTGGAGGGTCTTCCGACCCGCGTGGTGGAGGGGAAGTCACTGCCTCTCACTGCTGCCCTCTGCCTGCTGTACCTGGACACCGCAGGCACACTCAAACCCATAGCTATTCAGGTGATGACACCTTTAGGGAATAAGATACAATAGGTATGAGGAACGGTAGGGATGAACCAGTTCCACAGGCCCCCTGTGACAAGGTGTTCCATGAGTGTGGAGTGGGAGGGGTAGATACGATTAGCAAAGCTACACTGATGTTGTTCTTCCTGACTAAGCCTTTTGTCTTCTCCCTGCCAGATTTGCTAAACTTCTTGTTATCCAGACTTTTTGAGTCATGGTTTTGAGTTCCACTTCCTGTCAAACGTGTTCTCACTGTAGACACTAGAACAATTTCAACGTAGTAATTTCACTCATTTCGATTCAAAATAGGGTCCAGGTTGGAAAATCCCAAAGTTATCCTTTAATGTATTTAGTTTGCATACATATAAACATAATCACAGATTGCTATTGTGAAGTTGCATAACTATTATATTGTGTGGTCCTATCTTCTCCCCTAAAGCTGGGACAGGAACCATCAGAGAAATGCCCAATCTTCGTCCCCAGCGATCCAGAGCTCGACTGGCTCCTGGTGAAGATATTTGTGAAAAATGCAGATTCAGTAATTCATCAGATTATCTCTCATCTAATGAAGACCCACTTGTTGGCCGAGGTGTTTGCTGTCGCTACCATGCGTCACTTTCCAGACGTACACCCCCTCTACAAGGTAGGATCAGCTGACGTATACAGTATACAGTCCCAAAATCAAACCTTGTGTTTTAGGAGAGGAGCTTTACACATTTTTGCATTGGGGGAAAACAAATTAGTCATGTTTTCTGATGGTACATGGAGTATAAATTTGTGTCTATGTGTCTTTGCTGGCAGGGCCATTTAACATGACAAAATTGGATTAAGATTGGGTTACCTTGGGGTATCAACTCTGTTTTGAGTGTTCAACACACTAATGGACGGAGCCATTTTGCATTAATTAATTGTATGCATCCTTTCTCATAATTTCTCATAGTTATTGACTCCCCACTTCCGCTACACTCTGCAAATTAATGCAGCAGCTTGACGTGCGCTACTTGGGCCAACTGGACTTTTAGCAAGAGTACGTACTCACTGAACATGTACTCATTTAAAACTGAATCTTTAGTGGTTGCTGTTATATTATTGTTTTTGCCATTGGTTTTGGTTAAGAAGGCTGATTGACTTCAATCTTCAGAGTACCCCTGGCCTGGAGGGTATAATTGAGCTGTTGAGGAGACACCTGGCTGAAACCACCTACTCATCTCTATGTCTCCCAGACAACATTGCTGAAAGAGGACTGCAGAACATCCCTAACTTTTACTACAGAGATGATGGACTGAAGTTATGGACGGCCATCAACAGGTTACCTTACAGAACACCATAGGTCTCCACTGAATGGAGTCTCGATATCAGGGAGACATCTCAGACATGTTGATTACCTACGCTATGTTAATTGTTTACCATCTTTATGTAACTTGAATGAATAGGAATAGGATTCATAATAGGTCTATAGGTGCACATGCCAGTAATCGTTGTTGTATCCAACATAAACAACTGCTTTTGTTGTTTTCCTAATGCAAGTGGATAATTAGAAGCTCCACTCCTGGGCCCAAACATCCTATAATTATAATGCATGAAAAGTTTTTTGATCCGTTTCCAGTTTTGTCCGGGCTATGCTGGGACTCTACTACCCTACAGACGACGAGGTGTCTGGGGATGCAGAGCTCCAGAGATGGATCCAAGATATCTTCACAAAGGGCTTCCTGGGCAACAGCAGCTCAGGTATGTGTTGGGGCGGCTGAACCATTAATCCAATTCAAACTGACATGTCAATGTAATAGAAGATTGTATAGAAAAACGTATAGAAAAAAGGCAAAGTCATGACCCGCCCTTCTCTGCCTCTGATTAGCTTAGCCTGAAGACAACGTTTCTTATATAGCCCTCGGTAAAAGAACAAGACGGTTTTTCTGCTGTCTTCGGAAGACTTAGGCCCAATCCCATTTCTACCCCTTAACCCTTCCCCTTACCCCTCCCCCTTGTTTTGAAGGGGTAAGGGGAAGGGGTAAGGGGTAGAAATGGGATTGGGCCTTAGTATGCAGAATGACTAAGGACATGTAGCAAGGACGTCCTGGTGGATGAGTGGGTCAAACACAAGACTGTCTGCATTATTGTGAAGACTTGGTCGCCCTGTTATTTTGGTTATGTTTAAGCAACACAACTACTAGTTCCACGAATAACTAAGTTCTTCTGAGCTAGCACCAGCTCCAGAAGTCGATAAAAGGCTGAAGATGACGTCATGCAATAATTTGCATATTGACAAATATATTTTGAGTCCAGACTTCATAGCAATTCTTTAAATATGGCCCCAGGTGCTCATCATCAAACAGGGCGGGACAAGCCAGCTCTATAACTCAGTGTTGCTTTGTCAAAACTTTATGTGCGCAATGCAGAAAAGAGTGACTATTGACCAACAGGTGGTACTATGGCAAGCTTATAACTTTAATTGGCAGTATCCCAGTGTTGACTAATATTTATAACTATTTTGTCCTATTGCTGATGCATATCATACGTATATTTTGTATATATGAAGACATGCTTAACGTCCTCATGCAGGGATGCCAGAGTCCTTCATCACAGTGGAAGCGGTTGTCAAGTTTGTCACCATGGTGATCTTCACAACATCTGCTCAACACGCAGCTGTAAACAGTGGACAGGTGGACATCTTTCTCTTCATCAGGGACATTAAACCGGGTGCAACTAGAAGGACTTTTCTGATGGTTATTTCCACTAGATCCTGGTCTTATCCACGTTGCTCTCTGCAGATCAGTCGGGCCTCAAGCCCATAGAAAGCCTCTTCCAAAAAAACAAAACAATAGATCCAATCAGTGCGAAGGGGAGGGAATAAAGACGCAACAAGATGAACAGAATCTGCACGGCAGGCGTTACTCTGAGGAGCACGTTTCTGCTGTACTTTCAACCAAATATGCCAAGAGCAAGAAAATCCCTAGAATGTGTTTTTACAAAGACAAGGCTGCGCCCATAATTGTCAAATAAATTGCAGCCCAGCAACGCAACGACTTGAATATCAGGATGGTCCCACGAGGCTCAAGCAACAGCCCCTTTAAACAAACGATACTGTCCAACTGTCCTACACTCCAAGCAGGGTAGGAATTTCAAGCCAGCCAACTGCCCTCCGTCTGGCTGTAATGCCACTCTGAAGCCCCGCTGCCACTGCCCCAGCGGGTTTACCCCTCTAACCCGAGGAACGGGTCATCAATGTGTCAGCTAATGCTGTTCCTTATAATAAACAAATTAACAAACTTAACCTCACCCTAACCTGATTGATGGACATATCCTAACCTCCTTCTGTGTTTTACTTTGACTACTACAGCTGGTTCCCAAACTCCCCTCTGCAGCTTCGAAAAGCACCGCCAACTACCAAGGGACTGGTTACCATGGATACCATTCTGGAGACACTGCCAAACATTGGTGACACGGTCGCCTTCATCATCAGTTCATTGGTTCTATACAAGAAATACATGGACTCTGTAAGTTGGGATATAGAGAACATTGTGTAATGGGAACAGAACAATGCTATTCATGGTGAGACTTTCAAGGTTTGAAAGATAAGATGAGGAAAAGAAGAAGACGATTAAATCAGATACGTTTAATTTAACGTTCCCTGAGGGGAACCATTATGTTACCCTTACCTTGCGTATCATCTAAACATTATCTTGCCTTATTTCTTGAACAGTAAGACAGATGCAGCTTCTGTCTGATAATAATGACCGCCAACATCTCAGAGGGAATACCATCTATGGAATGTGTCTTGTTCCCTCAGGTTGTTCTTGGTTCCTACCCTGAGGAACGTTTTTGTGAGCCGGCGGCCAAGCGGATTATAGAGAACTTCCAGAAGGAGCTCTCCAGCATCGAGGAAAGGATCATAACGAGGAACGCAAGTCTGGATGTCCCGTACTGCTACCTGCAACCCTCGGAGATCGAGAATAGTGTGTCTATATGACTAGAACCACAAAGATGTTCGCTACTGGAGGAGTCCCATTCCTGTTTGATAATGCTCATCAATGTGGGGATAACATTTGGGAACTCTGCGTCCTTTGTATATCCTGCCCTCATATTGAAATCTGCCTCTAAAATTTTACATTCTCAAACAAAAAACGAATCTGCGTATTCTAACCAACAATTATTGATTCATTGTTAAAACATTCGACTAAATGTATAAATAATGGAATAATAAAGATGAAATTGCCAAACGTAGGAGTCAAGTAAACAGTTATGCATGAAAGGAAAAACTTTTTGCAATGAAACCTATAGTCATATTGCTATGTGTTTGAACCAAGACAAGCAAAATTGCAACATAGCTTCAGGGCTGTGAAGCAACACCACTGTCCACATAGGCCTTGGTGTTGCGGATCAGGAGTGCCGCCGGGGGTGGACATGGCCGCCATGCAGAAAGACTGGCCACCCCTTCGCAACAGACTCATCCTTTGAGGCCCAATCACATTTCTACCCCTTACCCCTCCCCCTGGTTTTGAAGGGGTAAGGGGTAGAAATGGGATTGGGCCTAAAGCCCAATCCCATTTCTACCCCTTACCCCTTCCCCTTACCCCTTCAAAACAAAGGGGAGGGGTAAGGGGTAGGGGTAAGGGGTAGAAATGGGATTGGGCCTTACTCTCCTATATAATCCTGCCATCGTTTTCATGTGCATGTGCTGGACAGAGGAGCGTAGGATTCTTTATTGTATTTTGTTGTAATCTATTAAACAACGTTTCTTGACTAAACAATGTAATTCAGGGAATTCCCAAATGTCCAGCCCAGGACCCCCCAGTAAAATGTTACCAGCCCCTGTCAGGACCACTTGGCTCGAGTAGAGCTGACATAACAAAGGGAGGCCACGCTGATTATAAAGATGGAACAATTATTTATTTAAAGTGCTAAATGCAAAACCTTATCAGTAAGGGGAAGCCAAACCAAAAGTGTAGTGCATATCAGTAGATGTAATATAAAGCAAAGTGAGGTAAAGATGAGGAGCGAAGCTGCAGCCAGCCCTTCCCCGTCAGGCCATAGCAGTAGTGAGAGAGAGCGAGCCGACGGGAAAGGCGCCTTTTATCTCCAGCTCAATTAGCCCAGTCATTAGCCTGGCACGGCCCATAGAGACAGCTCCCCCTAGTGGCGATAGAAGGAACACGGACATGGAACACGGATGATCATGACACGCCAAGCAAGGCAGGTAGATATGGCAAGCCATCCCCGCCAGAAAACGGCATCATTTCCCATGCATCATTTAGACGCGTATCACCTTCATTACGCCGTAAAAAACGCCGTAAAATGTAGAAAAACGCCGTATTTTACGCCGTCATGCGCAAAGAACCGCCGCTTTTTACGCCGCAATTAAGCCTTTCAAGAGTGCGCGTAAAAAGCGCCGTTTTGAACATCAAACCGCGCGTAAAATACGCCGCTTTTGTGCACATCACAACGCCGTAAAATACGGCGTCTCTCTAGTATGCTAATAATCTCTGCCCTTATTTTCTCTCAGCCAATGCATTTGAAGTGTTTGCGCCAAATCGCTGAACAAGACAAGCAGATCAAATCAGTTTAGCACAGATCTGCTTTGAGGAGTTCTCCTCTCATTTGTTGTTAGTTGTAGCTCATATCGGTATATATTAGTAAATCCAGTTCCTACAGTGTGGTCACCGTGGCCGTGGCCCAATCGATAGAGACGCTTGCTCTGTACAAGAGGTTGTTTAAAAATAAATAATAATAATACATATAAAGACGTTTCAAACGTTCCATCGAGTCTCTCGCATTCTACAATGGGCAGCTTTATTGTTTCCCATGGGAGCCGGCGAAACTAGATTTCTCCTTCGAAGGTTGTGCTCCACACAGAACCTCCTCACCTTCATAACGGAGTACTTCGGGGCACCAGAATGCTTTACGGTGCGGCCACACCAAACGCGTTACTCGCGTTGGATAACGCGAGTAACGCGCCTAACCTGACGCTTGATCATTGTGTGGTGGTTCAACGCTTCCAACGCGTCAATGCGCCAACGCAGCTAGATGAGTCCATGTCCATGCAAGTGAACAGAGCGTTCCCTCTTCGTCATAACTATCAAACCAAACATCCTTCACATTCACCGAGCGAACATTATGAAAGTAAAATGCAAATTTCTCGCTAAAAATGTTTCCATAAACGCATTTAATGGCGTAACTATGTTACTATTTCCACCCAGAATAAAGATAGTTGTCGGCCGTGGCTGTGCTGGAGTCCGAGGTAGGAACCCCAAACGCCGCTGTGTTTGGGTGATAGAGTTTAGATCGGGTTCGATTAAATAATCTCTGATATAAATAACAATAATCGGGTTAAATAACTTCACATGGTGTGTCTGGTGTGTTTCCACCATTCGTAGTGTTGATCAGCAGAGAAATAGTCCGCCAAGACGTTGAGGTTGCTTAGCATCCAGACACTCTGTCCATGCAAGTGAACGGAGCGTTCCCTCTTCGTCATAACTATCAAACCAAACATCCTTCACATTCACAGAGCGAACATTATGAAAGTAAAATGCACATTTCTCGCTAAAAATGTTTCCATAAACGCATTTAATAGCGTAACTATGTTACTATTTCCACCCAGAATAAAGAAAGATGTCGGCCGTATGCTTCTGTCCAAGCTCACTACTCTCTGCCAGTGACGTCGGGTCAAGCTCCACGCTGATTGGCTATCGCGGCTAAGCGCCACGCGTTGGAGAGTTGAAAGTTCAGATTTCTGAACTCCGGGCGTTGGTGCGTTGGGCGCGTTACTGCGTTTACGTGCGTAATTACGTGTGTCTGTCGCGCGTAACGCCCCTAACGCTTCATCGCATGTAACGCGTCTACGTGCCTATACCAATGGTTCCCTATGCAAAAATGCCGAGTTTGGACGCCCCTAACGCGAGTAACGCGTTTGGTGTGGCCGTACCGTTAGAGCGGTACTGATCGCGTCGTGTCTTTCCAGTGTCAAATAGTTCACGAATAAAATCACCATAAGGTTCAAGTGCGGCCATAACTAAGGCTAAATATAATTAGACAGTCTATTGCTGGTTTAGGTGGTTAAGGCTCTTTTTTCTTCGCTGCGTTCTGCCTTCTGGTGTAGCCTATAACTATAAATGTATCTATTTTTGTAGGCCCTATTTGTTTTTCTGTTTCGGGTTTTAAAAACCAACACACAAACACAAAATCAAATGCCGTCTATTTGTTTATTCCTTTTGCCCTTTTTCAGTTTCAAAACCAAATCAGAAAAACCAAAAAACAATCCTGTTAATTGTTTTTTCTGATTTTGTTATAAATCGGAATATTCAAAGAACGAACCATACACGGATTCTCCTACCTCATCACTTTACTGACACACAATGTGTGGCAGTAAAGTGACAGGATCATTCAATAGACAAAAATCTTTCCATCTAACTAATTTAATTTAGGAGGATATTCATGTAAGTTAACCAAGTATTCTCATTATACCCTAGTTATATCCTAGTTTTGCATATTTATACATTGCATCCTATTTTCATATTTCATGTGGCATCTGTATTTTTATGTAGGCTACAGCATCTGTATTTTAAATGTTGCTTATATCTTCTTTTTGCATTTTACCTTTTGCTGAAGTGGGCGCTGTATTAGCTTACTGTATAGGCTGTCTGTATTTGTGTAAGAGTTATTTGTATTGTGTAACCTGCTGGATTATGAAAGTTAGTTGGGGTAAATAAAGTGTCTGTCTGTCTGTCTGTCTGTCTGTCTGTCTGTCTGTCTGTCTGTCTGTCTGTCTGTCTGTCTGTCTGTCTGTCTGTCTGTCTGTCTGTCTGTCTGTCTGTCTGTCTGTCTGTCTGTCTGTCTGTCTGTCTGTCTGTCTGTCTGTCTGTCTGTCTGTCTGTCTGTCTGTCTGTGGGAAAATGCTGTGAAAAATGTATGCACGGTGCGTTCAGGATTAGGACTGATATTATGTCGGCATAGGCCTAATCAATCAGGTTTTAATATTTGAAGCATTCATATCAGTCTATTCTTTTCGTAGGCTACTCTGCTGTTTGCCTTGATGGGGAGATATTTTTTTGCTTCCATGCGCAAATAGTTGAATCCAACAACATTCCTGCGTCTCCAGAGCCCATTTAAGCACCGTGTCAGACTCAGTAGACTGTTACAAGCCTCTGAACGTTGTTAGAGCATGGCTCCCCAGTTCATCAGTGTCTCTCTCTATGGCTCCCTCTCACTCCTTTCCACTGTGTATTTATATCGATTGAACAAGAGAGGATGTTACGATAACTCCGCGAAAACAAAGGCTCCATGGCTGTAATAATTTAAATATAATTAACTTATAAAGCGTGTAACAAGACACCTAGATGATCTGGCTGGCTGACTAAAAAGGCACTGCATTTGGAACTTATAACACAGGAGGTCTGGCTTGCGGACTAAAAAGCATTGCGATCATAAAAGCGTGACCATCTGACAAAAGCACAAATCTGACAATAAATGGATTCGATCCGACAACCTCTTCCCTACATAGCAAGCGTCTCTATCGATTGGACCACGGTTATCACAACGTTGAAACTGCATTTATTAATATATATATATATATGAATATGACGCTACAACTAACGCCAAATGAGAGGAGATCTGTGTTGAACTGATTTGGTCTGCTTGTCTTGTTCAGCGATTGGGCGCAAACACTTCAAATGCATTGGCTGAGAGAAAAGAAGGGCGGAGATTATTAGCATACTAGAGAAACGCCGTATTTTACGGCGTTGTGATGTGCACAAAAGCGCCGTATTTTACGTGCGGTTTGATGTTCAAAACTGCGCTTTTTACGCTCGCTCTTGAAAGGCTCAATTGCGGCGTAAAAAGCGACGCTTTTTTGCGCATGACGGCGTATTTTACGGCGTTTTTCTACATTTTACGGCGTTTTTTACGGCGTAATGAAGGTGATACGTGTCTAAATGATGCCGTTTTCTGGCGGGGATGGCTTGCCATATTGGATAACGCGAGTAACGCGCCTAACCTGACGCTTGATCAGTGTGTGGTGGTTCAACGCTTCCAACGAGTCAACGCGCCAACGCAGCTAGATGAGTCCATGTCCATGCAAGTGAACGGAGCGTTCCCTCTTCGTCATAACTATCAAACCAAACATCCTTCACATTCACCGAGCGAACATTACGAAAGTAAAATGCACATTTCTCGCTAAAAACGTTTCCATAAACGCATTTAATGGCGTAACTAAAAAACAGAAATGTTTAATTATTCGTACTGTACAAAACAAATTCCATCTTTCATGCTTGAGCCAACAGAAATATGTTACATACGGAAGAGGAAAAACATAGATAATAATGATCTGTGTTAGCGTATTCTGACCACACATAAAAAATACTAAATGTCCCAGTTACAACAAGCAGAGATAATCCCCAGCCATATGGGGCATGAGCAAATAGAGCCAAGCTTGAATTTAGACCCAATTCTGCATTAAAAAATATGTATTCCAAAGTATTCCTGTTTCATAAAATAAGGCAATAAAAGACTTGTTCAATCATAAATAATGCACCAACACAATCCCTACTGGTTAAATGAAGAACAAGAGTGATATAACTAGTTCAACTTCTTCTTGAGAATTGCATAGGTGTGGTTTTCTCTGGAACTTCTTCAGAACAGCTGGTCGCTGGCCAATTCTTTTTGGGTAGCGATGACTGCATTCTTGGGGAGGAAGACGTTGTTTACGATGTTTACGTAGCTGCCGCGGCGATCGACATCCGGCCTACCACAAAGGGTACTGTCGGCAGTGGAAACGCGACCTCGGAACTGAGCTGGGCTATACCGCCCCCTCCCTACCGCACCTTTGCGATCCGATCCTTTCCGCACCCTGCAGTGGAAACGCGGCATAAGTTTCATTTGAACTCACATTTCAACACCAAAGCTATCAACTATGTGAAAGGCATCAGTGGACGTATTCTCAGTTCAGAAGGTGCAAGGAAAAACTATTGTGGAATTTTTTCATGCAATGCAAAGCGCGAAAAGGACAAGTTGAGACTTGGATCATGTGTTAGATTAGAGTTATTTTGGTGTTTCTGGTGAGTAACAATTCGATTTCCAACCCAATAAACTAGTTAATCGTTTGCGTCCAATTGCTAATTTCACTGTAATTTTTTCTTTCATCTGTAGGGTATGTGGAAGTTTTGGCTAGCTTAATGGCGCGTTTCCACTGCAGGGTGCGGAACGGATCGGATCGCAAAGGTGCGGATCGGGTCGCGTTTCCACCGCCAAAAGTGGGCGTGACCCGGACTTTGCCGTACCCGTTCCGGCCTCGTTCTCGAGACTCCTCCGTTGGGGTACCGAAAACGAGACGATACGCCTGAAAGGGTCCCGGGAAATTCTAGCTACACACCCCCTCCGTTGATTGGTCGACAGAATCATCACTTCCGGGTGACGCGGGGATAAAAACAAACAAACAGTAGCCTCAAGGTATTATTCTTTACAATTAACATGTCGTGTAAAACGCTTGCTTGGGCGAACAAGGAGGTGGAGACGTTCGTCTGCATTCTTGGGGAGGAAGACGTTGTTTACGATGTTTACGTAGCTGCCGCGGCGATCGACATCCGGCCTACCACAAAGGGTACTGTCGGCAGTGGAAACGCGACCTCGGAACTGAGCTGGGCTATACCGCCCCCTCCCTACCGCACCTTTGCGATTCGATCCTTTCCGCACCCTGCAGTGGAAACGCGGCATAAGTTTCATTTGAACTCACATTTCAACACCAAAGCTATCAACTACGTGAAAGGCATCAGTGGACGTATTCTCGATAGAATCATTCAATCATTCAGACTTTGAAGTTGACCACAAGACGAATCGATTTAAAAGAACATTACAAACTTGTGGTCATAACAGCGGTTGGCTTTAAAATGAACTGCCAAAGTTAAACAGAGTTAAACAAAGTTAAAGTGAGTTTCAACGATCCAGTCAAAACATAACTCAACTGGAGATGACCTGGCCAAGTCATCTTTAAGCCAGAGGCGCTTCTGATTTAAAACGTGTGTGTGTGAGTGTGCGTGCATGCGTGCGTGTGCGCGTGTGTGTGTGTGTGTGTGTGCGTGCATGAAGCAGAACCTTAATTGAAATATTGTTCAACAGTTTTGCAACCCAACCGATATAAACAGTAACCTACTACATGCTTGTAATCTTACTTGAAAGAGTGTTGGCCTACTTTGGAAGATATGATGGTTCTTCACATATCCACGGGGCCGATGCAGAGAAAGTTATCTTTCATACTCAAGAGAAGACACAACTACAAAATAGCATCCATAGCAGAAAAGAAAATATTATTTGGTGAGCTCATACACAACATACAGAAAAAATCCACCCCTATTGAACTCACTCAATCACATGCATTGCACCTCTGTGGCAGGGCTCTACAGTGCGCCCATTTCACTCGCATTTACGAGTGAATATTTCAGCGTGCGAAAACAAAACAGGAGCACGCGTGCGCGTGACTTCTCCACAGCGCACTATACTGTGCGTTCACACCAAACGCGAAGGGGCGAAACGATTCCATACAAAGCAGCGACGCCATTTGCATCGCGACACTTTTGACCGGCACGGGCGAGCGCGTTCACGTCGATTTCAGGTGGATTTGCAGCACGCCACTTTTGCTCGAGTTGAAATATTAAACTTTGCCGCGACATTCGTGTGATGACAGCCAATCAGCGTTCAACAACGTGGCCACTGAGTGACGTGCGTAACGTAACAGCCAATCAGTTTTCAACCGGCCAAGTTCCAACGTTCCCTGCAGTGCAGTCCGGGGTGAACCGCAGCATGGAAGAGAAAGTGATTGTTGCCGTTTGCGACTCCCCGAGCTCTATATAGAATAGTATATAATATAATTGTATTGTATTGTAAACATAATATCACGGCCAAAAGCTCTGTGAGCCTCCGGATGGCCGTAGCGCGGGGAGCGCTACGGGAGGGTTTAGCGGGTTTGTTTACATACGTTGCTATGGTTACCAGTTTAATAAACCGTGTTCCAACGGTTTATTAGGTATCTAAATTGCTGTCTAATCAATACTTCATTCACTGCCTCTTCCGTGGTCATTACAATATTATGAATAGGCTGTGTGGAGAAAGTTAATGCTGTTACTGTAGTCGATAAAGTCTACAAATTCAACCCCCGACTGGTTGAAGGATTTCGGGTGGCTAGTTTATGATGCTAAGTCTGTATGGGCAGTAGAGGCAGATCTCTGCATCTGGTTCAAGATGAGCCGACTTAAAGATATGAGCGATGCTATTGGTCCCTTATAAAAAATCCTGCTTGTCTTCAGGTATCATTTGGATGACTCTGAACTTTGAACTCCTAAACTATTCGTTACTCCCAGCCACAATTGGGTCTTAATTATTTTCCCCAAAAGAATGAATTTCCTCATTCCTCAAAGCAATGCATTGAGGAATGACCGGCTGACCTTCGTGGCATGGCAGAGATTCGGCGAAACCTTATGAAAAAACCTTACTAGTCCTTATTTTTTCGTTTTCTAAGATCCAAGCATCGTTAAGCCTCTCTTGAAGAGCACACAGTGTGAATGCTGTCTAACCGCGTGCGGTGGGTGTCTTCTCAAAAGCCAATTGACCCTTTTGTCCCTTACTAATCAATCAAGATCACTGGGGTCTCAAACATGAACTGAAATTAAGTTGACTCCTTGGGATTGGTCAGTTGCCTGGTTGGTCAAATCCCCAAATACCAGAAGAAGAAGTAGGGATGGTCTGAGCTATTCATCTAGTAGACCTATCAGATATAACCTCTGTATGATATTATAAATATTACAATGAAAAAGTGAGTGAGGCCTTAATCATTATGTTGAATCCAACATTTTGAATTGCACTGAACATACTGAACGTAAGATTTAAAGTTGAATAAGATACTTACCTATCAGTGGCGTTTGGTGGTCAACATTTTTGGTGAAGCAAACCCCGTCGATCCAACGCACCGAAACGAGCGCACACTTAACCCCCCACCCCTGGGTAACATAACTGGAAAGGAAAGACATTAAGCCTACCTTTTCTTTCCCTAAACTGTTCACCTCCAATTCCTGCTGTACTGTATTCTGATGTCCTCTCTCTCCTGTTCTTCCCTCCAGACAATTAGGGTTAAATTACTACAAAATATGAAATAACATAAGTTATTGTAAAGATGATACATAGGTTATTTACGAGGTACTGTATTGTTTACTTCAATGAATACATTGTTGCTGGTCACAGCTGTATTGTTAAATCGTCCCTTTTTTATTACCTTAACATTTAAAAGCATAAGTGAAGTAACCACCTTGGTAGGCCACAAGAAAACATGCCTAACCTATCTTTCACCTTGTAGTTAAATTCTGCCCTCCTGGTCTTCATGGCGAAGTGGTCAATAACTCGGTCATACCAGCTGGGAGTTCCTTCTAAGGATTTAACTGTTCTCCTTTCAATTGCTTCGCAGACGCAAGTTTCGCAGACGCTCCTGTCCTATGGTATTGCGTGTGTACGTTTTAAGACGTTTTAGACATGGAAAAACTTCTCTCCACACCAGCTGAATGAAGCAGTTGAAGAAAACTCTGGTTCTCAATGTTTGCAAAGCGTGTTGTGATTTGATCGATGAGTTTGTTCAACACAGCCATGTACACTCCTTTGTAACGCTCTTTTGGGTCTGGACCACAGTGTCTTTTCCTTGGATTCTGTGCTGGATCATAGATCATCATGCATGGTCATATCAACAGCCTTTTCATAGATGGCCCAAAATGTCCCCTCTGAAGTCTTCTCTGTGATAAAGGACAGAAGAGCGTCAACCCGTGCTTTGCAGAAAACCACATCTGCAGCTCTATGTTGTAAAATGCTGAAAACAACATCTGTTTCTGCCAGAACCTTTCAGGAATCTGCTCTATTTATTGTGTCATCATCATCACCACTCTGAACCATCCTGTCAAAAACGTCAAGTAATTTATCATAATTGTTCGCAACAGTGCCAACAATTCTTGACGTAAAGTTCCACCGGGTAGGGGCATTTCTAGGAAGGCGGGGACAATCACTCTGCTCCAAATACATCATTCTCTTAGTTGACTTGGTGAAAAATGTTGAGAAGCCAGTCAAATTACCGAAGAAAACTCTTGCCTCTTGGATACACCGTGCACCTTGACTGAGCACAAGATTGAGCCGATGAGCATAACAGTGAACAAACTGCGCGTATGGAGCAACAGCTTTTGCTTTGGCCTGATGCCATGACCGCTGCTCCAACAAGCAGAACTTGTTTGACCAACAAGTTTGTTTCTGTAATCATGAACTGCCATTTCACTGGGTAACATTTTTTAAATAGACATCTCTGCCATCTGACACGTCAAAGAATCCGAGAAAACGTTCCTGGATCACCCCAGCAACATCAACATATCTCACGATAATGGACAGCTGCGCACTACATGAAATAACGGTAGTCTCATCAACCTGCCACGAGAAAACGGTGCGTTGACTATATCGCGCAGTAGGGCCGAGCTCTCCGAGTGGCCAACGACGTGCGTCGCGACGTAGGTCGCATTGGTCACGACGTAGGTCGCATTGGTCGCGACGTAGGTCGCATTGGTCGCTGTGTTGGTCGCTCGCCTGGCTGCCGTTTTCTCGCCTGGCTGCCGTTTTGGTCGCTGGCTGGTTCGGTCGCTCAAAGTCTATGGGCGGTCCTTAATCAGTTAATATGCATGTTATTAACGGTTGGGCCGGGCGCCGTTAATAAATATTATAGATATATAAACGTCACATTTAACGTCACAGTACATCTTCAACCTAAGGATTTGCGGTGATATGTTAAAAACAATTATTAAACAATTACATCGGTATGGCTGTGGGCTCTGCTGCTGCGGCTCCCTGTTTAGCGGCATTGCTTCCATTGTTCTTTTGAATAGACGCAGTGCATTCTGGGGCAGTTGAGTACGTCTAGTAAGCTAGCGATGCTTACACAAAATCTTTCCGGAAGTAGAAGACATTCGGATACTACTCGCTTACCTAAAACTCGCTTACTACGTTCTGCTTACTCAATTTGACGTCATAGTTAGTAAGAGTAGGAAGCAAGTAGGTGGTTTCGAACACACCCCCGGTGTTAGAGGAGGCAACGGAGGCAACGCCTCCTCATGATTTTCGTAATAAAATTAATAAATTATTATTGAAAAATATTTATTTTTCTAAATGATCTATGTGCAATGTGTGTTTATTACTGAATAATAACATAAAAATGTTGAAAATGTTAAAAAACAACAACTGCAAAGTGCCTTTGCAAGCGCGGAGGCTGGCCGACATTACTCTCAGCATGTTGTGTCCAGGGTTGGCCACTGAAGGGAGCGGAGGCAAAGAGGCCAAAACTCACTTTTGCCGCCTTTGAGAATAAAAGATAACCAATCACAATTCAGTTTCACTGTTGGGAAGTAAATCCAGAGCCTGTCTACGAATATTAGACATTCTCTGGTAAATCATCTATACCATGTTAAACATAGGAAGGGAGGTAATGGTGCGTTTTATGGTGCGTTTTAATATCCATCCGTCTCGGAGCTCCGAGGACGTTGCCTAGCGACACGCACAAACACGCCCCTTTTCCTCGGAAGTCGATCTCGCCATCTCGTTTGAACTCAGCGGTGACCGAGCGAGGCTTCCGAGATAGAATTGAAGATGGATGCGCCCAGTGTGACATTCAGTGAACTGTTTTCATTGTGTTTGGACCGCTTTGGTGGTTTAAATCGCAATTTCAATCACTCGTATTGCTGTAATAACTTACATATGCAGATGATACATTGAAACATGAAATTAAGTGAAAATTTTAGAAGTTCAAATGGCTGCGTTTTCGTACGGTGAAAACGCACCGTTTCATTTATATTATTTCGTAGTCCTGAAATAATATAAATGAAAATAGTAGTAGTAGTCGGCCAATGCTACCGCAACAATAGCTTTCCGGGTGGCGTCCATGTTTTTCTCCGACGACCTACGCTCAAAACATAATAAAACGATTTTAGTGTGGGCGTGGCGTCCGATCCGAGAACCGAGTCGGCTCGCAGAGAATACTCGAACGCACCATTAATATCCATCCGTCTCGGAGCTCCGAGGACGTTGCCTAGCGACACGCACAAACACGCCCCTTTTCCTCGGAAGTCGATCTCGCCATCTCGTTTGAACTCAGCGGTGACCGAGCGAGGCTTCCGAGATAGAATTGAAGATGGATGCGCCCAGTGTGACATTCAGTGAACTGTTTTCATTGTGTTTGGACCGCTTTGGTGGTTTAAATCGCAATTTCAATCACTCGTATTGCTGTAATAACTTACATATGCAGAAGATACATTGAAACATGAAATGAAGTGAAAATTGTAGAAGTTCAAATGGCTGCGTTTTCGTACGGTGAAAACGCACCGTTTCATTTATATTATTTCGTAGTCCTGAAATAATATAAATGAAAATAGTAGAAGTAGTCGGCCAATGCTACCGCAACAATAGCTTTCCGGGTGGCGTCCATGTTTTTCTCCGACGACCTACGCTCCAAACATAATAAAACGATTTTAGTGTGGGCGTGGCGTCCGATCCGAGATCCGAGTCGGCTCGCAGAGAATACACGAACGCACCATAAGCCTCATATACTCCTTGCAACCAATCACAAATCAGCATTTTTTTTTTTAATAATGTTCTGAGCAAATTCGTTCTTTCTAGTCAGTTGCTGCGGCTAACAAAGATAACGACTAACAACGATATCCACATGGAGGAGAATATAATTCAATGGCCACATTAATTCCAATTTAAAGGTGAAACTGTTTGGACGTGTGCGGATTGATGAAGCCCTCAGCCAGGCAGCTAGCATCGCTACCAATGCCACAATGGACTTGTGAGAAGAAATCGGGAGATACTACGTAAAATGATTATTGCAGTGGAATATCTTGGGAAGCAAGAGCAGGCCTTCCGTGGGCACAATGAGTCAGCTGAATAGCCTTAAGGGCAATAACGTTGAATTGATGGAGTATTACTGTGAGGTAGATCCTGCTAGCACAACATCTAGAATCAGCCAAAGTTTTCAAAGGGACATCAAAAGCCATACAGAACGACTTCATTCATAGCATAGTCAGAAGAAATAGAAACAACAAGCAGACATCGTTCGCGAAATTAGTGCAGCTCCCTTCATCGCCGTGCAAGCTGACGATACAACTGATGTGTCCTGCTGCCAGTGTCAGCTCTCTGTCATCCTGTGAATGAGAAAGGGAATGTAGGCTATGTGAACGATTTTTAGGATTTGAGGATGTCAGTGCAGAAAGAGATGCCGCGGCTTTAATTGAAGTTGTAACGGGAACATTAAGAAAGTGCAATCCGGAGGAGAAATTAATATAATCTACACTGTTGTATGCATATCGTTTACTCTGTCTTGGTTGTTCAGGGATGGCTGTCCCATTAAATGTTAGTTTAATGTTTTGTTTTTCTAACGAAATAAACGAGTCACGCATTCGTGTGCCCAACTTGAGGAATTGTCTCTTTCCATTTAATGCAATTTCCACGATATTATATTTATATGATGGGAAGATACGTGTCGTTGACCCTGTACGCTGCCATGCCATGCATTACATTTAAGCAGCATGCACGCACCATGAATGAACTTAACTTTATGAAGTTGAACTTTGTGAGCACGTTTGATTAAAAGTTTAGAAGCATTGCACTCTGCTGATGTTATTTTAGTTATTATCCTCTCTAACGTCGCCTCCAAACGGCGCGTCACGCGAGGATGTTTTTTTTTAAAGTTGTGTAGGCCTACGCTTTAGAAAAGACATGCATGTGTGGGTGCACTGCGAGCGTTCATGAATGCGCGTTATTGTTTGCCTCCCTGGTGAGCTCGGCCAGGAACCACTCTTGAGTCACTTGCGGAAGCTTGTGAGCGACTCTGCATTACTGACATCGGCAAGGAACTTGTTCCACCATTGTGGTGCCAAAAGGGAGGGAAACTGTTAACTGGGAAAAACACCTTAATTGCCTTGTTTTGCCTCAACTTATCTCAACGAACATCTATGCTGTCATCAGTACAGTGCAGTGTGGGCAGAGGGGCGTGTTTAGGGTCCGCTATAAGAGAAGACTCACAAGGGGCTCTCTACTGAGGTCAGATCCATACTGACGATTCCATCAGCTCCTGGAAAGGGAAGAAAGACCAGACACCAGGACAGGTAAGGATCTAGCGAGGTCTAACCGGGATCTATTGGATTTTGATCTCTTGGTAATCGTGTCAGCATTTCACATGTAATTGTCAACAATAAATTCAAATGTAAAAAAATCCATGTTAAAAATGATAGATGATATAAATGTTATATCTAAATCTAAATTGTATTTATAAATCTAAATGTAAACGTTAAATCTAAATCGTACATTTATATCTAAATGTTAAATCTAAATGTTAGGTCTATATCTAAATCTAAATCTTAAATTTATATCTAAATGTTAAATCTATCTGTTATATCTAAATCTTAAATTTATATCTAAATGGTAAATGTTAAATCTAAATGTTATATCTAAATCTTAAATTTATGTTTGATTGTTAAATCGAAATGTTAAATCGAAATCTTAAATGTATATCGAAATCTTAAAGGCACCCAGTGCAACTTTATGTAAACATTCAATGAAAAATAAACATTCAATTTCTAGTCTTTTTTACACGTAGTAAGTTTCAATAACTCCATACCATTACATATCGACATTCAAGGAGCAAAGATGAGACGTCGTTGTGTGGTGAGAACTGATAGAAAATCGTAAACAACAACAATCGCCGGTGGGGAGAAGCCATTTTTCCATTGACTGGAAGCCTGCTTTATTTATTGTAGGTTACAAAAAATAAAGAAAATGGCGGCATTGTTGTTGTTATCGATTTTGTATCAGTTCTCACCACACAACGACGTCTCATCTTTGCTGCTTAAATGTCGGTATGTAATGGTATGGAGTTATTGAAACTTACTACGTGTAAAAAAGACTAGAAATTGAATGTTTATTTTTAAGCCTCGAAAGTTGCACTGGGTGCCTTTAAATGTTAAATCTAAATGTTAGTCTAAATCTAAATATTAAAATGTGAGAATAAGAATTAGATCTAACATTTAGATTTAACATTTAGATATAAATGTACGATTTAGATTAGCATTTATATTTATATTTAACCTTTAGATTTTTATAAAACATTTAGATTTAGATATAACATTTAGATATATATTTTAACATGGATTTTTTAACATATTGTTGACAATTACATATAACGTGTTGTTTTACAAGAATTTCTCTCACATTAGAGATCAAAGTTTAACCAAGCTCTTCCAAGATTTAATTAATGCCAGACAGCACAACAGAGAGGGGCCAATTTCTGCATAGGCTTATGGGGTTAAAGCAGAGTTATTTTTGATCCACAGCAGGCTGGTGTAGAGTTTAGCTACGCAGAAGGCTTTTACAGGGTAGCCTACCTTTCTTCACACACTCTACCAAGGTCTAAATGAGAGAAACAGCTACGTTAGACATGACATCAAGGTGTTTCTTGCTGACCAGCAGATTAGTGATGACTTTCTGTTAGAACAGATGACTAGGTCCATGACTGAGGAAGAGGGGAGGTTAAAGCGCCTGGGTGCTGTATCCAAGTCTCCACCAGTGACTGAGTGTTGCCCAACATGAAGGTAATGGAGAGACTGACATGAATGCATTGACTCTAGTTGATGCCGAATTACAGGCTAACCGGGATTCTGACAACTGACTGCACAGGTGTCTTCTTTGACCAGACACATGACCCCTTGTTGACAGGTCTGCAGAACGCATACAGTCTGGCAGCCCAAGTAGCTAATTGAGTCACCCGCAGCCACTGTCAGTCGACAAAAAGGATAGATGCCAGGACTGTATAACAAACGGAACCATCAGCTGTCCCCATTGTTTTATCTGTGGCCAGGCAGGACACCGAACCATTGGCTGTTTACAAAGAAGGTCATCGGAAAATGGGAAAAGGTCACAGGAGAAGGGCAGCCAGTGATCGTGAACAACAGTGTTAAGCCCACATTTAAGATCAAGCCGTCAGCCACACCATGGCTGTGTCTCAATTCAGGGGACGCATCCTTCGAAGGGTGCATTCGAAGGGCGATTGCGTCACTGCGACGCGTCAAGGCTGTCCCATTTCGAAGGCTCCTTCAAATGCGGCCGACAAATGCCACCTTCTTTTCCCAGATTTGAAGGATACACCAGATGTATCCTTCACGGCCCAACGTTTCCCAAGATTCATTGCGCGTTGGATTTTTTCAGAAATGGAGTCAAGAGAGCGGAAGCGGCAGTTGCAGTAAATTACATATTTAATGACAAAACTATGCAAAAACATTTTTTTATATTAAAATAAAGTTGGGACTATTTTTAATTTGTAACTTTATTGTCAAAGTTAAATTTCATTAACACGAGCCATATAACGTTAAACTTATTAACGTTGTATTTTATATAATTATTATATAACCGAATCAGAATCAGAAAACGTCATTGATCCCCGGGGGGAAATTGTTTTGTTCCAGGTGCTCCGTACAAATAGAAATTACAAGCATAGAAGATAAGATTATAAAAAATAGAAAATTCTAAATAAAATACAATAAAATAAAAGTAAGAATAAAGTAAGAAGTGGACATCTAAGTGAAAGTGGACATCTCTTAGGGTGCACTCACACTAGGCCATCTGGCCGTGGCCGTGTGGCCGTTTTCACACCTAACCGTGCTCGAATGGCCCCATTGTTCTCTGGCCTGCACTCACACTAGGCCATCTGGCCGTGGCCGTTGGCCGTCGCAGCTGTGGCCTGGCCACGGAAGGCTCTTGTACATACGTCATCACGTCGTAACACGTCATCACCAAGCGTCCGCTGCATGGACCATAATAAAGTCTGCCGCCACTCAGAGTTTTAACAACAATGGATAACAACACAGAGAACACACCAACAGTTGAACCGATTGACACGATTTTTACCGTTTACCGTTTAATGGGAAAGAAGGGTCGTCGCCTTTATTATGTCCGTGGTCGTCGCATTGACTATACGTCATCGAGCTCAGGTTGCGTAGCCGTGCGTGTGCGCGTGTCGGCTCATTAACATCTGCCGGGCCGTAGCAGCACACCTCTCCCAAGTGGCCAAATTGGCCCGGCCTGGCCACACTCACACTGGCAGATTTGAGCACGGTTAGGTGTGAAAACGGCCACGGCCAGATGGCCTAGTGTGATTGCACCCTTAGTGGGTTATATAAAACGGCTCCACATTTCTCCTCCGCCGTCCGGTTTGAACCGCAGCTGTCATGGTTGCTAGGTGACATGCGTCATCACGCGAGGTAAAGGGTGTTAAAGGCTTGTTACGCAAACTTGAAATGCTCCATAGGGCAGACCGTCTCATTTAAAAACGTTCGTTCAGCCTTTGGTCTGGTCTTCAAGGTCTACGAAGGCCACACCTTCATAGACCGCGTCCTTCGAAGGATGCGTCCCCTGAATTGAGACACAGCCCATGCCAATCAGAACCAAAGAAACACATTGTACAGCTCATAGGGAAACGTTGCACCGTCTCTTGCAACATCAATGATGTGCCTTGAAATCCTTTTAGACTCAGGCGCTCAGGTGACGATGGTCAGCAAAATCTGGATAAAACCTGGATGTCAAAATCCAACCACTTCAGTCCCTCTTTGCCGATCAGTCCTTTGAAATATCAGCAGCAAATGGTACACAAGTTGCTGAGGGTCTAGAACGGTTCCCTGCCCTAATCAACGTTCCTTTGGGTCATCAAAATGCATTAAAATTCCCATCCAAAATGCAACCCGACTTGCCATTTATCTGACCCAGAGAACCGCTCTCGGCACTCTTGAGGAAATGGCTGATGTTAAACCTGTCCTGAGTCCTGAGCACATGCAATGTGAAGTTGTCCAAACATTTTCAGCTCAGCTAAACACAGATCCAGCAACCTACCTGAACGATGAGCAAGACAGACAGACTTTGTCTAAAATCAAAGACAAGTGGCACTCCCCTGTTGACGGATCACATCTAGCAGAGGATGAACAGAGATTAGTAAGGCCAAAAGTCTTACAATGCCTTGTGTGTTCAGAACTTGCTTGACCGTGGTTGGATCAGAAAATCCTGCTCAAACGGCAAGTCAGGTATGTCAGACGCCTGGTCACAAGTGAAGGTGTTCAGATAGATCCAAAAGACCTGGAAGCGGTGTTGCATATGAAGGAGAGACAGCCAAAGAATGTCTGAGAGGTCAGAGCCTGACTTCCATTTGCCATTTGTCCTGCACACTGATGCATCCAATGAAGGTTTTGGGGCTGTGCTCTACCAGGAACATGATAGTAAACTCTGGGTTATTGCGTATGCGTCCAGGTCACTCATGCCTGCTGAAAATAATTACTACCTCCATTCCAGTAAGCTTCAGTCCCTTTCCCTGAAGTGGGCCATCTGCAATACATTTTGAGTCTCTCTCTCTCTCTCTCTCTCTCTATTTATCTGCATAATCTGCTGAACAATCGTAGTAGTCTCTACTCTCAAGGGTCTCAATGCGGGCTTTGGTTTGTCGTCTCCCCAACATGCAATGCATTGTGTGGAAAATGAAAATCATTCGCAAACAGCTAAAATAGTACCTACTTTTTCCTATACCATTCCGTTATGTGACACCCAATAATATCGAATACATTGGATAACAGTTTAAATGTTTATTATTATTACCAACAAGCAAATTCATTGGAAAATGAACCCTGCAAAACAGACTTTAAGTAGGCCTACCAGGACGTACATACGTACAAAGTGCTTAATAGGTATATTTTTAGGAGAGTTAGGGAGGAGAAGGGGCGGTGGTGAACTCTGAACAAGTGAGTCTTGAGTCTCTTGTAGAAGCTGTTTAGCGACTTTGCAGACTTGATATCGGCAGGGAGCTCATTCTACCATTGTGGTGCCAAAACAGAGTTTAGACTTTATGTGCAACCTTTGCTTGCTCTAAGCGACCAGGCGTCCAGCTGAGGTAGTTGAACAGAGTGCTCGAGCAGGGGTGTGCAGTCAGACTAACGCTTGGAGGTAGGCATGGGCAGTTCTGTTGTACCACCTTGTAGGCCAGTACCATATTCTTCAGTTTAATGCGGGGAGTAGAGATCACAGAAGGTAGGCAGAACACGAGGCGGGCTGCAGTGGTCTGGATACACTGCAAAGGTTTATCGTGGGAGCGGAGAGTCCAGCAAGGAGCGAGTTGCAGGAGTCAAGGTGGGAGATGAAGAGTGCTTGGACCAAGAGATGAGCTGCTTTTACTTGTGAGGAAGGGCCAGATCCTGCGGATGTTGTAGAAAACAAATCTGCGATTTGGACCAACACGATGATGTTTGCGATGCAGCATAGTTGATTGTCCAGTAACACAATGAGGTACTCGTGGTTGGGTTTGGAGAAGGAGCCATTCCATGTGACATGATAGGTGCGATTCTACATAGAGAGTGACTTAACCGACATTTATTTACATGACAATCCTTTAACTTTAACACTTCAATCCATCATAACTCCCAATAACGACAGACGCATGAAAGACAAGCACTGACAAAAGCCTATTTCTACTGATCCGGCCTCCATATTCAGTCGTAAGCCCATACTTAACAATAACAATGAAACCTTTTTGACGCAAACACAACCAACATAGAGATAACCTTTAGATCTATAGACCTTAGAGTAGGTAGTAGTAGGTAGGTGTCTAGGAAGTTCAGAGAGTGGCCTTTGATGGAAAGATTGGTAACATTTGTGTTCTCTTCCAGGTTCCCATCATGGCTATGTATCAGGTACATGTGACGACGGGTGACACGCTTTTGGCAGGAACAAATGACCACGTATTTGTTACCTTGGTGGGAACGAATGGGGAGAGTGAGCGCACTGAGCTAAACAACTATGGCATTGACTTCCGCCCCAACCAGGTGAGGAATTGCAGTTGGCAACGCTTTCATTCATCTCCGGTGTACTATTGGGTCTGCAGTACAAGTTAATTGACTCTTTCTCTACTATCTAATGACTCAATAGTTGGTGAACCTTAAATATCGCGTGATAACTCATTATTTTCACAATAGGGATTGATTCTAATAAATATTTTTTAATTTAATTCTTGTATCTTCCTGGAACATTTGCATCAACAGAAGTCCACTGCTTAACGTTCTCCATTTCACTTACATCTGAAGCTTACACCACATAGTGTCATGGGATTGTCCCATATAGCATTTTTGCTCAGTGAAGAAACACCAGAAAACAGTGAACCAGCTTAGCACAGAAACTGTATAGGAAAGCCATGGTGAAGTTGGGGTTGCATTTCTAAAAACACTGCTCTGTGTGACCAACCCCCATATCGAAAAACCCTCAGGCCACCAGCGCTCTGAATGTTGATGATCCAGTTCTGGTCTTTTTTAAAGATGCTTGAAAAAGTAAACGATGACATACTGGATGTTGCATGAACGGCTTGTTAAAATGACCCGAGACGGACGAGAATAAACGTAAGAGCAGAGTCGATAGTTGTTGTTTTGTCCAACAGACCAGCACCTACCCAGTGAACACCCAGCCCTTGGGCCATCTTCTGCTCATCAAGCTGGAGATATCTCAATATCTTTATCTGCCAGAAAATCAGTGGTTCTGCTCCAAGATTGTGGTGGATACCCCAGAAGGAGAGGCCGTCCTCTTCCCCTGCCACAGATGGTTGACCAGGGGGGAAGTACTGGAACTCAGAGGAGCCAAAGGTCTTTCACCAAGTCACACTTCAGTCCTTCATTCCTCTCTTGGGATATTCATGCAGTGGGCTGATCTCTTTTGATATTTATACGTAATTTTCATGATTGTTGTTGTATGTTATGATATATCTTGATATACCTTATCTTATACCATAATTACAGCCACGAAGGAAAGTGACGATGACCATCCTTTGCTGATTGAGCACAGGAAGAGAGAGGTGACCAAACGACCTGAACTTTATCAGTGAGTCTATTTTCAGTTGCAGCCTGATAATAACTTTCCAGCTTATACATCTACTTTCATGAATAAAATGTAGTGCTTCCTTTAATTTTGGTTTTATTGTATAGCAATAATATTTGTATTTGCATTATCATTTCCATTTTTCCGTGTTATTCATCTGACTTGCAAAACATTGTGTCTACTACAGGTGGAAGGAATACACTGAGGGGATCCCCCACATCACTAATTTTGAGATGTCTGAGCTTCCATCTGAAGTTCGCTTCTCTCTTAGCAAAGGACTCGAATTCACGTTTTTAAAAGAATTTACGTGAGTGTTTAATTAGGATTCAATTATATTGGCTGTCCTTGAAAATGCAATAATTTAAACTTGGTCATCACTAATAAGGTTGACACATGACAAAATGTTTTTTGATTTGATTTTTTGGTGAGTGTCCGTTGAGGAATTACCTTTTAGTTCAGATAATTTAACTCAACTGTATCAAAGTAACACATGGGAGCGACACTTTGCATTGCGCCTGATTTGAGCTAGTCTGCTATCAGACAGATTAATGACTATAATATAAAGGCCCTATCATTTCAAGATCGTGATTCTGTGATTATTTGTAGGTCTGTCTGATTTTGTAGGTCTGTCTCTCTGCTTTCTCCTGCAGTAAAGCTGAACTCAAACTGAAAGGTCTGTTTGGATCTGAGGAATCATGGGAGTGCCTGGAGTCCATGAAGAACACACTCACCTTCAAGACGTCCCCAACAGCTGGTAATGTCCTCTTCTGGATGGTAAAACCTAGGCTTTAAAATCTATAGCTCAATAGAGTGAGCTTGTAGAAAAATGTATTGCACAAAACGTCTGTGGAATTACTATTTTAACACAATTTAGTTTCTTCATGGTTCAGTTTCGCGTTCAAAGATGAACACCAATACACACTACTTGGATTGATTTCATTCTTTCATCCTTAAAATAGTGATGCACCGATCCGATACCGATCACAGATTGATTTTAACAGTGAAGTATATATTAAAGGGATGTTTCTCCTGAAAATCATTGTTTGCCGATTATATAAGGCTCCTTAGTTAGTAAGTATATGAGGGATATTGTTAATTTGTTAAGCCGATGAAAATGTGAAAAGCACTATAGTTTTAGTTTTGAATATTGAGGGTGGATTTGGGGCTGGGCGATTAATCGAATCGTACATTTTCTTTTTTACCATCTTGTTTATTTTTTTAAGGCGGAATTTAAAAATTCTCAGTTACAAAGTTTTTTTAATGGGTTAGATTATGATTTCAATATTGACCAAAATAATCTAGATTATGATTTTTCCAAAAATCCAGCAGCCCTTAGTGGATTCACATGGATATCTGACAATGTCTGTAAATTTAGATGTAAAGGTGTCAATTAAACATCCCTTACAACAGGAGAAGGAATCACTGGGACTACTTTTTGGCCGCTCTTATTATCCTATTAAGCTTTAGATAACAAATAATGACAGGCGGCAACATTCGCTTGTATGCTGCATGGGAGATGCTTACATTTTTTACTTTTATCCCATACTATTGAAGACTACAGTGCTGTAATGAATATATAACCATCCCCTCTCTGAAGAATATGTCGCTGAGCACTGGAAGGACGATGCTTTCTATGGCTACCAGTTCCTGAATGGTGTCAATCCCTCCATAATCAGAAACTGCCCCCTTATGCCCTCAAACTTCCCCGTCACTGAAGAGATGGTGCAGCCGTTCCTAGAGCCTGGTACTTCCCTACAACAAGAGATCCAGGTATGTGTAGGGGTGCACATTGCGGACCCAGAAAGGTGTCCGCAGAAGGGTAACCCACTTCAAAACAAGTGGGTTACATGTTTCTATAGATGTTCTTACAAGTGTCACACAAAAAGCATGCGAGTGATATTCAAACCTGTTTACAAATATACACATCTGTATGAAGCGGTTCTAAGATGGGAGAGCCCCTGGAGGTTACCAAGCCCATGGGATTTGGGTCGAGCCAAGATGTCTCCTATGGTGCTGAATGATGACTCTACCATAGCATCTATTTTTTTCGAAATATTTGGATGGCTGGATAGTCTGGATAGTCCAGCAATGTGTCATTACCTGCAGCATACCTCAAAACAACAAACTTACGATTGTAATACAATTATTACAGATCTACATTTAGCACTGGTTGAAGGTTCAATTTTTCTCCACCATGATTAGAAATATCATTTTACTTGTGGCTGTCATGCCAAATTTGTACCGGCTGCCAAATTTGTACCGGGCACGTCAACACTTGTCCGTTGCCAGGCAACGGACAACTGATTACATAAGGGTTGTCCGTTGCCGGGCAGGTTTCAAAAAACATTTGCGCTCATGTTGCCAAAGACGAAATAACATAATACAGAAAACGGACCGCTAGATAACACTTGTTTTTACTTTATATTTGTATTGTATTTAATTGTTTAATCAAAGTTAGCAAGTAAACTGAGTGTTTAAAGCAGGTCAAGGACGAAATAGCACAATACAGATAACGGACAAGTGCGAATGAACGAGCTTGAAGGTTTGCGAATGTTCGTGAACCTTTCATGTCTTTCGACGCGCGATCATCTGTTGCCAGGCAGGTTTTGAATGGATTACGTATGGATGACGCGGCCGGTACAAATTTGGCATGACATGGCCACATAGCTGTTGAGTGTGTGCAGTTACTCCTTCAGTGTCTTTTTTATTGTATCTTCCTGTGTTTGTTTGTAATTCAGAAAGGGAACCTATTCCTGTGTGACTACAAGTCACTGGAGGGTCTTCAGACCCTCGTGGTGGCGGGGAATTCACTGCCTCTCACTGCTGCCCTCTGCCTGATGTACCTGGACACCGCAGGCACACTCAAACCCATAGCTATTCAGGTGATGACACATTTAGGGAATAAAATACAATGGGTAATATGAAAAGAAGGGATGAAACAATTTTTTCTGGTTATGACCAATACTGATTTCAGATTATTTTCAATGCCCGACTTGTTGATATCTATTCCGATGCAAGTTTTCTTTAGTTCATGATATAAATACATTTATAATTACACAGCCTTCAAATGAAAACTGACCAGCAATTAAACATTTTATGACAAGCATAATTGACATCAGACAACCCTGGGATTCAAAAGGTTGCCCAACGGATCTTGGATAAAACCAAAGTAATCTGTACAGTTTGCAAAGCCTAATTCCATTTCTTTTATTTTTTTTTCCTTAATTTTACAAATTTTAACTTAAATTGCTTGTTTCTTTCTTTCTTTCTTTCTTTCTTTCTTTCTTTCTTTCTTTCTTTCTTTCTTTCTTTCTTTCTTTCTTTCTTTCTTTCTTTCTTTCATTTTGTATGTGTAATGCACCTTCAGTTGGCACTCCCAATTTCGTTGTATAGGTGACTGTACAATGACAATAAAGTCTATCTTATCTTGTCTTATATAAACGCAAAGATTTTGTGAAGTTGCATAACTATTTTATTATGTTGTCCTATCTTCTCCCCTAAAGCTGGGACAGGAACCATCAGAGAAATGCCCAATCTTCATCCCCAGCGATCCAGAGCTCGACTGGCTCCTGGTGAAGATGTTTGTGAAAAATGCAGATTCAGTAATTCATCAGATTATCTCTCATCTAATGAACACCCACTTGTTGGCCGAGGTGTTTGCTGTCGCTACCATGCGTCACTTCCCAGACGTACACCCCCTCTACAAGGTAGGCCCTATCTTGCATCCGGCGCAAGTGACTTAGTCACTGGCGCATGTGTCGTTGCTAGTTTACAACTGGCGCAGAGCGTTCTTTTCCCACCACCGCCACTCGCCGGTAAATTAGGGATTGATCATGCGCCCCAAGGGGCGGTTCGGCGGAAGGAGGAGGCGTGTTCTGGCGCAAACGGTATTTTGCCATGCAAAGAGTTCGACCGTTTATTGTGCAATTGTTCAGATAAAGGCTGTAGAGAAAACACAACGAGAAAGACTACACGGCTCGTATGTGACGTCACGCTCCCTGCGACTGGCATGGAGAAGACCGACAATCTTCCCATCGGCATAACTGAAACTCTGCACGTTCCCCGACTTATAATGGTTTTCACCTCTTTCGATGCTTTTATCCTCCCTTGGAAAAAGCGGTGAAGTGGGGCAGAGATCGCCATCTCTGTGCTGAGTTCCAAGGGCGGGTGTGGTGACGTATATCATATGCGTCGAGAGCAGCGAAGAGCTGTAGTTCACAAAGCGGCCTCACATAAAACCTAAAATTATCAAACTTCTTCACGAACATTTTTAGTTTTCTTTGCATGAAAAATTATCATTTAAATCCACAAACAACATATGTGTAATCCAGGGCATATAAAGTCTGGGACCAGAAAATAATTATTTTCTCTCCATTGACACCCATTCATTTTTTTCGATCTCATAGGTCCCATGAGCCCTACCGGAAGGGGCGTGACTTCGCCACTCTATACCATTGCGCTACTGACCAGGAAATACCTGGTTTAAAGTCAGTGGCGCGTTGTTCAGATGCTATTTTAAGGGCGCATGCATACATGCGCATGCGATGCATACGGATTGCTTGTGCACCTCGCGCATACACTTTGCTTCTCCCATCTACCGATCCGCACATTCTTGGTAAATTATTTGGGAAAGAACAGCTGATGCAGCGGTAATAAGTTGTACTTTTAAATCAATGCATCTGCAAACACCGCAGAGCAAACACATATTTTCTTGACAGAGACATCGAGTAGGCCTACATGCCCATAACTTTTAGGATCGATGAGTATTTGATCGTGAAAAACATTGTTTTACCGCGAGTGAGTGTTAAAAATAATGAATGAATGCGGGCGCGTGTGTGCTCTGTTTAAACACACGCAAACTAAACACGTAACGCATAATACAATCAATGGCAATGTCTATTACCGCGGGGACACATGCATATTAGGATAGCATACAATACTGATAAGAAACAATGTTTATAATGTATTGCGTATATCATTAAATAGAACCACAGTTACCGCATATCATATGTTATATCATATACGTTTTCTTTGCCGAAATTTATTTGAGGACTCAGTATTTCTGAAGTTGTGGAAGAAAACCCCTTATTCCATGTGTGAATTAGGCCATATTATTTGGCAATAAACTGAGCCATTTGCAGTTTGAAATTCATGTGCATCTGTCTCATCGGAGACTGCAGACGCGCTGTCAAAATATCAACTCCTCCGATTCAAATGCGCTCATGGCTCTTAAGGGGATGGGAGCTGGCACTCTCATTGGTTTGTTGGACTTTACGCCCAAACCACACCTACGGGTAACTAGGCTGCTTCAGACCAACCCTTTTGACACTTGCGCCGCGACGCAAGTGTCATTTATCCGCCTGTAAAATAGCGATAGCGCCGTTGAACCGCCCACAAAGCTACTTGCGCTTTGCGCTTCCCACTTGCGTTTCAGACCGTTAAAATAGGGCCCATAGAGTCCCAAAATCAAACCTTGTGTTTTAGGAGAAGAGCTTCACACATTTTTACATTGGGGAGAACACATTAGTGATGTTTTCTGATGGAACTTGACCTCAGGGAGGAGGAGAAAATCTTGTGTGTCGATGTTGATTTGGCTGGCAAGGCCCTTTAACATCAAAACATCGGATTAAGATTGGGTTACCTTTGGGTATCAACTAGGTTTTGAGTGTTCATGTAAACACCCTAATGGATGGACCCATTCTGCATTAATTAATAGGATGCATAATTTCTCATCATTTATTTTAGCTATTGACTCCCCACTTCCGCTACACTCTACAAATTAACACAGCAGCTCGAGTTGTGCTACTTGGGCCAACGGGACTTTTATCAAAAGTATGTACTCACTTAACACTCATTTAACACTGAATATTTAGTGGTTGCTGTTATATCACTGTGGTTGCCATAATTGGTTGTGGTTCAGAAGGCTGATTGACTTTCATCTTCAGAGTTCAGCTGGCAATGAGGGTACCAATGAGCTGATGAGGAGATACCTGGCTGAAACCACCTACTCATCTCTATGTCTGCCAGACAACATTGCTGACAGAGGACTGCAGAACATCCCTAACTTTTACTACAGAGATGATGGACTGAAGTTATGGACGGCCATCAACAGGTTACCTAAGACATCTCAGACATGTTGATAGGATTCTTAATGCGTCTATAGTTGCATATGCCAGTAACCTTTGTTGTATCTGACACAAACAACAGCTTTGGTATTTTCCTAATGCAAGTGGATAATTAAAACAAAAAATTGGATTTCAATTCACAATGCTAAGAATTAAAGGTCTGTTCCTGAGCTCAAACATCCTGTAATTATAATGCTTGAAAAGCTTTGTGATCCGTTTCCAGGTTTGTCTGGGCAATGCTGGGACTCTACTACCCTACAGACGACGAGGTGTCTGGGGATGCAGAGCTCCAGAGATGGATCCAAGATATCTTCACAAAGGGCTTCCTGGGCAACAGGAGGTCAGGTATGTGTAGTGGGCCAGTATATATAAAGGCAACATTCATAAAAAGCTTTTGCCAATTTCAGATTGCTGCTCTCTTGTTCCACCTCCCCATTATTTTCCTGTTCTGAATAAGGATGTTCGTTCTTGTATTGAAAGGTCTATTAGGATTGTTAAAGGGGTTGAGCCTGTAGGGCTGAAACATTCCCACTGGTCCCAATTCCAACTGGTTTAGGATTATCCTTCTCCCACCACATTGTCTTTACCATGAGATGTAAAATGTTTATTCAAGTTATTTTCAAGTAGCAATAGCTCCAGAAGTCGATAAAAGTCTCAAGATGATGTCATGCGTTCATTTGCATATTTATGATGTCATTGCACATTAATTTGCAAGTGGTTGTTTCAAGCGACGGAGAGATCACCTTAAGTTAATTAAAATGTAAACAGAAAAATCTTTCGCCAAATACCGGTAATCACAAATTCACTACATCGACAAAGGGAGGGAGACGATGAAACAAACTATTTACATCATTAAAATTATCATAACAATTGACGAACCATGCCTTGTGGTGTTTGAAGACAAATGTAATTTTAGTCCAGACTTCATAGCATTTTTTTTTTTTAAATGTTGCCACAGGGGCTCATCATCAAAGTGGGCAGGACAAGCCAGCTCTAGAAATTAAATATGTTTGCAATGTGCCTTGAATGCAGAAAAGGGTGACCGTTGGCCAACAGGTGGTACTCTGGCACGCTAATAACTTTAAATGGTAGTATCTCAGTCAGTGTTTGGCTATATTTATAATAATGATTTGATATTGCTTCTATATATCATACAATGTATATTTTGCATATATGAAGACATGCTTAACGTCCTCATCCAGGGATGCCAGAGTCCTTCATCACCGTAGAAGAAGTTGTCAAGTTTGTCACCATGGTAATCTTCACAACATCTGCTCAACACGCAGCTGTAAACAGTGGACAGGTCAGAGGTCAACCTTCTCTTCATCATTCCAAAAAAAGAATGTTTCTGTTTCTGCTTTACAAACAAATTTGGCACGAGCAAGACAGCAGGAAAATCATGTGTTTTTACGAAGATAAGGCTGCGCTCATAATTGTCAAATCAATTGCAGTCCGGTTACGCAACAACTTGCAGATACTTGAATATCAGGATGGTCTCAAAAGGCTAAAGCCACAGCCGCTTTGGTCAAACAATAGTGTTCTGTGTTTTAGTTTGACTACAACAGCTGGGTCCCAAACAACCCTCTTCAGCTTCGAAGAGCACCTCCAACTACCAAGGGACAGGTTACCATGGAGACCATTCTGGAGACACTGCCAAACATTGGTGACACAGTTGACTTCATCGCCCTTTCATCGGTTCTACACAAGAAATACACAGACTCGGTAAATTGGGATATAAAGACAGACCTGGCGACAGACACAGATTTGTGGAGGGGCCTTACATGGCTTGAGGGGGGCACAAATTTTTAATAGCTCGTCATATACAAGGGCGTGGCTAGAAGTTGCAAACACACCAGAAGTGTTATGCCCAATTTAATCTGGGAAGATTTAAAAAAAAAATGCTTTACTGTTATGTTATATATGCCATTTTAACGTAGTTTGAGAAGGAAAGCCAATCTTCTCATGTATACTCACATCAACAAAGCGCAAGGCTGCATGCAGGCTAAACGCAGCGACGTTTATGGACCACTATGAGTAGGATTTTAACACTAAAACACTACATCCGTAATAGAGAGCATTGCGTAATAAGAGCAGAACAGGGCTATTCATGGTGAGACTTTCAGGCTTGAAACCTAAGATGAGATGAGAAAAATTAGCTTTATAACAAGAAGACAATGAAATGAGATACGTTTAATTTACCGTTCCCTGAGGGCACACCCTTACCTTGCGTATCATCTAAAAGATATCTTGCCTTATTTACTGGAACAGTAAGACAGATGCAGCTTTTGTCTGATAATAATGAACGCCAACATCTCAGAATACCATCTATGGAATGTGTCTTGTTCCCTCAGGTTGTTCTTGGTTCCTACCCTGAGGAACGCTTTGGTGAGCCGGCGGCCAAGCAGATTATAGAGAACTTCCAGGAGGAGCTCTCCAGCATCGAGGAAAGGATCATAGAGAGGAACGCAACTCTTGACGTTCCGTACTGCTACCTGCAACCCTCGGAGATCGAGAATAGTGTGTCTATATGACTAGAACCACAAAGATGTTCGCTACCGGAGGAGTACCATTCCTGTTTGATAATGCTCATCAATGTGGGGATATCATTTGGGAACTTTGCGTCCTTTGTATATCCTGCCCTCATATTGAAATCTGCCTCTCTCATTTTACCTTCTCAATCAAAAAAACGAATCTGCGTATTCTAACCAACAATTATTGATTCATTGATAATACATTCAACGACTAAATGTATAAATAATGGAATGATAGAGGAAATTGCCAACCGTAGGAGTCAAGAAAACAGTTGTATGAAGGGAAAAACTTTTTGCAATGAAACCTAGTCATATTGCTATGTGTTTGAACCAAGACAAGCAAAATAACGGGGTAAAGGGTAGGGCCTTAGGCCCAATCCCATTTCTACCCCTTACCCCTACCCCTTACCCCTTCCAAACAAGGGGGAGGGGTAAGGGGTAGAAATGGGATTGGGCCGTACTCTCCTATATAATCCTGCCATCGTTTTCATGTGCATGTGCTGGACAGAGGAGCGTAGGATTCTTTATTGTATTTTGTTGTAATCTATTAAATGCAACTTTCTTAGCCAAAATTACATTAATTATGCTAGTTGAGAATTATTCTGATGGTTCTGCAACCATTTCTGGGTCGTTTGGTGGGTGTGTCATTGCCCCATGTCGCCTCTCCAAGGAAAAAGCGCATATGCAACTTGCTCTGTTCGGACCGACACCATCCGGATGTGACGCAGCGGAAGTATCCAATCCAATGTAGTCAGATTGTAGTTTCGAAAATGCTTTACGGCACAGACACACGCCCAAACATGGCACCGGCTAGATATAAACAGCCAGTTGAGAGGCAATTGTTGCATTCATCATGGATCAATCGACTGATAAGGGACCCAAGAGGCGACTGTCAGTGGAACAAAAGAAGAATGGACCAGAAAAGAGATCAGACACGAGTGAAAGGGGAACTATGCAACTTTTTTGGCTTGATTTACCTTAATATAACAGGCTAAGAGTCATTGGGATGGTTCTATCATACATTTTTGTTTGATTGTTCGTTGTTTCGACTCCCCCTTGCGCATCTTGGCGGAGAAAAGGAATACGTTTCTGCCGGCGACCCGCCGCCCACTCTCGCGGGAGTCTCGGGTCTCGCAAAGTAACAAATTGCTTTACGGCACAGACCCCCAAACACGGAACCGGCTCGATATAAACACAAGTAACTAAGGCCACGTTTATACGTAGCACGGTATTTATAGAAACGAATATTTCCCCCCCTCCGTTTTCAAAAATAACATTGTGCACACAACATCGTTTTCCAAAAAGTTGTCGTTTACATCAAAACGCATAAATACGCCGTTGGGACATTATAACTATGCCAAACCTATGGGCGGCAGTGTAGGGAGAAGGATAAAGCCATGCAAGCCAATCAGAATCCTCAGAATCAACAACAACGAATAACACGAGCGTCTTCCTGTAACAAACAAACTGTAAACATAGGGCGCTCATATGACATAGGGCGCTCTGTTTCTATCCGTTGACACGACAACACGTAACCGGCGTTTTCAGAAATCTCCACTTTGGCCGGAGTTTTTAGAAATGATCGTTTTCTGTGACAAAAACAGCGTTTTCGTGTAAATGAGAGGCCAAACCGTGTGAAAATATCTGCGTTTTCCCTTTGTGTAAACGGGGCCTAAGGGATTGTTACATTCATCATAGATCAGCCGACTAAAAAGAGAAACCCAATGTCGGAGGAACAGAAGAAGAGAAAAGGGAGACTGACCGACAGAGAGGCCAGACACGAGTAAACGTTGGGCAAGCTTTTCAGGAATAGCGTGAACTGAAAGAAAAAGAAGACTGCAAATCAGACGCCGACTTGGCCGTGTTGCTTTTGAAATTGAAAGTACCCTTGGGTGAACTTTGTCTTCGTGGTATTCTTGACGTTGATAGTCTCTGTACAAATGTGTTTGCTCAACCATTTTGTTGTGAGCCCGGTAAAAATTGTTTTCTCGACCGTTTTGTTGTGAGCCTGTTTCTAGCTTGCTTGGTTGCCTCCATATAAACACCTTTGTTTCCATGGGTGTTTTGCTGTTCGTCTGTCTCGTCCCCCAGACTGAATCCCCGAATCCAGGTTCTTGTTTATTCAGATTATTATGTTGGCCAACACTCTTACACCGATTGTTCTGTTCAACCTAAAATAAAACAATTATAATCTAGGATATAAATTCTCCCCGTCAACTATAAAAAAGGATGGGTTTATGTATATTGCAATACAAATACACCATTTTAAAAGTGTATAACCTTGCCTACACTTTAACATCTACTTCGGACATGGCTCCACGCATTCGCCGGCTTCTTTGAAAACAAATGCACATGGCTTGCGTAGAAGTGCATGGGGAAGTCAACTAGTTGTTACGACAGTGTTGTAAAATATCTACTACGAAGCTGTAGGGGGCTCTGTGTAGAGAAATGTGCGTGCCAAACCAAGAAAACAGCGAAGAAATGCCCGATCCTGCATAGTGGGCCTTTAAACAACGTTTCTTTACTAAACAATGTTAGTCAGAGAATTCCCAACTGTTCAGCCTAGGACCCCCCAGTAAAATGTTACCAGCCCCCGACTATCCCGGGCGCTGGTTGACGCATGAAAGCGCGATGAATTATTATTGATCAATCCACATTCTGGTCACGACCCCAACTTTGGTAACCCCTGCAACTAGTAGTTATTTTTGTCCGTTCTTGTACACAAGCGCTTGACACATTCTGCTTTATAAAAGCATTGGATTAATATTCCCATTAGTGTTTAGCTGTACCAAGGTGCCATCCCAAGGTTTTAACAGGCCCATTCTGGCCAGCCCACTAATATTTTCTGCAGGCTGCTGTTTGGAGAATTGACGAGCTGGGCTTCGTGCTCAACCTAAGTAGCAAGCTACAGCTAACCTAGCCTACATTTTGATTTTAATAATATTATAATCTTGTAATTGCTATACTTTTGAAAAGTTGTCACCGGTTATTATCTAAAAAGAAAAGTTTGACTTCGCTTCGACCTTAACCATGAGAAAATCTGTATTTAAAAAACCCATATGCTTGCATCTTTTACATTTCAAATTTATAAACTTCAAGATATCTTGTGCTGTTTAACATCCTATAAACTGTCTGTATAATAGTCAGGCTTTCATTAACTTGATACCTACGATTTATGGCAGTGCTTGCATAAGCAGTGCTGCCATAAGTAGATCTGGTCATGCTCCAGCTATGACCGGCTCTAACCGGCATGCTATTAACCGTTATTTTTGCTGCATGCGGTGCACCCTCTATTATGTATCGTGCTCATGCTCACGAAAAAAAAACGATTGAATCGTGTCCCAGCACGCGATTGTTATTTTGTGCTACACAGAACAAAATTCAAACCATATTTTATTAAGACTACAGAAGGGGTATGCGCAACAGTGCACCCTCTAGCTATGTTTGTGTCAAAACAACAAATACAATAAGGATAAATCCATTGTATTAGAGATACCCTAATTTTCAGTTTTTTACAGCATACCTCATCAAAAACCATTCGTTCTCATGCTCACGAAGATTAATCTATTGAATCATGCATTGAGTCGTGCTGTCATTTGCACATTGATAAATATAATTTTAGTCCAGACTTGCGGGACAAGCCAGCTCTATAACTTAGTGCTACTTTGTCAAATCTTAAAATATGTGCGCAATGGGACTCTACTCTGAGAGTTTAAAGTCAGAAAAGGGTGACTGTTGACCAACAGGTGGTATTATGGCAAGCTTATAACTTTAAATGGCAGTATCTCAGTCAATGTTTGACAAAAATATAATTATGAAGTAATATCGCCTCTACATATCATAAATGTATTTTTTGTATATATGAATACATGCTTAACCTCCTCATCAGGGATGTCAGAGTCCTGAGGGGTCGTCAAATTTCTCACCATGGGGATCTTCACAACATATCCACGTTGCTCTCTGCAAATTAGTCAGGCCTCGAGCCCATAGAAAGCCTCTTCCAAAAAAAACAAAATAGGTCCAATCAGTACGAAGGGGAGGGAATAAGGACGTAACAAGATTAGCAGAAATATTTACGGCAGGCGTTTCTCTGAGGTGAAGTTCACAGTCATGTGATTGGCTGAAAACGAGGAAGGCATCTGATTGGCTACAGAGAGTTCCATGTTGAAAAAAATGCAATCGTGAATCCAGCCCATGGACATATTATATAACAGCGGACTACAAAATGCCGCCCAATTCATTCTATGAAAGTGCTCAATGGCGCAGGGGAACAAGGAGCGATTCGCTTCCGCATCATGGGAGCCTAGCCACGCCCTAGTTCATGACGTACCGGATGCAGAAATATAGAACGCATGCCCATCCGCCCACTCCGGTCCAACAACAATATAAAATTATACCGTAATGCACCTGTTCTTTGTCTTTGGATCTTTTGAATAAATGGATCAATACATGATGAATCACAATGATCGCAAGCAGAGGACCGTGAGAGTTATTGAGCAGCAGATGAACCAGCCCAAAAATCGGACACGTTAACGGAGCACTGAACTAGGCCCTCTCGGATGCCATTTGTTTCACTACGACTCCTTTCAGCTGCACACCCCTCTTCCCCAGCAGATAACGGCTAATAAAACGCTTGAGGTGTCGTTTTGAAAAGAAAAAAACTTACATTTTTTTAGGACATGGCATGAAGGTAATTATGAGCCTTTGATTGATATCCACACATTTTTTGCGGAGACACATTCCTGCTCCCCACTTGTATTGGAGTGAACGAGGATATCTACTTCCGGGCCCCGTGATTTGAGGGACCCGTCCACAGCCCACTAAACCAACTGCAATACCAGGCTTGGCCTCTGAGCACTGGTGGATTCCGGAAATATGCACCAGTCCTGGGGGCGAGTTTATTTTTTGCAGGGTGGTAGCGGGAAGCTCATGAATATTCATGAGGGAACTCATCCCTCATTGGCTGGGACTTGGCTCGCTGGGACTTTGTCAGAGGGCTTGTGAAAACAGAGGGCTTGTGAAAATCACGAACGCAAATAAATGAAACGTTGTTATAAATCAACACAAATCTTTGTATCAATAGTGTGACACATGTTATACAGTAGTTGTTTTTAGACGAGTTAGCATTACGAGCTAACGTTTGTTTTGGCACTTACAGAAAGGTAGCTATAGAGTTGCCGTGTAGGAGGTGGATTGATAGGTGAAAATCAATATTAAAATTCATTTAGCCCTACGCGAAAATATTCTATGGATAGGCCTACCGATTTTATGGCCCTTCTTTCTATAATGTATTGGTTGTGGGGTGTGGCAGAACCACTATAAACAAATATCAGAAATCATACGGTTTATTCTTATCCATCTACACCTAACCTCCAGCAGCTCCATCTCCTCAAAGTTGACATGGGTCTGGCAAATGTTGCAAGCTTTAATAAATCCTGCCATTATGCTCACTACTTCTAGAAACAGAACAGAATGGAATCTTAATGGAAATATCAAGACATGGATGGACAACAATTAGAAAAAAACAACTTGGAAACAATCACCAGCTGCCGAAAGCACTGCGATGCGCTATACATAACGTTATAACTTTATTTACTACAGTAGCCCAGGCTGTGACACATAGGCCTAACAGTTTCACAGGGGCTTTTAGACGAGTGAGCTAACGTTTGTACTTACAGAAAGGTAGCTATAGAGTTGCCGTGTAGTAGGTGGGTATCATGTGTCACATTATTCGTGTTGATTTATAACAACGTTTAATTCATTTGCGTTCGTGATTTTCACACAAGCCCTCTGACAAAGTCCCAGCGAGCCAAGTCCCAGCCAACAAGTCCCATATGAAGGTATTATTGTAGCAAAAGTCTTTAGCACCTGTAACTGCAGAATTTGAATGCGTACACTAAAGTCACAGTAAATTTGAAGTCGTATATATTTATTTTGCATGTGTACTCTAAAGTCACAAATGTGCAACATTTGTAGTCGTAAAAAAAATATAAATATTTTTTATACCATTGTAAACACAAAATAGGGTCTACGAGTACGCTAATCTGTGTTACAGGTGCACAAATCCTTTTGCTACAATTATTGCAGCGCAGTTGGTGCAAAACACATTCGCACACCCGTGTTTCATAATCTGAGAACATGCCCAAAAGGTGTGCATTCGTAAACCCAAATTTGAACAAATGCATCAGAAATTGCACATCTGTGAACGCTATGTTAATTCAGCATTTTAATGAGCGAGCACAAAACCATTTTACAACTCCTCGAATCTGCTCCTGCAAGTCTCAGCTGTGGGTTTTTTTGCAGGTTGTTTTGCAACACCCCTAGGTGGTAAATGTGTAGCAAAAGTATTCGTATCCGTAGATGACAGAGCGTCCGTGAGCGGGACAAAATAGTCCCGCCCATAATTTCCTAATCCAATGAAAATCGCCGGCAGGGATGCATTTCTCAAATTACAGTGACGGCTGGTGGTGATTTTGGATGGGTGGGCTAAAGAATGCATTACATTTATCAATACTTCACAGGGCTCCAGACGCCATGAGGTCACCTTTATATCTCTGTTAATAACTTTCATATAATGTGAATGATTTTTAAACAAGATTAAGGTGTAGAGAAAGGCATTTCTTTATTTGAAGCACAATTATAAATAAAAAGAAAAATAAGGTGTTTAAAGTGCTTCACTGAGCTGAAATTGAACATTTCGAACTAAACCATTGAGCAAAATAAAACTTTTTTTGTGCTTAAAGTATTACACAATTAAAATGTTGACTGGTCTCCCTTTGCGCAAAATGCGGCTGTAGACGATCACACACTCTTTGGTAGAGACGTCTGTGTCGCCGTCAATCATGAAGGACATGTAGGCCTATGTGGCGTTTCCGACGTCCGCAGCTGTCTTTTGCTTTAAGGTGTCGCCCATTAGGCCTACTGCAATGAATTGTGCACATGCCATCTCATTGCTATAGGCCTACGTCGGGTTGATGTTTAATCCATTTCTCTTCATGAGAATAATTTCGGATTTAAATTGAGAATTGCAACTCCTCTTTGGCAATGTTGTATGCAACATTAAATGAGATCATTTCCGATTCCTTAGAGAATCTTATTGTTACTGCCTGTCGCTGAAATGCAGCTTGGAGAGGGGCCACTATCTCTACACACTTGTCACGTCATGTTGGGTTATTTAGACAGCTTTTTAAATGTTTCGATACGAAACGTAGTTGACCCGCTTACAAATGCACTATTACCGGCCATATTCTGACCGCACTCCTGACAGTAAATCTGTACATCGTTTGGTTGATGTGTCCCCAATCTTTTCACTTCCAATTTTTCCTCCAAAGACATTAAAGAAAACCGATTAGAAAGTAAATAATCCACTTCATTCATTTTCATGCTAACGCCCGCCATACTGCACTTGCGCTACTGTGCTGTGATTAGTCGAAGGACACTGTACTGTAGCTACTGTGCTAGGTCAGCCTTTGGGCTAAACTAATTTAGCCCAAATGGGAAGCCTATGAAGGGGGCGTGTCAGGGCACCTGTCAATCAAACGTCAATGGAAGCTTACGCTACTGCGCTTGGGCTGAATACATTTAGCCCATTCACAGAAAAAAAAAAAAAAAAAGATATATATATCCTGGGTTTTTCTGTCACTTTTTGGTGCTGTTGCTCCTTTAGGTTCTACCAAAATGTAAAACAATATGTTCTAAGTTTTTAATAATATTTTTTTTATTTTCACTGTAAGAGGGCTTAGCCCTGTTAGCCCATTTATACCAGCCGTCCCTGACTGGGACCCATCGCGTGCCAGCCATGGAGCTATAAAGATCGCAGCATTCTTAGCGCGGGTACGTTTCTTTCTGGAGAAGTGAAGAGGGCGTCCTACTGAACGGAGGTGGGTATCCTACATTATGTAAAATGAAATGACTTAGTTCAAGGGAATTCTCCCCAAAGTATTGCATTAACATTTCTGAATTTATGTTATGGCGACCATTAAAATACATTCAAGGACATTTGCGGCATGTTAATGAAATACTTTGGGGGGAATTCACTTGAACAAAGTCATTTCATTTAACATAATGTAGGATACCCATCTCCGTTCAGTAGGACGCCCTCTTCACTTCTCCAGAAATAAACGTATCCCGTGCTGAGTATGCTGCGATCTTTATAGCTCCATGGCTGGCACGGGGTGGGTCCCAGTGTAATTTGAGAAATGCATCCCTGCCGGCGATTTTCATTGGATTAGGAAATTATGGGCGGGACTATTTTGTCCCGCTCACGGATGCTCTGTCATCTACGGATACGAATACTTTTGCTACACATTTACCACCTAGGGGTGTTGCAAAACAACCTGCAAAAAAACCCACAGCTGAGACTTGCAGGAGCAGATTCGAGGAGTTGTAAAATGGTTTTGTGCTCGCTCATTAAAATGCTGAATTAACATAGCGTTCACAGATGTGCAACTTCTGATGCATTTGTTCAAATTTGGGTTTACGAATGCACACCTTTTGGGCATGTTCTCAGATTATGAAACACGGGTGTGCGAATGTGTTTTGCACCAACTGCGCTGCAATAATTGTAGCAAAAGGATTTGTGCACCTGTAACACAGATTAGCGTACTCGTAGACCCTATTTTGTGTTTACAATGGTATAAAAAATATTTATATTTTTTTTACGACTACAAATGTACTGTTACACATTTGTGACTTTAGAGTACACATGCAAAATAAATATATACGACTTCAAATTTACTGTGACTTTAGTGTACGCATTCAAATTCTGCAGTTACAGGTGCTAAAGACTTTTGCTACAATAATACCTTCATAGTCCCAGCCAATCAGGGATCAGTTCCCTCATGAATATTCACGAGATTCCCGCTACCACCCTGCAAAAAAAAAATTCGCGTCCTGGGGGCCTGATCCAGCCACGTCAGGAGTCTCAAAAATCCCCATATAAATACAGACCCAGTTCACACTGTAGCTCCCTCCAGTCAACAGTCACGGACACAAGGCTTTCTTGTTTACGGGCATTTATTAGCTGAGTCTCATCATCCTCTTTGCCATCAAACATGCCATTAGAACTAAACAAAAGCATAATCATACATGTGTTACATAAATACGAATATTATCAGAGAATAGCACATGATAATTACAAGTTAAAGAACTATGCAAACCTCATTGGCCGCGTTAACTTCAGGGAGTGAAACAGGTAACACAGAGGCAACTTCTCTCCTGTGCGTCTCTCGTTGAACTAACAAATGTAATATTACCGCACTTATCTCAACGAGCGGTTTGGCATGCGCTGCATGCTCCGATGCTGGTGCTACAACAATAAACGTCACCTCTTGCACCTCAGAACAATAGTTCCGCTATACATTGATTACATTAACAGGTAAGCTTGTAAACATACTTAAAAATAAAATAAATGCAGATAAATATATAATATATATTTAAATGTGGTGTCATTCTTAATAAACTATTCTTTTATGAAACTTAAATTTATTCTAATAATCCAAATTATGCAACTGTTTCTGCTGGCATCTACACACACACACAAATGCAAACAAGTTCACAAATGACAAGCGTCTTGCAAATTCAAGTTTAACCGTTTGTATATAACTAACAATATCCAAATATTTTTTATGAAAATTGCTAATATTTTTTAATTCATATGGATTTATATAACATTTATTTAAAACAAGACACATTTGTGTGTGGATCATAAATGTGTTTGTGAAACTTGTTTTTGTTGATGGATTTATTTTACATTTATGCATACCGATAGCCATTTGTGTGTGCATTGAAATGTATTTGTGAGTCATTTATAAATAAATCACAAAATACATTTGTGAACCCTTCTCTGTGCATTCATTATTAATGAGACTGTTCTGACCCCATATTACTGGTTCCGATGTTAACCGCCGACTGAAGCAGCAGCACGAGCCCAAATCTTATATTCACCCTCAGGTGGTTTCGTGCCTTTGAAATCACTATATAAAGGTTTGAACTGTACACATGCTGGATGATGAAATGCAGATGTAGCCGGCCCGAACCAGCCATCACAACTCACCACAGTCCTCAGGAAACATTTCTTTGTTTCTGCAAACTGGTTGATTATGGCAACAGGTCCTCTTCACACCTGCTCCCAAAAAGCTCAGCTTCTCGTCAGGTCAGGTGTAAACTCTTAACTAAACTAAACTAAACTACACTAGAATAAAAGGAATTTAAAAAACACCAACGGTTGTGAAACAATACAGTATATACTTCAAAAGGATACAAAAAAAATACAATGAAATATAACAATTATACTTCATCATAACTGTGTCTGTATAGCCATTCACTTAGCTGCTATGGGGCGAAAATCCTCATGTTGCTTTTCTACATGCACTGTAAACCCGAACTTTAAAAAATTGAGTGTCCATGCTGCCTTGAAATTGTATGTCAAGACAACTAAGACAATAAGTTAACTTAAATAGATATTGCTATTTGACTCAACTCTATCTTCAGTCCATATTACTTGAAACCGTTAGGTGAAAAAACTTAACCTCGAGTCACTACATAAATTCAATTGTTGATTAAACTTAAATAGCATTATAAGTAGCCTAACAATACATTTTTTTGTTGATGCAATAGTGAGTTGTACTTTATGAACTGATTGAATATAAAGCCCAATCAAGATTACTTAAACGTATAGTTCAATTTAACTGGTGCCGGTATTATATCAACTGCGGCAGAGATCCTCGTTTTCACGTTTCACACTTTAGTTTCAAACCGCTAAAATAAGGCCCTTATAGTTACTTATCACTTAAAGTTCAAGTTTGGGATGAACTGGGCAGAGGGGTGAAAACAAAGCAACCTAAAAGTGCAACACATATGTGGGAACATCCACAACAGTGTTGGTAAGAGTTTCCAAAACGCAAGTAGGCTAAAAACAATATTTACCTACAATTTCCATTGTAGGTAGGCCTAATGTATTCGGGTCAGAGTCAGACTCGAGTCGCAAATTTGAGGACTTGAGACTTCAAATTTGACTAGCTTGACTAACACTGATAAAAGACTCGACTTGACTTTTACTTAGTCTTCATGACTTGAGACTTGACTTAGACTTGAGACAGATGACTCAAAATTACTTTTTAAAAGTTAGATTAAGTTAGAAATTATGTTGTATTTATATATATATTTATTATTTTATTTTTAAACATGATCGGGTGATTTTAGAGTGCAATGAATGCACGCATCTCGGGTGATTGCGCTCTGCACGGACAAAATGCCGCTGCGTGAGCAGGTCATTAGAGCAGCAGTCATGGAGGCGGCAAGACCAAAAATAATTAAATTTGGGTTCAAGGATTACATTGTCGATGATAGTAAGAAAAAGAGGACAGCGGCCGGTATGCAAGGTCTGCAGCTCAAAAATCAGTGACACGATCACCACAACATCAAACTTCATCTGTCACTACAAAACCCACAAAAAAATGTAAGCTACGTGACTGCGTCTTTTACTGCGAGATTGACTGATTGACTTGAACTGTTCTCGTATACAGCCACCTAGAGGTTCTATTTGATTCTGTTCATAGGTTGGAGGTAATGATCATAAAAACATTTTCAAACTATTCACATAATGGTTTTGGAATGTTTTGCAATAGTTTGAGATTATATCTGTCCTGCCATTCTTATTGTCTCCATGCTGTCATTCACATTCTCGTTAATGTTAAGACATTGTTATTGGTAATGTTGAAATAAAACTCAACTTATGAACCACTCTCTTTACCGATTTTTAAATGTGGAAACTGGGTTAGATCATCATTTTTGTATTACTTGACTTGTGACTTGCTTGATTCTCACCACAGTGACTTGGACTTGCTTGAGACTTGAAGGTTATGACTTGAGACTTGCTTGTGACTTGCACATGAGTGACTTGGCCCCACCTCTGCTGTAATGATAACGTATATATTGAAGATATCACTTGACTTACAGGTTACACAAAACGTACCCCCAAGTGGACAAAGATAAAAGTACAATGTGTTGCAAATTTTCAATTTTAAAATCTCCCCTTCCTTGGTGAACACTTGCTGTGAACTATTTCCGTGTATTGAGGACAGGTCCCCCTAGGTTAGAGAACCAACATGTTTTGTCCTATAAAGGTATGCCTTCGGCTGTATTGCTGTTTTTCTGTTAGCAATATACTGTATCTTTTGAAAAATTGTGTAATGAATTATCTTTGGCACTATTTAGAGCATTACCTGTCCCACATTTTTGTACTGAAGCAATTTAGCATAAACCTCAACTTTTAAAGCACTTAGCATCTGACTAGAAGTGTGCAGAAACTTATTATCTTTCCAGGCTGTTGACCTGGAAATATTTGAACTGAAATGATCATTTACTAAACTGAAACGTTAAATAATGGGATCAGCTAAGACTTATTTTCATATTTTGTTCAACAAGCTCTAAGGATGGACATGGAAACACAAGCAGGTATATGATGATGATTTATTTATCTGTGACAGTCACTCTGCATTAGCAATCAAACCAATGTTATGCAATCAATATTAAAACTGTGCAAAGTAAGATGTTGATGCATCTTATTCGACATTCATGACATTATCTGACTAATTTTTTCTTTCACTTCAGTGTAAGCCACACGATTGTAGATGCCGGAGGTATTGAAGCTCAGCTTGCTGCCATTCTGGCATGTGATAAGCACGATGGCCGTGTAGGCAAGGTTGATGACTGCTCGATCCCCTGACACATCAACTCTCATGGTCTTTCCTGCTGGGACCATCACATTGATCACATATGATTCTTTTATGTTCTCTTGATCGGTCATTGAGCAGGACTTCTCAGATTCCATGTTCAAGGTAAACCCACCAGCCACCTCCATCAGATCCGGGATCCCTGCTACAACAGACATGAGGTTGGACTCTATCTTAGTGGTGTTGCTCCAGGTGATAGACTTGTTCACAGGTCTGCTGTATGCAAATTTATACTCTTGATCCACAGCAGTGTTGTTCTCATAAGTCTTCGATTCCTTAAAGTCATTGTTTACCTACAAACACAAAAAAAATGCAAATCGTTCAGGCTACACACAAAATAATGCTTAGTAAACACTACAGAAAAATATAAACTTATTTATTTAGTCTAACATTTAGACTTTAACACTTTATTTATCCCCTGGGGGAGGAATTCAAAAGATTTAACAGCTGACACTATTTTATTGACCTAATGTTTTTAAACAAAAGACATTGCTGTCAACCCCATATCAAATTATAATGTTTATACGGTGGACAGGACTCGTCAAGTTGTCCTTAATGGAACACAAAGTGGGCCAACTTTGTGTTCGATCAGAACAAATTTTTCCTCATTCTTCTTAAAAAAAAGCACCTTTGCTTTATAAAATACGTTTGATTGAATAATATATAAGAGTAATCTGCCCTATGAAATATAGGTATAGCACATGCTTTTGTTAGTGATATGAAAGAGGAAAAGTACGTGCCAATTTCTGTCCTGGACACAACCTAGTATAAAAACAGGTGCTATTCATGCATGAAAATTATCCCATTTCAATTGCTTTTGGAGTTAATAAAGAAACATTTGTTAAAGGTCCCATGACATGAAAATCTCACTTTATGAGGTTTTCTAACATAAATATGAGTTCCCCTAGCCTGCCTATGGTCCCCCAATGGCTAAAACTTGCGTTTGGTGTAAAACAAGCACTAGCTGTTCTGCTCGCCTTTGAAAAAACGGAGGCTCAAGTGCGCTGATTTGGAATGTCTGTATTCATGACGTCATCAGGAATCTCAGCTCCTCCCCTTACTCTGCCTGGCCCGCCCAGAGACGTTGGCCCGCCAATGAGACTCGACCGTGCGAGCGCCACATGTGTGTGTGTGTGTGTGTGTGTGTGTGTGTGTGTGTGTGTGTGTGTGTGTGAATACACACACTGTAACGCAAGTGTTTCTTGTCGGTTCTTTGACGTGTCTTGTATTTCCACAACGAGACTGTTGTGGGGGTTATCTGAGCCATGGTTGAGAAGGAATTGGGGGAAAGGAACTTTGGCTTTGACTGGCTGAAGTACATGAACTGCGACATGCCGCCGGTTGCCGCGAGGCACCATCACCCGGCAGCGGGCAGCAGGCAGCGCCCGGTTCAGTCGACTTCAGGTTGATGTGAAAGTGGAAGAACCAGAGACGTCGCAGAACCCGACAAAGTCGTTTGTGATTCATAATATCGTCTGGAGGCGCACACAGCTTTTGGCCGTGATAATATGTATTAAATTATATAGATTTCTATGTATTATATGATATTATTTAGATATAGAGCTCCAGGACTGTAACGCAAGTGTTGTACACTTCCTTATTATTTGGATAACCGTTCTGCTTTTGGCGTTATGGCGCATAACTCGTCGGACTCTCGTCTCTGGTATTTCCACAACGAGACTCGTATTGGGGGTTATCTCAGCCATGGTTGAGAAGGAATTCGGGGGGAAGGAACTTTGGCTTTGACTGGCTGAAGTACATGAACTGCGTCATGCCGCCGGTTGCCGCGAGGCACCATCGCCCGGCAGCGGGCAGCCGGCAGCAGGCAGCGTGCGGTTCAGTCGACTTCAGGTTGATGTGAAAGTGGAAGAACCAGAGACGTCGCAGAACCCGACAAAGTCGTTTGTGATTCATTATATCGTCTGGAGGCGCACACAGCTTTTGGCCGTGATAATATGTATTAAATGATATAGATTTCTATGTATTATATGATATTATTTAGATATAGAGCTCCAGGACTGTAACTGTGTTGTACACTTCCTTGTTATTTGGATAACCGTTCTGTCGGACTCTCGTCTCTGGTATTTCTACAACGAGACTCGTATTGGGGGTTATCTCAGCCAAGGTTGAGAATGAATTGGGGGGAAGGAACTTTGGCTTTGACTCCCTCAAGAACATGAACCACGACATGGAGGAGAAAGGGATTGTTGGCGGCGAATGTCTCCAGCTTGAGACCCGCTGAGGGACCACCGCCGGAGGCGGAGGTGCCTAAGCGCTGCCCGGCAACGATCCCTTTCTCCTCCTTGTCGCGGTTCAGTCTACTTCACATTGATGAGGACGTTGAAGAACCAGGAACGTCGGAGAACCCAACGTTTGAGATTCATAATATCGGCTCACACAGCTTTTGGCCGTTATAATATATATTATATGATATAGATATCTATGTAGGCTATATGATAATATTTAGATATAGTGCTCCAGGACTCCTGTGTGTTCTAGAATATTTACAGAACACGGCTAAAGGCTGTGTGCGCCTCGCCATTGCGATACATCCACTGTAAACAGAGCGCATGGTACCGTGTCTGCAAGCTGCTCAGGGCCACACCCCCACCCTCCTCCTTGACCCGCCTCGCTCCTCCTCATTTGCATTATAGCTACAGACACCAAAACAGCGCATTTGGGGGAAGCTCAATGTGCGACTGGCTCGGAGTGGCTGTAACTCTGCACCACGGCTGAATTTCGGGAACGTCTTTGAATACTGTGTTAGTTGCCCACTAATACCTATATTAAAGAATACATAAAATAGCATGTCATGGGACCTTTAATAAAAATTTATTGGCCCACTTATCTTGCCATATTCAGACTCAGGTCTTCCACACATGGCAGCACTCACCTGGGGTTTGGACATGCGCAGGCTGGGATAGTTTATTTTGGTTAGCACAGCCGAGTCGATGGCCTTGATGAAGAGGAATCCCATACAGTCGATCTCTTTGCATGCTTTCCCCTGCAACCCCAGGCAGACTCCAGACCCCACATCAATAGAGTGCCCGTTCTTCAGCGACCTGCGATTCATGTGCGGGAAGAATTCTTCTCCCAAACTCGTACAAAATCTGATGCCACCCAGACGTGACGCTTCACCGTTATCCCACAAGGTCAGGCTTATGATGCGCGCTTCAGGACCGAACGTAAATTCTTCGTAAGATGTGTTTGTCCTTCCAAAGGTCTCCACACGCCCGTTGGTCAGTTCTGCCCGCACAGCTTTGATCTGCTCGCCACCCACTGACACTCCAATCTTCTTGAGGGTGGCACCATCGTTGCGGCCAGTGAAATCAAATGTATCGCCTCCGTATCCACCGATCCAAGACACTGTAGTCGCACTGAAATAGAAATGTTCATCAATGCATTCATGCATCCTCCAAATGCTCAACACAAGAAGATGCAGACATTCCGAGCTGTAAAAGGAAATCAAAGACAAGTGTGTGTGTGTGTGTGTGTGTGTGTGTGTGTGTGTGTGTGTGTGTAGCCTGTTCCACGCTTTAAGCACCCAGGCTACTAGTGTGCAGCGAGCTCTCATGTCCCTACTGCGGTGTATTCCTTGTCCGCATCCCCTGCCATCCAGTTATAATACGATTCATGCAATCTGTCTTTGAACGGCTAATGCCATGGATGTACTTAGCGTGTGCCGTGTTTTCCCACTGATGTGGAGATGCCGCATGATTATGCTGTTGAGAGCTTAAAGGCATGTGGCCTTTGTGCCCTCAAAAAATTGCCTCTCCGCAGGCCAAGTGGCCTTGCCCCTAAAATAACGAAATTCCAGGCCTGCTAGAGCGTACACTATAACTAATGGGGATTAGCAATGTGTGGGTTGATTGCGGTCATGCACAATGAGTGCACTCTGAGGTAGGTAGCCAGACAGCTTACTTATATAAGAAGCTAGCGCGCGTGACTGTTCCCCTTTAAGAGGTACTTAAGAGCTGCTATTGCTGTGTAATTGTTTACAAACGCGACAGCCGTAAATCACCTAATGAGTGAGATGCACTCCGAGTTGACTGCACCTGCCTCTGTATCACTGCCAAAAAACGCAAGCAAAGATTACAGTCAATTAAATGCAGGATTTTACTGTTGTAGTTGGTTTAGGGGGAGTTCCTTCTAAACTACTTTGGTTTACTTTCAAACTGCAAATAATGACTATTTTCATCATGGATTATTTTGCTGATTCTTTTCTCTCTCCATTAATTGTTTGATTGTTTAGTTCGTAGAAATTCAGAAACTAGTGAGAAATGCCGTCTCGATAACCCAGAGATCAAAATCCCATAGATCCCGGTTAAACCACCCTGGATCCTTACCAGTCATTGTAAATATCGGGTCTGGAATCGCTGTTACCCATTCTTCCCTTTCCAAGAGCTGATGGAATCGTCAGTATGGATCTGACCTCAGTGTAGAGAGCCCCTTGTGAGTCTTCTCTTATAGCCGACCCTAATCACGCCCCTCTGCCCACACCGCACTCTACTGATGACAGCAGAGATGTTTGTTGAGATAAGTTGAGGCAAGACAAGGCCAGTTGTCTTTCCAGTTGACAGTTTTCCAACAACAAGCTCCTTGCGGTTGTCAGGAATTCAGAGTCGCTCACCAGCTTCCGCAAGTGACTCAAGACTCAACAACAAAGACGATTGTTCAGAGTTCACAGAGAGTGAACACAGAGCTCAACAACAGCCTCTTCTCCCCGTTTACTCTCCTAAAAAGACCATTAAGACCCTGACGCAGACCATTAAGATCCTGACCCCGGCAATTAAGACCCTGACAGATCATTATGACCCTGTACTACACCATTAAGACCCTGACCTAGACCATGATGACCCTGACAGACCATTCAAACGCTGACGTAGACTATTAAGACCCTGACGTACCATTCAAACCCAGGCGTTGACCATTAAGAGTTAGGTCCCTGACACAGACCATAAAGAGGTTTTTTGTTTGCATACGGTTGACAATGCTGGAATAGTCTGAGCTTGGATCTGGTGATGGGCATGGACGCTGGAAGTGGGGGGGCTGGGGGGGCTGCAGCCCCCCCTGGTGGCGAGAGGCTGAATGTGAAATGCAAAAAAAAACGTGGAAATAAATAAATACATAAATATATCAGACTATTATTATACTATTGTCATTTTATTTACATAACTCAAACAACATATTTGACTATAAATGTCACAAGCATGATTTCATTCACAAAATGTAGTCCCACAAACACAGCATAACGACCGTTTAAAGTGTTCTACTCTGGACGTCATCAACTAGGCTAGCACTAGCATTTTGAACAGAGCTAAAAACAGAGCTAAAAAGTATGAGTCAGAAAAGAATTTCGGATTTTTTCAAAGATCCTGTGGGTCATGGTTCCACCAAAAGGCAAAACACTACGAATGTAGAATGTGTCAGTATTCAAGTGTCTTTACCAGCATTACCATCAAAGGATCACCCCCCCAATCAGACCGGAGGAGAGCTTGGATGAGCCGGCGGCAAGTTTATTTTTTGCAGGGTGGTAGCGGGAAGCGCTGCGGCGCCGTCGGTGGATTCTGTTGCTGCTACTAGCGGGGAAGCTAGCACTAGCTACAGTCTGAGTGAGGAGCCTTTTCAGCCAAAAGATTTTTCGTTCCCAGCCAGGCGTTTTGCTAATGAAAACTTCTCCAGATAGCCTCATCTAGGCTATTTTACTTGTTCATAACACTGTCTAATGCATAATATCAGTACCTTGTGCGTGTAATTAAATATTTGAGGTCTTAATTAAAGACATATTCTGAGAAATACTTGCATTTCATGTGTGATTCAATGAAGCACATTCACAAGTTGGCCTTATGGTGTATTTCTAAAACCTCTGGTCTAATACAGGTTGGTTGTGATGACATCTCATTATAGCCTTTATCACATGATTACTAGGCATATAAATAACCAAGTGTAACACCCTATCGAGAACGTTATTTATTTATGTTTGACCTTTCGCATTATGACGTCATCGGAACGTTTCTCAGCCCCCCCAACTGTGAATTACTTCCAGCGTCCCTGGTGATGGGTGAACAAACTTTCATGACCCTAAGTCAAACAACTGTAGAAAGTTTCATAAAAAGCGTACACAAAAAGATATATCTACAATTACAATAGATATATTTTAGTTGTTGTATTCAACCGTTTTAGTTTTAAACCTGCTTCGTATATTTTCAGTTGGTCTCATTGACTTCCGTTGAGCCCTGCTTAGAGAGTGATGATGTCACCCGGCAGCATTCCAAGGTGGCTATCACAAAAAAATAATTTGGAAGCTACCATCAACTGTGTAACTGTCTCAGAGACAGTCTGGACATTACAGAGGTTATATATATATATATATATATATATATATATATATATATATATATATATATATATTTGTTTAATTCATGGATTTATTCATTGGTTAAAAAAGATTTAAGTTGTACTGTTAAAAAGAGATATTTTGTCATTGCTACTATTTCCCCTTTTTGTATTAAGAGTTTGTTTAAATATGGGGTCCTATCCCAGGGAATTATGGGAAAAGCGCCATCAGAGATATAAAACAGACAAACCCATGAGTCACAGACTCATGGGTTTTCAGAAGAAGATGGACTCTGCATTAGGTTTATGGCGCTAACGTTGTCAGTGATTTTTCTGATTATTAATGTTTACCGTTTTCAGAGACAGTTTATGAGAAAATAAATCTTCAAAAGACATCACTATGAAGCATGGCCGTTTATTAAACCAATGCAGCTACAAACTGTAACTTGGAACCATTTCCTCGCCACACCTTACAAAGAACATATATTTAGGGCATTTATCTGGTACTTTTGTCCAAAGCGACTTACATCCATTCATACACACATTCAGATGGATGGCGGTGTCAACAACCCATGGCGACATCCAGATTGTCGGGAGTAGTGAGGGTCAGTGGTGCCAGATTGGGCCAATATCATCCCACTGCACACAAATGGGCGTTCTCGTATAGGTGGGGGTTCTCGTTTACGCGGACTGGAACGTAGGTCTTCAGTGGTCTTCGTCACCTTTCTTGCTGAACTGTATACTACTCTGACTACTTAATCCGACTCCGTAACTACGGAGACCCCTCGAGCATACAAAGTTCTCATTGTATCATAGGGCCCTATTTTAACGGTCTAATCGCAAGTGAGAAGCGCCAAACGCAAGTAGCTTTGTGGGCAGTTCTATGGCGATGTTGCTATTTTACCGGCGGATAAATGACTATTGTGCCCGACGCAAATCATAAAAGGGTTGGTCTGAAACAGCCTAATTACCCGTAGGCAGTGTTGGGAAAGTTAACTTTCTATGTGAACTAGTTCAAAGTTCAGTTCACAAATTTAAAAATGAACCAGTTCAGTTCAATGTTCATAATTCAAAATTTTGAACTAAGTTCACAGTTCCAAAAAATTAACGACTTCATAGTTGTTTTTTTCAATATGTTGCTGTGAGAGTGAGCTTTCCGGCATTTTGAAAATTGAGCCCCCTTTGTGGTTTGTCTAGGATGAAATAGAGTGGTTGAATCAAGTATCGTAGCAAAATACAGTTTCTATCGTTTTTTATTGCACATTTAGCGCATTTTGAAAATCCCATTGATTTCTGTTGGAAGTCTAATTGCTCGTTGACCGGAAACGGAAAGGGGGGGTGTTTACGTTTAGTCGTAGTCTTTTCGATCGGTTCTAGCTAGGGATGGGCGTGAGGAATCGATTACTCGAGTACTCCTCGTTACAAATGAACTTGGTTGGTGGACAGGCAAACTCGAGTTTGCATATACACACACAAACAAAGTTTTCTGAAGCAAATGTATAAATTTTCTGTGCGGCGCCACTAACGCATGCCGTGGGCACAAAGCAAATGAAATGTATCAAATTTCTGTGTGGCGCGTGCCGTTCCGTGTGCAGGCACGGCAGAATTAAAAAAGTTAAGAGATGGCGGTTAAAGCCAAGCGCAGCGAAGAATTGAAATACTTTAAAGAAATAGGAGATCAGGGTTTTTTCTAAACAAGGGAACAGGGGCGCTGCGCCCCGATACTCCCGGCGTGCGCCATCCTACCGAAATGCCGACTGAACCTGTCAGACTTGGATCTGTACTTAGGCCTACATGCTGCTGTACAACATACACTATTTCTCAAAACGATCTTTTCTCCGCGAAAATATCCCAACACCACCACCTGACAATGTGTCTGATCCTCAAATAACTTATAATTACTCCAAAAATATTCCGATCCGAATTGGAGTTTCCCAGACCGAGTCGACATGCTAACGTTAAAGTTATTAGCAGTGTATAAACCCATTCTAGGCGCTAAGATGCTAAGCAAGTATACAAGACCATTCCAGTTCTCTCTGCACAAAGCTACGGGTTCCCTGTTACCAGGAAACCCGTAGCAGGGAACTAAATGGCAGCTGCACGGCCGAACTAGCCCAATAAAAGTGTAGTAACCCAGAGAACCAGCTACAACATAGTTTTCATCCAAACGAGCCGTCTTTAGCGAACGGTGAATTGCATTGGCTTCTACGAGCAGTCGGCTTTCAGCCGCGAGCTTAGGGACCGTCTGCAAAGTGCAAAACTGAATTGCATTGGCTTCTACGAGCAGTCGGCTTTCAGCCGCGAGCTTAGGGACCGTCTGCAAAGTGCAAAACTGAAAACGACAACAATAGTAACATTTCTATAGCGTCGCCATTATTGACTCTAGAGCCCCAAAACTTGTTCCATAGAGGCATGGCACAGGAGGTCTACCATGACTAACGCTACCCTGAACCACCTCCTCAGGATCAGTATTGAGGGGCCTGCAATTGATCAATTTGATTTTGACAAGGCAGTGAGCCGTTGGGGCAGTCTCAGGAACAGACGGCTGCTGTTGTGATATGTCCTACTTAATAAAAGTTTAGCCAATATTTTTGAAATTTGTCGTGTTTATTTACAGGGTAAAGTTGTACAAGTCTACCAAAAGTTGATAGTATTTTAGTTTTTCAGGATGACCACAAGAGCTAGAATTTCTATAAGATAGCCTCAGAATGTACCATTTAATCATTATTTTTTCAAAGGCTTCGCGCCGTGGAAGGGGGAGACCCCCCTTCCACACCATCCCCCGCCTCGGCCGCGTTGCTCCCTCGGCTTTGCGCAGGGGTCTGCTCCCTGCTACTTTTTTTTTCTAGAAAAACCCCTGGGAGATCATAAGGTGAAATGTAAAATATGCCAAGCGAAATCGAGCTACCAGAGTACTACAAGTACTATGCGGCAACATATGCTCCTGAAACACAACGGTGAGTTCGGGAAAGCAGACCCGCAGCAACCAAGTGTGTCGGCTATTTTGCAGCTGTCATCCCGGCCGTGTAGAGAAGATCACAACCCTGAGTATTTCCATAGTCCATTTGCTGCCGTTTTATTTGCAGCTTTAAATTATTTGCAATGGTTAGGCTACTTGTTTCGTTTTTTTTTTTTTTAAACCGTTACAGGCCTTGGTTCGACGTGATTTAAATTGTGAGACGCATATTTATTTTTGTAAGGAAAATGTGTTTCGAACGTTTTCCAAAAAAAATAATGAATACTCTGATAACTCTGACTGTTTTGATGGAGAATAAACATTACATGTTTGGTTGTTAATATTGCCATTCATCATCAGGCCTATTCCTGCTGCAGATGCGTTGCATTCTAAAAATAGATTTGATTAAACGAGTACTCGATTGATCCTCGAGGAATTCCTTCTATCACTCGAGTTTGGAATTTACTACTCGTGCCCATCCCTAACCCTACTGTTAGGACAGCGAACAGAGCGCAAAAAACTACAACCAAATGTAAGCAGCCCCCCTTTATTGTTTTTGGCCAACCAGCAATGATTCTAGGAGGTATTCTAGTTTGCTGAGCTATGAGCCAGAGAGATAACGTCTTGGATTGTACATATTTATAATTCGAAATTCGTCTCAGCCTTTATACCCCAGATACTAGGGTCTATAGCATATAACCGCATGAGGCAGATGCATGACCACATGAATTTTTTACTTCAAATGGCTCAGTTTATGGCCAAATAATATAGCCTAATTCACACATGGAATAGCGTTTTCTTCCACAACTTCAGAAATACTGAGTCCTGAAATAAATGTTGGCAAATAACACAATAAGACATATGATGTGTGTTAACTGTGGTTCTATTTAATGATGCACGCAACACATTAACAAACGTCGTTTCTTACCAGTATTGTATGCATTATAGTTATCGATTTGTGTTCCTAATATGCATTTGTTCTCCCGGTAATATACATTGCCATGGACTGTATTATGCGTTACGTGTTTAGTTTGCGTGTGTTTAAAAAGATGGAGGCACACAAGTGCGCCCGCATCATTAAAGGGATACTTGACACATTCAGAACCGGCGTTCTATCATTATAAAATTGCTATTGTAATATAAAGAAAAGTATTTTCCCCCTCAGTCTAACCCAGTCTTCCCTTGGCCCAGCTTTCCTGATCTAATTTACTCCTGGGAAGACGTCAAATGACACATTTGACGTCATCTCAGTAAAACCTTTCTTGCCTGATAGAAGGGCAGAGGACTACAGACCACTGTTTCCGCAAATTTGTGAGCCCACCAATAAGGAATGAGGGGGGGCGGGAGCTTGTGTACGAGCAGTAAACTCAATCCGCCATGTTTCTTCACCGCTTAGCTAGACTAGAGAACACATTTGCAATGTGAAACAGCCGAAGTGGATTTTTAAAATCCATTGTTGGACTCTGACATTTAGGGCTATTTGAATAGGGCAATAATCCCATTCTCCTGCATGTCGCGGTTCAGTCTACTTCAGATTGATGTGGAAGTGGAGGGTTATCTCAGCCATGGTTGAGATGGAATTGGGGGAAACAAACTACGGCTTTGGCTCCCTGAAGTACATGAACGCTGACATGGAGGAGAAAGTGATGGTTGCCCGCGAATGTCTCTCCGATCGACCTTGTATGTTGACTATAAACCATGTAAATAGTGTTGTAAATAAACTTCCAAAGCTTTTCAAATCTTATTTGGTGTTTTATTGGTCTTTAATGTGCAAAGTAAATAAGGTGCAAAGTCAAACCGGAGAAGTGATTCCGGAAATGATTTTGTTAGAGATAGATAATTAAAAAATATTGGATGCGCAGGTAAGCTACGGAGAGGGCCTCCGACAGGCTCTCCGGCTACGGAGAGCATAGTATGCCTTGCGCCTATGCTTCGCAGTATGCCTTGCGAAACTCAGTATGCCTTTAGAAACACTTCATGATTGGTAGATGAAAGCAACCAGGAACCACTAATGGGCGTTCTTGTTTCATGACGGAAACACCCAAGCCGGCAGCTGGACCCTTCTCGATTGGGCGGGTAACCGCCCAATCTGGCAACAATGGTTAGGAGTTTTGGGGAAAACTGATGTATCTGGATAATCAGCATATTCTAGAGTTTCAAGCAGTATAGATTTTCACAGCTGTTTTGATTAGTGATAATTGTTACGCATGAGGTTAGGGAATCAAACGTTTTAAATGTTTGCCTACCAGGAAGAGAACATGCGAAAAACACCCATTGTTGGCTATGGCTAGAGCAGAATTGTTCTCCGCTTACTAAAAGCAATTAACAAGTCTATCAGGAATCCTGCAAGTAATTAGCGTAATCAAAAGCATTCATAGGTGGAATGTGCAGGTGATTGTAAAAAAAAAAAACTTTGGAAGCTACCATCGATCATCCCTAGACATCACTTCCTCGCCACACCTTACAAAGAATGTCACAGTCACAGTTTATGGCCAAATAATATGGCCTAATTCACACATGGAATAGCGTTTTCTTCCACAACTTCAGAAATACTGAGTCCTCCAATAAATGTTGGCAAATAACACTTAAGACATATGATATGCGTTAACTGTGGTTCTATTTAATGATGCACGCAACACATTAACAAACGTTGTTTCTTACCAGTATTGTATGCATTATAGTTATCGATTTGTGTTCCTAATATGCATTTGTCCTCCCGGTAATATACATTGCCATGGACTGTATTATGCGTTACGTGTTTAGTTTGCGTGTGTTTAAAAAGATGGATGCACACAAGCGCGCCCGCATCATTAAAGGGATACTTGACACATTCAGAACCGGCGTTCTATCATTATAAAATTGCTATTGTAATATAAAAAAAAGTATTTTCCCCCTCAGTCTAACCCAGTCTTCCCTTGGCCCAGCTTTCCTGATCTAATTTACTCCTGGGAAGACGTCAAATGACACGTTTGACGTCATCTCAGTAAAACCTTTCTTGCCTGCTAGAAGGGCCGAGGACTACAGACCACTGTTTCCGCAAATTTGTGAGCCCACCAATAAGGAATGAGGGGGTGCGGGAGCTCGTGTACGAGCAGTAAACTCAATCCGCCATGTTTCTTCACCGCTTAGCTAGACTAGAGAACACATTTGCAATGTGAAACAGCCGAAGTGGATTTTTAAAATCCATTGTTGGACTCTGACATTTAGGGCTATTTGAATAGGGCAATAATCCCATTCTCCTGCATGTCGCGGTTCAGTCTACTTCAGATTGATGTGGAAGTGGAGGGTTATCTCAGCCATGGTTGAGATGGAATTGGGGGAAACAAACTACGGCTTTGGCTCCCTGAAGTACATGAACGCTGACATGGAGGAGAAAGTGATGGTTGTAAATTATTTAATTATAAGTGATGGTTGTAAAAAAATTATTTACAATGGTGTTGTAAATAAACTTCCAAAGCTTTTCAAATCTTATTTGGTGTTTTATTGGTCTTTAATGTGCAAAGTAAACAATGTACAAAGTTAATAAGGTGCAAAGTCAAACCGGAGCAGTGATTCCGGAAATGATTTTGTTAGAGATAGATAGTCAAAAAATATTGGATGCGCAGGTAAGCTACGGAGAGGGCCTCCGACAGGCTCTCCGGCTACGGAGAGCATAGTATGCCTTGCGCCTATGCTTCGCAGTATGCCTTGCGAAACTCAGTATGCCTTTAGAAACACTTCATGATTGGTAGATGAAAGCAACCAGGAACCACATTATGGGCGTTCTTGTTTCATGACGGAAACACCCAAGCCGGCAGCTGGACCCTTCTCGATTGGGCGGGTAACCGCCCAATCTGGCAACAATGGTTAGGAGTTTTGGGGAAAACGGATGTATCTGGATAATCAGCATATTCTAGAGTTTCAAGCAGTATAGATTTTCACAGCTGTTTTGATTAGTGATAATTGTTACGCATGAGGTTAGGGAGTTCAAAGTTTTAAATGTTTGCCTACCAGGAAGAGAACAGGCGAAAAACACCCATTGTTGGCTATGGCTAGAGCAGAATTGTTCTCCGCTTACTAAAAGCAATTAACAAGTCTATCAGGAATCCTGCAAGTAATTAGCGTAATCAAAAGCATTCATAGGTGGAATGTGCAGGTGATTGTAAAAAAAAAAACCTTTGGAAGCTACCATCGATCATCCCTAGACATCACTTCCTCGCCACACCTTACAAAGAATGTCACAGTCACAGTTTATGGCCAAATAATATGGCCTAATTCACACATGGAATAGCGTTTTCTTCCACAACTTCAGAAATACTGAGTCCTCCAATAAATGTTGGCAAATAACACTTAAGACATATGATATGCGTTAACTGTGGTTCTATTTAATGATGCACGCAACACATTAACAAACGTTGTTTCTTACCAGTATTGTATGCATTATAGTTATCGATTTGTGTTCCTAATATGCATTTGTTCTCCCGGTAATATACATTGCCATGGACTGTATTATGCGTTACGTGTTTAGTTTGCGTGTGTTTAAAAAGATGGATGCACACAAGCGCGCCCGCATCATTAAAGGGATACTTGACACATTCAGAACCGGCGTTCTATCATTATAAAATTGCTATTGTAATATAAAAAAAAGTATTTTCCCCCTCAGTCTAACCCAGTCTTCCCTTGGCCCAGCTTTCCTGATCTAATTTACTCCTGGGAAGACGTCAAATGACACGTTTGACGTCATCTCAGTAAAACCTTTCTTGCCTGATAGAAGGGCCGAGGACTACAGACCACTGTTTCTGCAAATTTGTGAGCCCACCAATAAGGAATGAGGGGGGGCGGGAGCTTGTGTACGAGCAGTAAACTCAATCCGCCATGTTTCTTCACCGCTTAGCTAGACTAGAGAACACATTTGCAATGTGAAACAGCCGAAGTGGATTTTTAAAATCCATTGTTGGACTCTGACATTTAGGGCTATTTGAATAGGGCAATAATCCCATTCTCCTGCATGTCGCGGTTCAGTCTACTTCAGATTGATGTGGAAGTGGAGGGTTATCTCAGCCATGGTTAAGATGGAATTGGGGGAAACAAACTACGGCTTTGGCTCCCTGAAGTACATGAACGCTGACATGGAGGAGAAAGTGATGGTTGTAAATTATTTAATTATAAGTGATGGTTGTAAAAAAATTATTTACAATGGTGTTGTAAATAAACTGGTCTTTAATGTGCAAAGTAAACAATGTACAAAGTTAATAAGGTGCAAAGTCAAACCGGAGCAGTGATTCCGGAAATTATTTTGTTAGAGATAGATAGTTAAAAAATATTGGATGCGCAGGTAAGCTACGGAGAGGGCCTCCGACAGGCTCTCCGGCTACGGAGAGCATAGTATGCCTTGCGCCTATGCTTCGCAGTATGCCTTGCGAAACTCAGTATGCCTTTAGAAACACTTCATGATTGGTAGATGAAAGCAACCAGGAACCACTAATGGGCGTTCTTGTTTCATGACGGAAACACCCAAGCCGGCAGCTGGACCCTTCTCGATTGGGCGGGTAACCGCCCAATCTGGCAACAATGGTTAGGAGTTTTGGGGAAAACGGATGTATCTGGATAATCAGCATATTCTAGAGTTTCAAGCAGTATAGATTTTCACAGCTGTTTTGATTAGTGATAATTGTTACGCATGAGGTTAGGGAATCAAACGTTTTAAATGTTTGCCTACCAGGAAGAGAACATGCGAAAAACACCCATTGTTGGCTATGGCTAGAGCAGAATTGTTCTCCGCTTACTAAAAGCAATTAACAAGTCTATCAGGAATCCTGCAAGTAATTAGCGTAATCAAAAGCATTCATAGGTGGAATGTGCAGGTGATTGTAAAAAAAAAAACCTTTGGAAGCTACCATCGATCATCCCTAGACATCACTTCCTCGCCACACCTTACAAAGAATGTCACAGTCACAGTTTATGGCCAAATAATATGGCCTAATTCACACATGGAATAGCGTTTTCTTCCACAACTTCAGAAATACTGAGTCCTCCAATAAATGTTGGCAAATAACACTTAAGACATATGATATGCGTTAACTGTGGTTCTATTTAATGATGCACGCAACACATTAACAAACGTTGTTTCTTACCAGTATTGTATGCATTATAGTTATCGATTTGTGTTCCTAATATGCATTTGTCCTCCCGGTAATATACATTGCCATGGACTGTATTATGCGTTACGTGTTTAGTTTGCGTGTGTTTAAAAAGATGGATGCACACAAGCGCGCCCGCATCATTAAAGGGATACTTGACACATTCAGAACCGGCGTTCTATCATTATAAAATTGCTATTGTAATATAAAAAAAAGTATTTTCCCCCTCAGTCTAACCCAGTCTTCCCTTGGCCCAGCTTTCCTGATCTAATTTACTCCTGGGAAGACGTCAAATGACACGTTTGACGTCATCTCAGTAAAACCTTTCTTGCCTGCTAGAAGGGCCGAGGACTACAGACCACTGTTTCCGCAAATTTGTGAGCCCACCAATAAGGAATGAGGGGGTGCGGGAGCTCGTGTACGAGCAGTAAACTCAATCCGCCATGTTTCTTCACCGCTTAGCTAGACTAGAGAACACATTTGCAATGTGAAACAGCCGAAGTGGATTTTTAAAATCCATTGTTGGACTCTGACATTTAGGGCTATTTGAATAGGGCAATAATCCCATTCTCCTGCATGTCGCGGTTCAGTCTACTTCAGATTGATGTGGAAGTGGAGGGTTATCTCAGCCATGGTTGAGATGGAATTGGGGGAAACAAACTACGGCTTTGGCTCCCTGAAGTACATGAACGCTGACATGGAGGAGAAAGTGATGGTTGTAAATTATTTAATTATAAGTGATGGTTGTAAAAAAATTATTTACAATGGTGTTGTAAATAAACTTCCAAAGCTTTTCAAATCTTATTTGGTGTTTTATTGGTCTTTAATGTGCAAAGTAAACAATGTACAAAGTTAATAAGGTGCAAAGTCAAACCGGAGCAGTGATTCCGGAAATGATTTTGTTAGAGATAGATAGTCAAAAAATATTGGATGCGCAGGTAAGCTACGGAGAGGGCCTCCGACAGGCTCTCCGGCTACGGAGAGCATAGTATGCCTTGCGCCTATGCTTCGCAGTATGCCTTGCGAAACTCAGTATGCCTTTAGAAACACTTCATGATTGGTAGATGAAAGCAACCAGGAACCACATTATGGGCGTTCTTGTTTCATGACGGAAACACCCAAGCCGGCAGCTGGACCCTTCTCGATTGGGCGGGTAACCGCCCAATCTGGCAACAATGGTTAGGAGTTTTGGGGAAAACGGATGTATCTGGATAATCAGCATATTCTAGAGTTTCAAGCAGTATAGATTTTCACAGCTGTTTTGATTAGTGATAATTGTTACGCATGAGGTTAGGGAGTTCAAAGTTTTAAATGTTTGCCTACCAGGAAGAGAACAGGCGAAAAACACCCATTGTTGGCTATGGCTAGAGCAGAATTGTTCTCCGCTTACTAAAAGCAATTAACAAGTCTATCAGGAATCCTGCAAGTAATTAGCGTAATCAAAAGCATTCATAGGTGGAATGTGCAGGTGATTGTAAAAAAAAAAACCTTTGGAAGCTACCATCGATCATCCCTAGACATCACTTCCTCGCCACACCTTACAAAGAATGTCACAGTCACAGTTTATGGCCAAATAATATGGCCTAATTCACACATGGAATAGCGTTTTCTTCCACAACTTCAGAAATACTGAGTCCTCCAATAAATGTTGGCAAATAACACTTAAGACATATGATATGCGTTAACTGTGGTTCTATTTAATGATGCACGCAACACATTAACAAACGTTGTTTCTTACCAGTATTGTATGCATTATAGTTATCGATTTGTGTTCCTAATATGCATTTGTTCTCCCGGTAATATACATTGCCATGGACTGTATTATGCGTTACGTGTTTAGTTTGCGTGTGTTTAAAAAGATGGATGCACACAAGCGCGCCCGCATCATTAAAGGGATACTTGACACATTCAGAACCGGCGTTCTATCATTATAAAATTGCTATTGTAATATAAAAAAAAGTATTTTCCCCCTCAGTCTAACCCAGTCTTCCCTTGGCCCAGCTTTCCTGATCTAATTTACTCCTGGGAAGACGTCAAATGACACGTTTGACGTCATCTCAGTAAAACCTTTCTTGCCTGATAGAAGGGCCGAGGACTACAGACCACTGTTTCTGCAAATTTGTGAGCCCACCAATAAGGAATGAGGGGGGGCGGGAGCTTGTGTACGAGCAGTAAACTCAATCCGCCATGTTTCTTCACCGCTTAGCTAGACTAGAGAACACATTTGCAATGTGAAACAGCCGAAGTGGATTTTTAAAATCCATTGTTGGACTCTGACATTTAGGGCTATTTGAATAGGGCAATAATCCCATTCTCCTGCATGTCGCGGTTCAGTCTACTTCAGATTGATGTGGAAGTGGAGGGTTATCTCAGCCATGGTTAAGATGGAATTGGGGGAAACAAACTACGGCTTTGGCTCCCTGAAGTACATGAACGCTGACATGGAGGAGAAAGTGATGGTTGTAAATTATTTAATTATAAGTGATGGTTGTAAAAAAATTATTTACAATGGTGTTGTAAATAAACTGGTCTTTAATGTGCAAAGTAAACAATGTACAAAGTTAATAAGGTGCAAAGTCAAACCGGAGCAGTGATTCCGGAAATTATTTTGTTAGAGATAGATAGTTAAAAAATATTGGATGCGCAGGTAAGCTACGGAGAGGGCCTCCGACAGGCTCTCCGGCTACGGAGAGCATAGTATGCCTTGCGCCTATGCTTCGCAGTATGCCTTGCGAAACTCAGTATGCCTTTAGAAACACTTCATGATTGGTAGATGAAAGCAACCAGGAACCACTAATGGGCGTTCTTGTTTCATGACGGAAACACCCAAGCCGGCAGCTGGACCCTTCTCGATTGGGCGGGTAACCGCCCAATCTGGCAACAATGGTTAGGAGTTTTGGGGAAAACGGATGTATCTGGATAATCAGCATATTCTAGAGTTTCAAGCAGTATAGATTTTCACAGCTGTTTTGATTAGTGATAATTGTTACGCATGAGGTTAGGGAATCAAACGTTTTAAATGTTTGCCTACCAGGAAGAGAACATGCGAAAAACACCCATTGTTGGCTATGGCTAGAGCAGAATTGTTCTCCGCTTACTAAAAGCAATTAACAAGTCTATCAGGAATCCTGCAAGTAATTAGCGTAATCAAAAGCATTCATAGGTGGAATGTGCAGGTGATTGTAAAAAAAAAAACCTTTGGAAGCTACCATCGATCATCCCTAGACATCACTTCCTCGCCACACCTTACAAAGAATGTCACAGTCACAGTTTATGGCCAAATAATATGGCCTAATTCACACATGGAATAGCGTTTTCTTCCACAACTTCAGAAATACTGAGTCCTCCAATAAATGTTGGCAAATAACACTTAAGACATATGATATGCGTTAACTGTGGTTCTATTTAATGATGCACGCAACACATTAACAAACGTTGTTTCTTACCAGTATTGTATGCATTATAGTTATCGATTTGTGTTCCTAATATGCATTTGTCCTCCCGGTAATATACATTGCCATGGACTGTATTATGCGTTACGTGTTTAGTTTGCGTGTGTTTAAAAAGATGGATGCACACAAGCGCGCCCGCATCATTAAAGGGATACTTGACACATTCAGAACCGGCGTTCTATCATTATAAAATTGCTATTGTAATATAAAAAAAAGTATTTTCCCCCTCAGTCTAACCCAGTCTTCCCTTGGCCCAGCTTTCCTGATCTAATTTACTCCTGGGAAGACGTCAAATGACACGTTTGACGTCATCTCAGTAAAACCTTTCTTGCCTGCTAGAAGGGCCGAGGACTACAGACCACTGTTTCCGCAAATTTGTGAGCCCACCAATAAGGAATGAGGGGGTGCGGGAGCTCGTGTACGAGCAGTAAACTCAATCCGCCATGTTTCTTCACCGCTTAGCTAGACTAGAGAACACATTTGCAATGTGAAACAGCCGAAGTGGATTTTTAAAATCCATTGTTGGACTCTGACATTTAGGGCTATTTGAATAGGGCAATAATCCCATTCTCCTGCATGTCGCGGTTCAGTCTACTTCAGATTGATGTGGAAGTGGAGGGTTATCTCAGCCATGGTTGAGATGGAATTGGGGGAAACAAACTACGGCTTTGGCTCCCTGAAGTACATGAACGCTGACATGGAGGAGAAAGTGATGGTTGTAAATTATTTAATTATAAGTGATGGTTGTAAAAAAATTATTTACAATGGTGTTGTAAATAAACTTCCAAAGCTTTTCAAATCTTATTTGGTGTTTTATTGGTCTTTAATGTGCAAAGTAAACAATGTACAAAGTTAATAAGGTGCAAAGTCAAACCGGAGCAGTGATTCCGGAAATGATTTTGTTAGAGATAGATAGTCAAAAAATATTGGATGCGCAGGTAAGCTACGGAGAGGGCCTCCGACAGGCTCTCCGGCTACGGAGAGCATAGTATGCCTTGCGCCTATGCTTCGCAGTATGCCTTGCGAAACTCAGTATGCCTTTAGAAACACTTCATGATTGGTAGATGAAAGCAACCAGGAACCACATTATGGGCGTTCTTGTTTCATGACGGAAACACCCAAGCCGGCAGCTGGACCCTTCTCGATTGGGCGGGTAACCGCCCAATCTGGCAACAATGGTTAGGAGTTTTGGGGAAAACGGATGTATCTGGATAATCAGCATATTCTAGAGTTTCAAGCAGTATAGATTTTCACAGCTGTTTTGATTAGTGATAATTGTTACGCATGAGGTTAGGGAGTTCAAAGTTTTAAATGTTTGCCTACCAGGAAGAGAACAGGCGAAAAACACCCATTGTTGGCTATGGCTAGAGCAGAATTGTTCTCCGCTTACTAAAAGCAATTAACAAGTCTATCAGGAATCCTGCAAGTAATTAGCGTAATCAAAAGCATTCATAGGTGGAATGTGCAGGTGATTGTAAAAAAAAAAACCTTTGGAAGCTACCATCGATCATCCCTAGACATCACTTCCTCGCCACACCTTACAAAGAATGTCACAGTCACAGTTTATGGCCAAATAATATGGCCTAATTCACACATGGAATAGCGTTTTCTTCCACAACTTCAGAAATACTGAGTCCTCCAATAAATGTTGGCAAATAACACTTAAGACATATGATATGCGTTAACTGTGGTTCTATTTAATGATGCACGCAACACATTAACAAACGTTGTTTCTTACCAGTATTGTATGCATTATAGTTATCGATTTGTGTTCCTAATATGCATTTGTTCTCCCGGTAATATACATTGCCATGGACTGTATTATGCGTTACGTGTTTAGTTTGCGTGTGTTTAAAAAGATGGATGCACACAAGCGCGCCCGCATCATTAAAGGGATACTTGACACATTCAGAACCGGCGTTCTATCATTATAAAATTGCTATTGTAATATAAAAAAAAGTATTTTCCCCCTCAGTCTAACCCAGTCTTCCCTTGGCCCAGCTTTCCTGATCTAATTTACTCCTGGGAAGACGTCAAATGACACGTTTGACGTCATCTCAGTAAAACCTTTCTTGCCTGATAGAAGGGCCGAGGACTACAGACCACTGTTTCTGCAAATTTGTGAGCCCACCAATAAGGAATGAGGGGGGGCGGGAGCTTGTGTACGAGCAGTAAACTCAATCCGCCATGTTTCTTCACCGCTTAGCTAGACTAGAGAACACATTTGCAATGTGAAACAGCCGAAGTGGATTTTTAAAATCCATTGTTGGACTCTGACATTTAGGGCTATTTGAATAGGGCAATAATCCCATTCTCCTGCATGTCGCGGTTCAGTCTACTTCAGATTGATGTGGAAGTGGAGGGTTATCTCAGCCATGGTTAAGATGGAATTGGGGGAAACAAACTACGGCTTTGGCTCCCTGAAGTACATGAACGCTGACATGGAGGAGAAAGTGATGGTTGTAAATTATTTAATTATAAGTGATGGTTGTAAAAAAATTATTTACAATGGTGTTGTAAATAAACTGGTCTTTAATGTGCAAAGTAAACAATGTACAAAGTTAATAAGGTGCAAAGTCAAACCGGAGCAGTGATTCCGGAAATTATTTTGTTAGAGATAGATAGTTAAAAAATATTGGATGCGCAGGTAAGCTACGGAGAGGGCCTCCGACAGGCTCTCCGGCTACGGAGAGCATAGTATGCCTTGCGCCTATGCTTCGCAGTATGCCTTGCGAAACTCAGTATGCCTTTAGAAACACTTCATGATTGGTAGATGAAAGCAACCAGGAACCACTAATGGGCGTTCTTGTTTCATGACGGAAACACCCAAGCCGGCAGCTGGACCCTTCTCGATTGGGCGGGTAACCGCCCAATCTGGCAACAATGGTTAGGAGTTTTGGGGAAAACGGATGTATCTGGATAATCAGCATATTCTAGAGTTTCAAGCAGTATAGATTTTCACAGCTGTTTTGATTAGTGATAATTGTTACGCATGAGGTTAGGGAATCAAACGTTTTAAATGTTTGCCTACCAGGAAGAGAACATGCGAAAAACACCCATTGTTGGCTATGGCTAGAGCAGAATTGTTCTCCGCTTACTAAAAGCAATTAACAAGTCTATCAGGAATCCTGCAAGTAATTAGCGTAATCAAAAGCATTCATAGGTGGAATGTGCAGGTGATTTAAAAAAAAAAACCTTTGGAAGCTACCATCGATCATCCCTTGACATCACTTCCTCGCCACACCTTACAAAGAATGTAATAGTCACAGCCTAGCAACTATTAAGGGATATTAATGTCTCACAACCATTAATACACACGTTCAGACTGATGGCGACAGACAGCTCGTTGGGAGAAGATAAGGTCAGTGTTGCCCAGTGACGTGCAAGTTCATATTTTGAGCTAGCTCAAAGTTCAGTTCACAGAGTTTACAATGAACTTGTTTGTGTTCATAGTTCACAATTATGAATTTTGAACTAAGTCGACAGTTCCAGAAAATGTACTGTTGGCGCTCATTTCTTATTTTTTTCTATTCTATTATTATTCAGTAGAACCTCCTCCTATAAATCCACCGAGCCACTTTCCACTGCCCAAAGTAAATCAACTATACTACCAAAGAATCAAGATTACATTTTAAAAGCCAAGAATAAAGCATGAATTTTAAACATTGTGTCTGTTGGGAAAAACGGTCTGTCTAGCTACTGGACCAGATAAAATGAGACGGAGAGGTAATAAAGTCTATCGGCACGAGGACCTTGGATTTATTAAGTAAAGTGGCAACGGTTATACAGAGTCATAAAGCGTGAGAAATCGAATATGTCTAAGTCCCTAATCAGCGCTGATGGTTCGTCTGGAGCTTCGCCTCCGTGGAAGGTCTGCTTCAGAAGAAGGTGAAGAGTCCCTGTGTGATACAGTCTTATGCTGTATCCTCCTCTCGATGAGGTGTGTGCGTTTGAGGTGTGTGCGGTTCGGTGTGTTTTGGCTCCCAGGCCCTGAGAGAGCTTCGTAACGGGGAGAGTTCCTCGTGTCTCTGGTGTGATAAATTAAAACGGGGGAGTGCCCCCCTGAAATGTCTTGTGTGTGATAATTTAATGTGGCTCTGAGGCCCTGGTATGGGCAGGTGTATCTCTTGGTTCCTCCTAACGGGGCAGAGCTCTCAAAATGTCTCCTGTGTGATAAATTAAATGTGGCTCTCAGGCCCCTAGTATCTGCATGTGTTCCTTCTAGTGAGGGAGAGCTTCGAGGTGTCTCCTGTGTGGTAAATTAAATGTGGCTCTCAGGCCCCTAGTATCTGCATGTGTTCCTTCTAGTGAGGGAGAGCTTCGAGGTGTCTCCTGTGTGGTAAATTAAATGTGGCTCTCAGGCCCCTAGTATCTGCATGTGTTCCTTCTAGTGAGGGAGAGCTTCGAGGTGTCTCCTGTGTGGTAAATTAAATGTGGCTCTCAGGCCCCTAGTATCTGCATGTGTTCCTTCTAGTGAGGGAGAGCTTCGAGGTGTCTCCTGTGTGATAAATTAAATGTGGCTCTCAGGCCCCTAGTATCTGCATGTGTTCCTTCTAGTGAGGGAGAGCTTCGAGGTGTCTCCTGTGTGGTAAATTAAATGTGGCTCTCAGGCCCCTAGTATCTGCATGTGTTCCTTCTAGTGAGGGAGAGCTTCGAGGTGTCTCCTGTGTGGTAAATTAAATGTGGCTCTCAGGCCCCTAGTATCTGCATGTGTTCCTTCTAGTGAGGGAGAGCTTCGAGGTGTCTCCTGTGTGGTAAATTAAATGTGGCTCTCAGGCCCCTAGTATCTGCATGTGTTCCTTCTAGTGAGGGAGAGCTTCGAGGTGTCTCCTGTGTGATAAATTAAATGTGGCTCTCCCGTTCTGGAGATGATACTGGTGCATTGTCTGAGTGTCCACCATCTGCCTGCCTGGGAGATGGGGCCTTCAGCTCCGGCCTTGACCTGACTATATATTATCATGTTTGTGTTATGTGTTCGTTGGGTTTAGAGCAAGAGTCGACTATATATTAATGTGCCTGCCATATGATGTGCTCATCAGGTTATTTTTCCCAACATATCCCCCTCAAGTCGTCGCAAGACGACTTTTACTCATTAGGGGTACGAGGGATAGGACTCCAGCGCGGGACTACCATTATAACACCATTAGAAATAACAGAAAGAAGGCAAAATGATCATAAAAACAAACAACCATGAGCATGGGATTAAAACAACTCGCTGGACCGGGCGTATGGGGAACCACGTGGGAGAAACGCTACCCATGCTTCAGACATGGGTATGCCATACACACCCCACCTAGGGGGTGGCATCCACCCCGGCCTTACATCGCGAGCAGACAATACCAACAATACTGGCAGCAGATGATACACAACAAAACCAACACCAAACCATAACAACAACAACAAAATGCAACAACAAAACTAACAGTAAACAATAATGATCTAAACAAAAATGCAACAATCACACAAAACACCACACAATAACAATCACAGGAAAGAAATGCAACCCTGAAACGTGTCCCTAAATAATAATAATAATATCAGAAAGATATGAGGTACACAACGAATGGCAATCCCCCTCAACCCATCCCTAGATGACCACACACTAAGGATGTGAGGAGGAGTTAGCTGGTCGTGTAACAATAAGCAATCACACGCATGGGGTATTCGGGGTAGGCCCGTGGCACGGGAACAACTGAAACCACGGAATAGTCCTGAGCGTCATCACGGGCAGGTGGTCGCAAGGCGCCACCTGAGCATTAGACCCTTTTATTCAACTGCGCTCAGGACCTCATCTGATAAACGGGCAATCAAGGCCCCTGGAATCTCGCCCGTGTGTATCCCCGAGCTCCATCTAGTGGGACAGCGATATAAACAACAACATTTGCGTTCCCGGCGTCGGTTGCGTAGACGCGGGCATAGATATGGGAGCGGCTAAAAACAGTGAAGCGTACAGAAGCGAATACAGCCAGGGGCGCCCTCAAGCCTTAAGGGAACGGGCCGCAGCCCCTGGTGCCGGAACGCAGATCCCTGGTCCGGGCGACGTGGGTGCATCAGGTGGGAGGGGGGTGGTGCCGTTGGCGGGGACGGGAATGGGGCAGCCCACCATGTTCTCCAGCCGGATCAGGTCGGGCCCCTCTGGTGGTCCCTCGTCCAAACTCTCCGGTGCATACTCGATCCCCAGGTAAGCTTGGATGGCACCTGTTGCACTTGTAGCGCCCATTGCTCATTGGGCTCTCCATCCATCCTGTGAAGGGGTCATTAATGCCGGAGCTCTCTGCCAAATCTAATCTGAGGGACTGTAACCCTGCCATCCGGTGCTGTGTTATTGGGGATAAAAGTACAACATGTCGTCTTCATCATCCCACACACCCCTCCGTGCTCTGCCAATAGCATATCTATATCTATATAGTCCCTTGACCTTATCCGTGGAAAAATTGACAAAACGTTGCTGATTATAGTATATATTATTTATCCAATCAACATTTTTGTTAATAGTGGACCACCAAAACAGGACTGATTTAAACCCTGCCGAAATCTGATTGCATCATCCTTGGGTAGTTGGTCGGCTCCGGGCGTGTCTGCATCTGGCTCCTCCTCTGGCCCAGGAACTTTGTGTTTCTCTTGCTGGAATTACAAACTTATGTACAACAGTTAGATGTTCAAACATATTTTCCTTAATTCTATTTCTAATTACTCTAATGGAAGTCCCTTTTGGGACCCTCAAATGTTAAGTGAAGGCATGGGTCGACCCTTAAGCATTTCATGCGGGGTTAGATGCGTCGTTCTGTTAGTTTTCATGCGATAACTCATTAGTGCCAGTGGTAGTGCATCAATTCAATTTAGTGCTTGGACAAATGTTAATTTTTTGTCTTGAGCGTCCCATTCACTCTTTCCACCATACCTTGTGGTTGAGGATTGGGGCGTAACCTAGTCTTTATTTGACATGCAAATGTTGAATCACATGTTTGAGTGTTCTCTGAATAAACGCTCCGTCTGAGCTTATTTCTGACGGAATTCCAAACCTAGTCATGACTTCTCTAGTCCGAAACTTGATTACTGTAGCCGCACTTGGGTCTTTTGATGGGACTGCTTCCACCCATCTGTTGAACACTGTATTTCACACTCATTTAGCTGGATGTCAATCATTGTTTGCAAGTATGGTGAAGAAAAACCTTGTTTTCTAATTATTATTATTATTATTATTATTATTATTATATTATCTTTTTTTTTTTTTTTTAATTCTCCTCAATACCTCCCCCCTTGGGCAATGGTCAAAACCATGCACATTAAATGATAAGCAAATCTAAGAACGCCGTTGGTGCAACCAACGTCGAAACGTCTAACCTTAACCATCAGCAAACTAAAACCAATCTTTTGGGAAGGGAAATCGAAACCAGTATGTCCAAAACCAAAGCCCAATATGGGTGGGTTTACCATCAGCCGCCGGAGACCACGCTGTTCCAAAGTCATGCACTAAACCGAAAAACGTACATGCGTTAGTGGCCTTCTATACCACAAAGGTAAAATAAAATAAAATAAAACGCGACATGCCCCGTTCCAAGACCACCTCTGCTGCCAGAGCTGACATATCTGACTCCTGTTCCTCCTCCACCCTACACCCCAGACGGGACTTCCCATGATTGTTGCAGCTCGTCACTTCATGATCAAGTGAGCCAGTGCCCACAGCGACTCTGCCAAGTAATCGTGACTGTGCCTGCCTTAGGTCGTCCCGGGTGTCAAGGTGGGATCTTACCCGTCGTTGGCTAACCAGCCTTCCATACTGGCTCGCTGCAGGATGCCATACTTGGGATACAATCAATCCCCACCTATATGGTGGTATAGATCGCAAAGTGGAGGGATGGAGACAGAGTCTTCAGCCCCATCTGCCCTATGCAGCCAAGTGTGTGTGCGTAATGATTACACCTCAGGGAAACTATAAAACAAAAAGTCATTTATCAGAGTTACAATTATTAAAGTGTTGCAGCAGCAGTAGTGGCATTTGAAAGGTAAACCCACTACTTCCGAATCCAAATTGACAACATAGCATGTAGGACCCCTTCCCAGCAGATGTGGCTTCAATCCACCTGTCATCCTTGACCAAAGAGATACACCCCATATTTTAATAGGTGTAGTCCTACTTGTACAGTTTATCAAGATTACTTTATTTTATTTTATTATTATACTCCTTCTTTATCATATCCATATTTATTCAATTATTCTTTCCTGTGTGAAAATAATATGAATCACTTAGTTAATAGCAACACCTTCTTTAGTCCAATTGCATTAGATTATCATCACTGTTGTCCTATTAAAGTATCAACGTTATTCTCCTTATAACCTCCTCATGAACTTTGATGTTCTTCATCCTGAATGGTAACTGTGACAGGATGTTCATCATCCTTAATAAAAAACAAAACTAAAACTAAACTTAAAGAAAAACAAATTAGCCATAATGTGAATATCCACTGCGTGTCTCCCTGTGACTCTCTCCCTCCTTCGGGAGAACACGCTCTCTCTCCCTCCTCAGTACGGGGTGCTGTTTGGTGCAAGACAACAGATAAGGGTGGAATGTGGCTTCTCTCTCTCTCTGCGTGTCTCCCTCCCACGTTGGGTGCGGCCATAACGCCTTGAAAGCGAGTGTGCTCTGGGGGCTGGGTGTGAGAGAAACCATGGGTAGTTCCTTTTCTCGGCCAGCAGAGGGGTTGTTCAGGTGAAACCTATGGACAGAGACTACAAGGAACTTCAAACATGGCAGACAGGGAACTACAAATTTATCAAAGCCTGAAAACTCAACAGAGCTCTACCTGCATTCCTTGGATATGTGGTATTTTATGGCGTATGGCCACCACACGCTTTCAGTTGAACGCACTCTATTTCCTTTCGCTGTACTGTGTGTTAGTGTGTCTCTCTGTACTGCCTGAATGGTGTAGCTCGACAAATGGGGGGGGAAATGTGTTCTCTCTCTCTCACCCTTCCTCGCTCCCCTTAGGGTCAAGCAGCAGCTAGGACCGTTAACAGATAAGCCTGGAATGCAACATCCTCAACTCTCCATCATGGAACAAGGCCTAATAACTATCTCTCACACACAAAAAGATCCTTCTGTCCCTTCATTCACAAATAACTTTTCACTTTATTATATATATAATAACAATAATAATACATTTTATTTATAATGCACTTTATATTCAAGAATCTCAAAGTGCTTAGATATAAGCACTATATATCCGGATTAATTCCCGGATATATAACTTAATACTGCTCCCCCTTTCCAAATTTCTATATACACAAAACTACGAAGCTGACCACCGAAATTGGTACAGGCCTCGTCAGGCCGAACCAAAACACCCTCACAGGTTTTAACTTCCATACAATTCTAGGGAGGGGAACTACAACATGAGGTGGAGTAGAGGACTTCAAATATGGTGGACGGGGACCTCAAATGGGAGGACTACACATATGGGAAAGGGGATTACACTCTGGGCCTGAAAACTCAACAGAGTCCCTTCTCGTGGTCCTGAAACAACCGTTCATTGTTAGAAAAACACGCACTCTATCGCTACCTCCAACTGTCTAGAGGGAAAATGGTCCCTCTCGATCGTCCTCCGACTTTCGCTCTCCTTGCTATCTCTCTCGCTCCCTCTCACACAAACACACACACAGTCTCTCCGTCTCAACCTCTCTCTCACTCGCGCACACACACACTGTCTCTCTGTCTCTCTCTCACCCATGCTCTCCTATTCTTCCACCCACGCTGACTCTCGTTCTCGACTCCATACACACGCACTTGCTCTCTGGTCGTGAAGGTGGGGGTGAGAGGTCTCTGCTATCCCTAGTCTGCGTCAGTTCAGGTGTCTGCCCGTCAGTCCCCGCATATGCAATGAATATATAGCTTACCACATAGAATTATTTAATACACATTTATTATTTGGCCATAGTTTTTCTTCTCATTCCCTCTGGATTCCACCCGCGGTCCAGGCATCCCTCCGAGTCCACTCTTGGCCCGGGCATTTATCACTAGGCCATCGGTAGTCTTGTATCACTATGACCGATTATTATAGGCCCTAGTGTTTCTCTTCTCATTCCCTCTGGATTCCACCCGCGGTCCAGGCATCCCTCCGAGTCCACTCTTGGCCCGGGCATTTATCACTAGGCCATCGGTAGTCTTGTATCACTATGACCGATTATTATAGGCCCTAGTGTTTCTCTCCTCATTCCCTCTGGATTCCACCCGCGGTCCAGGCATCCCTCCGAGTCCACTCTTGGCCCGGGCATTTATCACTAGGCCATCGGTAGTCTTGTATCACTATGACCGATTATTATAGGCCCTATGGTCTCGAGGGTATTCTTTCACCATGCAACGAGCCGATATTCGATGTGTCACGCGTTCAGGGTCAATCGGGTTTATGGGGAAATACTGGGATGCAGTCCTATTCGTCCCCACGAGATATCCCGTAGCGAACCGTTCTCACAGTCTCACCTCCTAATGTGATTCCTATATAACTATGCAGAGTTTGGATTTTATCAACAGGTTCTGCCTACCTTTTGTTGGGCGTACGCGAGGTGAGACTGCAGGAATCGGTCCGGTGCTCCGGGGTCCCGAGGTCGTGCCGCTCTCCGTCTCTCGTTTCCCAGTTGCGTGTTCAATTCAGAAAAAATCACGTCGAGGGTCACCAAATTGTTGGGAAAAACGGTCTGTCTAGCTACTGGACCAGATAAAATGAGACGGAGAGGTAATAAAGTCTATCGGCACGAGGACCTTGGATTTATTAAGTAAAGTGGCAACGGTTATACAGAGTCATAAAGCGTGAGAAATCGAATATGTCTAAGTCCCTAATCAGCGCTGATGGTTCGTCTGGAGCTTCGCCTCCGTGGAAGGTCTGCTTCAGAAGAAGGTGAAGAGTCCCTGTGTGATACAGTCTTATGCTGTATCCTCCTCTCGATGAGGTGTGTGCGTTTGAGGTGTGTGCGGTTCGGTGTGTTTTGGCTCCCAGGCCCTGAGAGAGCTTCGTAACGGGGAGAGTTCCTCGTGTCTCTGGTGTGATAAATTAAAACGGGGGAGTGCCCCCCTGAAATGTCTTGTGTGTGATAATTTAATGTGGCTCTGAGGCCCTGGTATGGGCAGGTGTATCTCTTGGTTCCTCCTAACGGGGCAGAGCTCTCAAAATGTCTCCTGTGTGATAAATTAAATGTGGCTCTCAGGCCCCTAGTATCTGCATGTGTTCCTTCTAGTGAGGGAGAGCTTCGAGGTGTCTCCTGTGTGGTAAATTAAATGTGGCTCTCAGGCCCCTAGTATCTGCATGTGTTCCTTCTAGTGAGGGAGAGCTTCGAGGTGTCTCCTGTGTGGTAAATTAAATGTGGCTCTCAGGCCCCTAGTATCTGCATGTGTTCCTTCTAGTGAGGGAGAGCTTCGAGGTGTCTCCTGTGTGGTAAATTAAATGTGGCTCTCAGGCCCCTAGTATCTGCATGTGTTCCTTCTAGTGAGGGAGAGCTTCGAGGTGTCTCCTGTGTGATAAATTAAATGTGGCTCTCAGGCCCCTAGTATCTGCATGTGTTCCTTCTAGTGAGGGAGAGCTTCGAGGTGTCTCCTGTGTGGTAAATTAAATGTGGCTCTCAGGCCCCTAGTATCTGCATGTGTTCCTTCTAGTGAGGGAGAGCTTCGAGGTGTCTCCTGTGTGGTAAATTAAATGTGGCTCTCAGGCCCCTAGTATCTGCATGTGTTCCTTCTAGTGAGGGAGAGCTTCGAGGTGTCTCCTGTGTGGTAAATTAAATGTGGCTCTCAGGCCCCTAGTATCTGCATGTGTTCCTTCTAGTGAGGGAGAGCTTCGAGGTGTCTCCTGTGTGATAAATTAAATGTGGCTCTCCCGTTCTGGAGATGATACTGGTGCATTGTCTGAGTGTCCACCATCTGCCTGCCTGGGAGATGGGGCCTTCAGCTCCGGCCTTGACCTGACTATATATTATCATGTTTGTGTTATGTGTTCGTTGGGTTTAGAGCAAGAGTCGACTATATATTAATGTGCCTGCCATATGATGTGCTCATCAGGTTATTTTTCCCAACATGTCGTATTATGCAGCAGGTGAAAAACCAAGCTAACTGCATCCGTGCAGTCAGTTAGACTGGGGTGGAGGAACATTGTGGCTGTTGGCGCAATGGCTTACCCTTCTTGTGATGATCGACATTAAGTGGCAATATTTCCCCAGACTGGTCGGATGCTTCAATTCAATATGTCTTTTCATTTCGTTGCCGATGTGGCAGACGTTCAGACTTGTTCCCTCAGACCCGGAAGGCACAATTTGCATAAAACTGGTGGTTTTTACCATTCAAACCTGTACTCGTCTGTTCATAAAACTCTTTCAGATGCACTATTAGATTCAGTGGGAGCTAATGTGACCTTTGTATACTGCTTCTGCTGCTATTTGAATTAACCTCAGGAGGACAGTTGGATGGAGCACTGGACTGGCTTTATTTCTTATATCTGCAACATGGGACCGTAAACACGAACAGTGTGCAATTAATGGAAAAGCCTTGCAGTCTGTTCTTGCTCGCACCACAGCGTAACAGCATTTTACTTCTAACAGTGATCGTATAGTGGCAGGGCTCTAAAGTGCGACCAATTTGGTCGCACATGCGACCTAATTTCTCAATGGTGCGACTAAAAAGAATCAGAGGTCGCACCGGTGCAACCAGCTGTTCAAAAAGAAAAAACCTCCAAGATAACCACCATTGCATGTCTTTACCTTTTGTGGAAGAGGGAGGGACAGTTTATTCATAATATTGTAATGACCACAGAAGAGGCAGTGAATGAAGTATTGAATAGACAGAGATTTATTAGATAGGCCTACCTAATAAACCGTTCGAACACACAAGACCGGAAACATAGCAACGCTGGTAAACAAACCCCGAGAAGCCCAATCCCTACGAGAGCTCCCCGCGCTACGGCCACCCGGAGGCGCACAGAGCTTTTGGCCATGATATTATATATACAAATATTATATTATATACTATTATATTATATATAGAGCTCCGGGAGTCGCAAACGGTAACATTCACTTTATCCTCCATGCTGCAGTTCACCCCGGACTGAACTGCACTGAGTTTGACGGTTGAACGCTGATTGGCTGTTACGTTACACATGTGACTCAGTGGCCACGCTGTTGAACGCGGATTGGCTGTCATCACGCGAAATTTGCGTCAAAGTTCAAATATTTCAACTCGAGCGAATTTGTTGCACCACAAATCCTCGTGAACGCGCTCGCCTGTGCACGGCGAAAGTGTTGCGCGATAAATCAAAACTTGTCGCCGGTTTTCTCTCGCGAAAAATTCGCCCGATACGCGTCTATACGTTCACTTTGTATGGGATCCTGTTGCCCCGTCGGGTTTGGTGTGAATGTGAACACACAGTTTAGACAGAGAGAGTGGATGTGGAGGAGGGTGACCAGACATCCCCGTTTTGGGTGACCTGTCCCCGGTCAAAGTCCCTGCTCATAAATGGTATGTTGTGTATGAATTTATTTATCTTGTGTGTGTGTGTGTGTGTGTGTGTGTGTGTGTGTGTGTGTGTGTGTGTGTGTGTGTGTGTGTGTGTGTGTGTGTGTGTGTGTGTGTGTGTGTGTGTGTGTGTGTGTGAAGTAACGTTAAAGTAAGTCGTTTATCTGAACAGAAGACCTAACGTAACGTTATAAAAGTCAGTGGACGTTAACATTATGAAAATGTTTTCATATCTGTCATTAGTGACGCTGTAACGTTAACGTTAGCATGAGATTACCAGATGATGACATTGTATGTGGCTCTGTTTTGGAAGAGGGGGAGGTGGAAGACTGCTTTGGTAACATATGATTTTCCTGTAGGCATAGGAACATGAGACTGTTAAAAATAATAAATTAATTAATAATAAATCAATGGTTGATAGTTGTGTGTGTTAGGCTAACTTCTGTATTTTGTGTCGGGCTGTGTGGGTAACTAATGACTGTAGTAGTTATAAATGCAGACCATCTGATTAGCTGATGCCCTGAGTCATGTAGCCTATAATATTAATATACTCATATGTTTTGACTTGGTCATTATTATTAATTACATCTTGATGATATTTACGATATTTATTTATGATCATATTTAATGATTTTTCACAGCGTGTTTTACGGCATGTGACTGCAATTGAGGATAGTCCATAAGACATAGAGCCATGAGATGTTCAGTTTGAAGTTTCAGTTTAAAACACTTTTAATTTAGATTTTCTTTTTATTTAATTTATCTTGAGATGTTTTTAGTTAGATTTCAGCTCAGTGAAGCACTTTAAGCACCAACATTTTTCAGTGAAATTACCTTTCTTGTGCAAACATTCAAATAAAGAACTTTATGTTGACCAGATTCTTAGTTCATTTACAAGTCAATAATGCCCATATGGGCAGCTATTTAAAAAACGTGAACCTGTGAAACTGCAGTGTTGAATGCGATAGGTCGAAAATTTGGGTGCACCTAACATTTGTGCTGGTGCACCTAAGAAAAAAAGTTAGGCGCACCAGTGCAACCAGTGAAAAAAGTTAGTTTAGAGCCCTGAGTGGTAACATTTGGTTTGAAAAACATACTTGTAAATAATATATAAAAACATAAAAGATCCTTATGGTCTGTAATAGTGAGTAACAGTCAATAAATAAATGCTATTATTTGTATTGACAACATTCAGAATTAGCCCAATTTACATAACATTAGTCTAACATCAAAACAGACTCAGTTTTGCAATCACAAGTCCAAAACACATTGAAAAATCCTGTGTAAAAGAGAACTCACATATTAAGGGTGCTGTCATGCCAAATTTGTACCGGCTGCCAAATTTGTACCGGGCGCGTCATCCATACGTAATCCATTCCAAACCTGCCTGGCAACAGATGATCGCGTCGTCCGTTGCCTGGCAACGGACGATCGCGTCGAGTGACGTGGAAGGTTCACGAACATTCGCGAACCTTCAAGCTCGTTCATTCGCACTTCTGCGTTATCTGTATTGTGCTATTTCGTCCTTGACCTGCTTTAAACACTCAGTTTACTTGCTAAATTTGATTAAACAATTAAATACAATACAAATATAAAGTAAAAACAAGTGTTATCTAGCGATCCGTTTTCTGTATTATGTTATTTCGTCTTTGGCAACATGAGCGCGAATGTTTTTTGAAACCCGCTTTAAACACTCAGTTTACTAGCTAAATTGGATTAAACAATTCAATACAATGCAAATATAAAGTAAAAACAAGTGTTATCTAGCGATCCGTTATCTGTATTATGTTATTTCGTCTTTGGCAACATGAGCGCAAATGTTTTTTGAAACCTGCCCGGCAACGTAATCAGTTGTCCGTTGCCTGGCAACGGACAACTGTTGACGTGCCCGGTACAAATTTGGCAGCCGGTACAAATTTGGCAGCCGGTACAAATTTGGCATGACAGTTGTCATGCCGTAATTCCGACGCCTCATTGTTCCGACGTCTCAATGGTCCGAAATATTTCCCATTAGATCGACATGCCACTATGCCGACGGTTCAATGTTCCGATAACGGAACCCATTGGTCCGAAGGTCTGTTTGTCCGACTTTTCCAAAAGGAGGTGTCACGTTAAAATTGTACCGGGGGCGAAAATTGTACCGGCCTACGTCATCGTTTGTTTACATCCTGACAACCTGCCCGGCAACAGACGACGCGATGCAGAAAACATGTTTCCAAACGACGAAATATCATAATACAGATAGCGGATCGCTATCTGTATTATGATAGATAGCGATAACACTTGTTTTTACTTTATATTTGTATTGTATTTAATTGTTTAATCGAAACAATAAAAAAAATTGCCCGCGAAACGGGCGATCGCGTCAAATGACAAATGTTTTGCCCGCGAAACGGGCGATCGCGTCAAATGACGTAGGAGGGTTCTTGAAACATAATACAGATAACGGATCGCTAGATAACACTTGTTTTTACTTTATATTTGTATTGTATTGAATTGTTTAATCGAATTTAGCTAGTAAACTGAGTGTTTTAAGCAGGTTTCATAGTCTAGAATGTTCAAGAACCTTCCTACGTGATTTGACGCGTCATTTGACGCGATCGCCCGTTTCGCGGGCACATTTTTTTATTGTTTCGATTAAACAATTAAATACAATACAAATATAAAGTAAAAACAAGTGTTATCGCTATCTATCATAATACAGATAGCGATCCGCTATCTGTATTATGTTATTTCGTCGTTTGGAAACATGTTTTCTGCATCGCGTCGTCTGTTGCCGGGCAGGTTGTCAGGATGTAAACAAACGATGACGTAGGCCGGTACAATTTTCGCCCCCGGTACAATTTTAACGTGACAGAGGCGCATTAGGCCGACGGTTCAATATGCCGAATAGGCCAAGGTGCAATTCCACATGTGTGATTATGAAACCAAAAATAAAAGACGATGTAGGCTAAGTTCCAGCAGTGTACTTCACCAAGCCAGACTGTTGCTGTGGGCTTGAACGGTCACCAGAGGTGAATTTATGAAGCGCACGGCGTAGCGGCCATATACATTGGGGGGTACAAGTCCCCCCCAATGTTCAGATGTGCCCAAAATGTCCCCCCCAATAAATCGCTAGGAATAGGGATATAGCAATTCAATATTTCTATGGGTAGAACACTTAGGTTTTCCCTGAAGTACACTCCGTTCCCTGAACGCATCTCTGCACACAGTGCGCGCCGCACATCCTAAATAACTCAATCCGATTTAGGGATGGGCATAATTAATCGATGCTCGATAATTGATCGTTAAGAAATGCGTCGATCAATTTATATTGTTATCGATTAAAAGGACGTTGTGTTGCATACTGTGAGTCTTGAAGCATTTAATTGAATATAACCCTGCCGACTGGTGGAAAGTGAATGGAAGAAGGTTCCCCAGGCTGTCAAAGTTAGCGCGACAATACCTCTGCATCCCCGCAACTTCGGTCCCGTCAGAGCGGGTGTTTTCTGCTGCTGGACTGACAGTTACAAGGCTGCGTTCGCGTCTGACCCCCGAGCATGTTAACATGCTTATATTCCTAAACAAAAATATGTAGGCTGGAGTTACTGTATGCTATGGATGGACGACAGTCACCACCGTATGTGAGTCGCTCTTTTCTTTCTTAATGTGTTGACTCTCGCTCCGCTTGGTGCCTCTTGGAGTCGTTACATTTTGCCAAAACTGTGATATTTTAGCAACAAGTCCAGCCTTATATATGTTCAATAAGGTATTGCTTTTAGATAGACTAGTTCATGCAATTGTTTGTAAATGGGTGGCTCATCTTTTTGTTGCGAGCCTTTTCCGCGCGCCGGCTGCAGGCATTATATGTCGGCCTTTCCCCCCCCTTTTTTTTCATAACAGTTATACAGTTTAATGCCCACTTTTAGCCTACTGCCTTTGTTTGATTATTGTTGTCCGATAAGTTCGCTACTTATTGTAATTGGAATAGGCTACAGATTTAGTCTTGTTGAATTGTTTCCAAACCTTTAAGAGCGCCTGTAGGCGCATTGTTCGGACTTTACGAGCGCCGCATAGGCCTATAACCTATAATGCCTGTATTTATTATTTTAAAACTGTTAAACAGTTGTAGGTCTTCAAGTTAACTGTATTGTATTAATTTTGGCCCATACATTATTGTTGGAATAAAGATTTCATTGATAAAAACATTAGAAAAAAAACATAGAAAAAAGTTAATGATTAATCGATAATTGATCGATAACTCTAGCGATGCTCGATCAAGAAAATTTCTTCAAATGCCCATCCCTAATCCGATTACATCTACAGCTCTTACAGCCAATGAGAATATGGCTGTTCGGGCTAGCTAGCCAATGGGATAGATCCATGATTTGATTCGTCCCTGCACGTGCGGCTCGGTGACGGTGACTTGTCACTCGATTGCATTGGTCATCAACCGTCTTTTTTTACATGACCACGGAATCAAAAACATCAACAACAGCAAATGAGTGGCGTGTTACGATCGAAAACACAGGTAAGTTATGAAGCTTTTGAAAGTGTCTCTCAGATTTCGTGGGTTGTTGTCGCTTCTCTAGCGAGCTGGGCCCCGTTTCCCGATATCGATGGATCTTCGCTCGTAAGATGGTTCGAAAGAGGGATCTTTCGAACCATCGATAATTTCTTTGGAGCGTTTCCCGAAACTCCTCTTAGCGTGAACGCGCATTCGCTGCACTCACGACGATCGTAGGATTGTACCTGTCCACTGACATGGTGCTGAAACGGTCTATGACGCAGGGTGAGACGCAGGAATGTCGGAGGAAAATGGGGTTAAAAAGGGTTAAAATATCTCCCCATCAAGGCCAACCGCAGAGTAGCCTACGAAAAGAATAGATTGCAATAATATGAATGCTAAAGATATTAAAACACAATTGATTAAGCCTAGGCCGACATATATATCAGTCCTAATCCTGAGCGCACGATCGGGAGGTGGAAGTTGCGCTTCTATGCCTTCACAAGTCCAGCGGAGGGCTCCAGTTTTCGCCGGCCAAGTCATGCGCTGTGATACGTGTGACAGCTATGTTGCACAACATTGCAGCTAAGGGGGTAGCTTTGGTTGAACCGGAGGACATTGAGGACGATGACGACGAGGAAGATCGGTGTGAGGACGACTACGTGGCTGGTTTTCATGCACGTCGAAGAGTGATTGAGACTTTTTTTTAACCCCCTCCACCCTCCCACATGTCACTAAACATTCCCGTCAACGTGACCAATCCCCACCATATCCCAGCCTTTTGCCTGCTCCTTTGCATTTTTTTAAATATTTTTATAATTAGTATTTTTATTATTTTTTTATTTTATTTACAATATTTTAGGCTACGTTTTATGAGTAGCCTATGTCAGTCTGCACAAATCCCCCCCACTTTCTCTCACACATTTTAAGTGCCCTGCCTGCTCAAACATTTCCTGGACTGTCTCTCTCAAACTAAGAACATAATGGCCCACATTAGGCTCAGACGCACGTGATACACCATTACCAATGTGTTATAATAAAACGCATCCAATACTAGGAATGTCCGCTGGTTACGCCACTGAGGCTATAGTAGGCTAACGAGGCTCACGCCTCTTTTTCGGTAGCGACGGATCCGTCATCCAATCAGATCGCGTATGCAAATTTAAGCACTGTGACGCGTAGGGATGGGAATTGATAAGAATTTCACGATTCCGATTCCGATTCTGCTTATCGATCCGATTCCTTATCGATTCTCTTATCGATTCTCATTGGGTGAGAAAATAAGTATAAATGTGTTTGTTTGTATTAAATCTCTTTAATATCTGATCAGAAGTGCTTCTAGTATTAGGAAATTGTACATTTTCAAATCAATTGGTCTAGACGAAAAAATATATAAAAATTAGAGCTGTAAGTTAAACGCGTTATTAACGGCGTTAACGCAAACCAATTTTAACGGCGTTAAAAATTTTATCGCGCGATTAACGCAATTATTTTATTTAAAAAAAATAATAATAATTTCTTTGGCTCAAAACAAAGAAGCAGTAGCCTGACTGCTATGTTCAAATGACATTTGTTCAAAGCAGTCGTTTAATTGTACTATAGGCTCTTTTTTTGTATTGTCCTGTTTTGATCAGTATATGCCAATGTTGTTATCAATAAAAAATCTTTTGCACAAGGCAAGCCGATGCACTTCACCATGTTGATAAGAGAATTAAAATGAGAAGAATTATGGGACAAAGAAATCAAGGGATATTTAGCATAGAAAAATAATGTGCGATTAATCGTGAGTTAACTATGACATTAATGCGATTAATCACGATTAAATATTTTAATCGCTTGACAGCTCTAATAAAAATATATGCCATCATTATGTGCCATACAACTAAAAACACAGACTGAAAACAGCCAAGTAAGAGCTTGTGCCTTTTGGAATGCTAACAGTGCTCATTTGCATTCAACTTGTAACAAAATTCAACTGACATAAACAAAATGAAGCATTGATTAGACAGAGATTTATTAGATGGGCCTACCTATTAAACCGTTGGAACACACAAGACCGGAAACCATAGCAATGCCGGTAAACAAATCCCGAGAAGCCCAATCCCTATGAGAGCTCCCCGCGCTACGGCCATCCGGAGGCGACAGAGCTGTTGGCCGTGATATTATATATACAATTATAATATATTATATACTATTATATATAGAGCTCCGGGAGTCGCAAACTGCAACAATCACTTTCTCCTCCATGCCGCAGTCACCCCGGACTGCACTGCACTGAGTTTGACGGCTGAACGCTGATTGGCTGTTACGTTACACATGTCACTCAGTTATCACGCTGTTGAACGCTGATTGGCTGTCATCACGACAAAAACTTGTTGCAGATTTTATCCCGCGAAAATTTCGCCCATATACGCGTCTCTACGTTCACTTTGTATGGGATCTTGTCGCCCCGTCGCGTTTGGTGTGAACACACAATGCGATTCTTCGAGGCGTTAGCGTCCTACGAGGCGTTAGCGTCCTACGAGTAGGCCTACCCTGGAGCACTCGTAACGCCTCGTGCCCACTACCTCCTTCAGTCAACGGACGTGGGAAGGCGTGGCTGACTGATGGGGGAGTAGTCTTTGCAGAGGCATCCGTCAGCCAATCAAATCGCTTCGCCGGGTTCTTCCCGCTACTTCCTGCTTGTTGCGATGCAAGATGACCCGCTTTCCCGCTTTCCAGTATCGTCAGAGCCCGAGTCGCGTCACAGTGCTTAAATTTGCATACGCGATCTGATTGGATGACGGTTCCGTCGCTGCCGAAAAAGTTGAACATTTTTCAACTTCTCGACTGAGCCGAAGGCTCCAACGGAACGGACGGATCCACAATACATTGCGCGTCCGTCCCCATTCAAAGTCAATGGGGATCAGTCAACGGACGGAGGTAGTGGGCACGGGGCGTAACGGCAGCGTAGCGCTGCCTTGCGAGCCAGCCGTATTCACGCGAGATTACGAGATCACGCGATAATCCTAAACCTAATGTACTCACCTTCCACTCCCAAAACTATTGCAATTAAATGCCACGCTTTGTCCTTTCTGACATTTTCCTTATAAAAAGGATGATTTGGTACATAAATGACTTCATGTTGCTGAACTTCGACAATGAGTCTCTCGTCGTCCATGTTGCCGACCCTCTGAGACCCACCGGTCATGACGTAATAATGTTGATGTGAAGTTATGAGCTGAGTATTGTGTTTTATTTTGAAAATTGACCGGATGCTCTATGGCTTTTACTTTTCACTTCCTGCCCGGCTCGACCTGCTCTGTCGAAATTGACGCGGTTTAGCAGCGGCTCACGGCAAAAATAGAATTGGACGGAAAGATAGCGCCGCGGCGCGGCACGCCGCTCCTGGGACGCTGCTGAAACGTTCCGCGGCGCGCCTGGTGGAAATGGTCTCATTGATTACAGTGGAAGCGATCAGCAGCGGTGACCGCGGCGCAGCCGTCCCGCGGCGCGTACCCCTCCGGTGGAATCGAGCCTTTAGCTACGAGCGTTTTCAAGACGTTCGTTACCAAAGATGCTTTCGGGAAACGGTGTGAAAACTGTACGATGCTCGTACGACCCACTCTGCGATCCACTTAGGCTAAAGATGCTTTCGGGAAACGGGGCCCAGCATCATTAGCTATGTGTTACCTATGTAATAAGCCAGATAGATGACGTTGGCCCCGGTGTTACACCGAATTCTGCGACCCGTCGAAATATGTGACCCCAGAGGGCGCTGTTGCACATTTTCTGCAACATGCACGAGTTTGAAGCTAGACTCGGAATGGGTACATTCGTTTTGTGACACCGGGCAATACTTTCTTTCTTGAAAGCGTCTTACTTAGCGTCTTATGGGGGAAAGAAGCAACGGTGATTGACCGTACTAAACACCTTATCCATACTATGGGTCTGTGAAATGCTAATGAAATCAAATGTATTTATTAAGCACATTTAATACGGTGTGCAATTATTTATTTATGTTTTTGTTATAATGCCCACCGTTTTTATTTGTATGCCCACCGTTATTATTATTTTTTACTGCCGTTTATGAAATAAATATGAACTAATGCCACAATTATTCATGTCTGCGATCATCACAGAGTCCACAAGCAACGCAGGTCGCAATCAACGATGCCACAATCAATCTAGCGCACCGTCGAATTCTGCGCCCACACTGTAAATGCAGGGAAAATGAAGCAAACCCCAACCAAATGTTTTCAGGTCATTTATCGTCCTCATATCTGTATTTGGACACAATTATTCATGTCTGCGATCATCACAGAGTCCACAAGCAGCAGGTCGCAATCCACAATGGGTCACAATTCATGACAGCAGACCGTCGAAATCTGCGACCCCACTGTAAATGCGGGGGAAATTAGTTAAACCCCAACCAAATGTTTTCAGGTCATTTGTCGTCCTCATATCTGTATTTACGTTGTGGTGGTTAACTTTCTGATAACGGTTGTCAATATATGTCACGGAATTCAAATTGGATCCAATCAGACACATCAACGTCATACTTGTTTACATGATGAAGCAGGTAGGTTAAGTGACCCATCGTGGATTGCGACCTGCTGCTTGTGGACTCTGTGATGATCGCAGACATGAATAATTGTGTGCACATACAGATATGAGGACGACAAATGACCTGAAAACATTTGGTTGGGGTTTGACTCATTTTCCCCGCATTTACAGTGTGGTCGCAGATTTCGACGGTCTGCTGTCATGAATTGTGACCCATCGTGGATTGCGACCTGCTGCTTGTGGACTCTGTGATGATCGCAGACATTAATAATTGTGTCCAAGTACAGATATGAGGACGACAAATGACCTGAAAACATTTGGCTGGGGTTTGCCTCATTTTCCCTGCATTTACAGTGTGGGCGCAGAATTCGACGGTGCGCTAGATTGATTGTCTACGGTGATGATCGCAGACATGAATAATTGTGGCATTAGTTCATATTTATTTCATAAACGGCAGTAAAAAATAATAATAACGGTGGGCATACAAATAAAAACGGTGGACATTATAACAAAAACATAAATAAATAATTGCACACCGTATTAAATGTGCTTAATAAATACATTTGATTTCATTAGCATTTCACAGACCCATAGTATGGATAAGGTGTTTAGTACGATCAATCACCGTTGCTTCTTTCCCCATAAGACGCTACAGTCAGTAAGACGCTTTCAAGAAAGAAAGTATTGCCCGGTGTCACAAAACGAATGTACCCATTCCGAGTCCAGCTTCAAACTCGTGCATGTTGCAGAAAATGTGCAACAGCGCCCTCTGGGGTCACATATTTCGACGGGTCGCAGAATTCGGTGTGGTGCGTTCGAGTATTCTCTGCGAACCGACTCGGATTTCGGATCTGATGCCACGCCCACACTTCAAGCGTTTTATTATTTCGCTCGGTCGTTGGAGGAAAACATGGACGCCACCCGGAAAGCTGTTGTCGCGGTAGCATTGGCAGAGGACCAGGCGATCCAATATAATGCTGCTATCCATTTGGATGTACGAAGTGGTAAAGTCGCCAATCTCCCAGCTTTCTTGCGGCATTTCACTGAGGCACGCCCCCTTTCGGTCGTAGTATCTCGTCGCTTTCAAAGTAGAGCGAGCAGATCTGTACAACTAGCAAACAAGATGGCTGCGCCCATAGTCAATGGGGATCGAGCTGTATTTTCTTTGTATTTGTACCACGTTGGGGGTTGTAATGTCGATTTTAAATCCTCTTACACACTTGATTTTATTGCTGCTTTAATCCGGTCACCAATTTATGTTCTTGCTTTGCGTGAAATTCAATGTAAAGTTGTGTTTTCAAGCTGGTTTGCCAAAGAGGCTATGTTGCTAATGATGACTAGCCCGCTACTACCCCTCGTGGCTCGACAGAAACACGACAGCACTTGTTGAAATAAAAATTTGCGAAAATGGCAAAATATTATTGCAATGTAAAAGGCTTGCAATGTTAATGTTTCTGTAAAGGCTGGCAACCATTATACACTTGATTATTTCTTTTTTCCAAAATAGTTTTCTTCTTAAACTCGTCGGACACAAATAGCAAACTGGAAGGCTGGAGCAAGGGAAATACGTCACGTTCTCGCTGAAGCTGGTCGTTCGTACCAGCCTACCATCAAAATGGATAGCAGCATAAGTCGGCTCTTGGCCATAGTCAAGTCAAGTCAAGTTTATTTATATAGCACATTTAAAACAACAGTAGTTGACCAAAGTGCTGTACACAAATACAATATATTTGTGTACATAGGCAGAGATACGGACGCAGTAAGGTATTGCAGTAATACGAGTGATGGAAATTACCATTTAAACCACCAAAGTGGTCCAAGCACAATGAAAACAGTTCATACTTCAAGTCACAATGGGCGCAGCCATCTTGAATTCTGTCTCGGAATTTCGCTCGGTCACCACTGAGTTCAACCGAGATGGCGAGATCGCCGTCCGAGGAAAAGGAGCGTGTTTGTGCGTGTCGCTAGGCAACGTCCTCGGACCTCCGAGACGGATGGATATTAAAACGCACCATAACACCTGTTATGAAAGGTTCTGAAAGACGGCATAGCCATGTAGCTAATTACTAAGGAATAAAATGTAGGCCTATACAAATTCGGTCTGGCACGTTTTATGAAGAAAACGTTTTCAAAAAGCATTGGACATGACCCACTAAATTCTGCTCCATGTATCCAATGTTGACAACGTGACATGATATGGCTAAAGGCTCGATTCCACCGGAGGCGCACGCGCCGCGGTCACCGCTGCTGATCGCTTCCACTATAATCAATGAGACCATTTCCACCGGGCGCGCCGCGGAACGTTTCAGCAGCGTCCCAGGAGCGGCGTGCCGCGCCGCGGCGCTATCTTTCCGTTCAATTCTATTTTTGCCGCGAGCCGCTGCTAAACCGCGTCAATTTCGACAGAGCAGGTCGAGCCGGGCAGGAAGTGAAAAGTAAAAGCCATAGAGCATCCGGTCAATTTTCAAAATAAAACACAATACTCAGCTCATGTAACTTCACATCAACATTATTACGTCATGACCGGTGGGTCTCAGAGGGTCGGCAACATGGACGACGAGAGACTCATTGTCGAAGTTCAGCAACATGAAGTCATTTATGTACCAAATCATCCTTTTTATAAGGAAAATGTCAGAAAGGACAAAGCGTGGCATTTAATTGCAATAGTTTTGGGAGTGGAAGGTGAGTACATTAGGTTTAGGATTATCGCGTGATCTCGTGATCTCGCGTGGATACGGCTGGCTCGCAAGGCAGCGCTACGCTGCCGTTACGCGCCCGGTAGGAATGGACGCAGGGCAGAGGACGCGGCCGTTCCGCGGCGCGTACGCGTCCGGTGGGATCCCGGTGTAAAAGGCTCGATTCCACCGGAGGCGTACGCGCCGCGGGACGGCTGCGCCGCGGTCACCGCTGCTAATCGCTTCCACTGTAATCAATGAGACCATTTCCACCGGGCGCGCCGCGGAACGTTTCAGCAGCGTCCCAGGAGCGGCGGGCCGCGCCGCGGCGCTATCTTTCCGTCCAATTCTATTTTTGCCGCGAGCCGCTGCTAAACCGCGTCTATTTCGACAGAGCAGGTCGAGCCGGGCAGGAAGTGAAAAGTAAAAGCCATAGAGCATCCGGTCAATTTTCAAAATAAAACACAATACTCAGCTCATGTAACTTCACATCAACATTATTACGTCATGACCGGTGGCACCAGGTCAGCAGTCAATCAATCAATCAAAGGGTCTCAGAGGGTCGGCAACATGAACGACGAGAGACTCATTGTCGAAGTTCAGCAACATGAAGTCATTTATGTACCAAATCATTCTTTTTATAAGGAAAATGTCAGAAAGGACAAAGCGTGGCATTTAATTGCAATAGTTTTGGGAGTGGAAGGTGAGTACATTAGGTTTAGGATTATCGCGTGATCTCGTGATCTCGTGATCTCGCGTGAATACGGCTGGCTCGCAAGGCAGCGCTACGCTGCCGTTACGCGCCCGGTAGGAATGGACGCAGGGCAGAGGACGCAGCCGTTCCGCGGCGCGTACGCGTCCGGTGGGATCCCTAAGCTAACAACATAAACAAGAGGAGCTAAGAAAGGAATTTAACTGCGTGTTTAAGTTCAGAAGTGCCAAAGGTGTGGTTACACACAGCACTACAAAAGTGATCAAGATTGAAAAAGAAAAAAATATTTGTTGCACAGCTGAACGCTGTATCACATGAGGAGCTGGCTGTTCTCAATTCACAACACGCATTCCATCAAAACTATAGCCTATATCAGGCATTCTGACCAAAACTCATGAACTCCCCCCCTCAATTATTCCAGAATTCAAGAATGACCAAAAGTCACTTTGTGTCAACTGACTGACTCCACCGACTATCAATTGCAAGTTAAAACAGCCGACCACTTGAGTGCAAAAAAACACAAAAGACCTCGCCACAGCACCAGCAAATCTTAAGCAATAAATATCGCGTCTTACCTTTATTTATGTGGCAGTGGTCTGCAGATGCATCCCGTGGTGTAGCCTACCACATCCATTTAGTTCAACAGGTTATCGTTCTGATACTGTCCATGGTAGGCCTACTAGCAAACTGCTCTGGTGCTTCTTACCTATGTATTCAGGCTAAAATGACTTGATTGTCTGATGCCTCATCATCCCAGCCAAAGAGTATTGGTATTATTAGTAATGGCTACTTGCCAAATCGAAAAAATAACTTCACACAGTGTGTCTTTTTCCAATGTATTTGTTATCATTCGTAGCGTTGATCAGCAGAGAAATAATTCGCCAAAGTCGTTGACGTCGTTGACGCCGGGCGAACAGGACACCGACGCGCAGCGAGGATTGCTTCCCACTGAAGGGGCTTAAATTCGACCGGCGACGTTCTATACATTATCCCGCTTATTACACGGCTACTTGCCAAAACGAAAAAATGACTTCACATGGTGTGGCTTGTTACAATTTATTTGTTACCAGCATTCGTAGTGTTGATCAGCAGAGAAATAGTCCGCCGAAGACGTTGACGTCGCTTAGCAACCGAAGACGCTGGGGTTGAAAAGTTACCGGACCTCTTGAGAAGTGATACCAAAGACGTCATTATAGGCAAAAAGTCCTTTGTTTTCCTTGACAGCGGTCAATTTATATCTAGCATTCACCGCGAAGTTGTGAAGAGCCCATGCAAGTGAACGGAGCGTTCCAAGGCATTGAGAAGACCCGTGTAATTATCCATAATTAAAATTTTTTTTTTTTTTTTTAAGTGGTGGGTACAAAATGATTCATGACGAAATCTGGTGGGGACGCGTCCCCGGCGTCCCCGGCGTAATCGACGCCTATGTATGCATATAATAATATTTGAGTGACTGGATATTTACATAGAAATATACTATCTGCTACACAGTATTCCACTTCTCCCCATACCACCATCCACGTCGGAGTCCCGACCCAGTTTGGACTCAGCCCTAGTGGAAAGGAATCAGCATGTTTGGGAGAAGGACCCATATCCAGATGACTGTGGACTGGTCCAGGAGCCAGGAACGGAGGACGTTCAAGTTCAAGGTTTTTATTTTGTCAAATGAACAAACATGCAGTAGCAGTCTTTGCTGGCAGTGAAATTCCAGTGTTTCTAGGCTCTTCTCGACAGTGCAAGTAAGAGTAGAAAGTACAATAAAATAAATACAATAAAATAAAGAAAGTAAGTAAAATAACAAGTGTATAAGAGTGAAAGATGCGTGAGACCGAGGACAGTGAGGAACGGGAAGAGGATGCAGAGGACCCTTTGGACGCGATCGCTGTGATCGTGAGTTTGCGAACAAGGTTGGGCTGGGTGCGACCCCTAGTGTCAATCTTATCCGTTTTTATTCTTCAAATGTACTCCTATCCAATATATCTGCACAAAAATAAGTACAAATGCAGTGACAGTAGAAAACAAACACAGCACCTTTTACAAAACATATTTATTTTTATATAAGGAAAACAGATTACAGTTGTGCACAGCACATACGTACAAAAATAAAGAAAAACATTTATAATATACTATTTCACATACACTTCATCGTAATCTTTTGTTTTCAAGACCAAATGATGAAGAAGGATAGAGAAGTCTGCCGTTTCAAACTTTATTTACAATCATCTTAATAATCCCAACTAAGGCAGAAGGTGAGGTATACGCAAGGAGGGCCTCTGACTGCCTCTCCCAGTGCAGGAATAGAAAACCCAGGTGAAAAGACCACGGCGGTGGGCACACACGCAGACACCAGTCCGAAGAGTTTCAGTCCAGGTGTTACCACAAAGGAGCCAAACTGGCGGCTGAACCGATCATTGATAGAACTGACTGGAACTGGAGTCAAACCAGCTCTTTTTAGAAATCTTTTCCTCCAAAATTGACGGGGTTTTAAAAATAATCAGCAGAATGTACTGATATACCACTACATATTGGAAGAAAACCCCTGTGTCTCTCCATTGTCCTTTTGTGTCTTTTGTAACATCCACAACCTTTTGATTTATTTTCTGTACACATAACATCATAACATATTACAGCATGACCCAGAAACCATATTGCCCACACATTAATACAAATCACATTGGGGATTTTTCTCCTCTCGTGATCATGAATGGAAAATAATATTCATCAAGCATGATTACACATTGTCCAACAGAACCGATCCCTGGATGTGCATCGTTTCCTGGACAATGACATCAGTAGCATTGTGGTATTCACTCCTATTTTAAGAGTTGTGCAACACAGTTTTCAGTCTCTCACTCCGCCATTCCTGGAAGTGTTTGAATATATCTGACTAAGTATTTTGCTACATCCTCTTTCATCCTCCTATGTATATGAGGCCACCTGTTGTGCACCCCGTAGCTTGTGCATGCTGGAGATCCGACATGCTAACCCGTCCGGACGAGAATGCGGTAATCACTTTGAAAGCACCGCTGTTATTCCTGTCCCAAGGTAAGTGGATCCAAAGACATCCAATCTTTCTTTGGCAAAACAAACACAAATAAATCAAGTTCAAACACCGCTCAACATCGCACATCCGCTCACGCTAACCAAGAATATTGCACGTCTGGAAGTGACATCCGATCCATCCATAAACTCTTAAAGTGAACCATCACATGCATCACTTCTGAGCTGAGACTGCAACTTTCTAAAAGACTTAGAAAGTTAGTAGATGAGGTATATAACATGCTTAACTGTTGACAGCTAAAAGGTTTGAGCATTCCATATAGCAAGCAAATAGCATTAAGAAGGATTATGCAAGGGAAATAAAATACAAATGGTTAAAAATAACAAATGGCACTCACAAATTACTGCTGAGATTTCCGCCCGCTACATCCCTGTCCCTGCTGACCTCAGGTGTTTAAGGGCCCGCTACATCCCTGTCCCTGCTGACCTCAGGTGTTTAAGGGCCCGCTACATCCCTGTCCCCGCTGACCTCAGGTGTTTAAGGGCCGGCTACATCCCTGTCCCCGCTGACCTCAGGTGTTTAAGGGCCCGCTACATCCCTGTCCCCGCTGACCTCAGGTGTTTGAGGGCCCGCTACATCCCTGTCCCCACTGACCTCAGGTGTTAGAGGGCCCGCTACATCCCTGTCCCCGCCGACCTCAGGTGTTTAAGGACCCGCTACATCCCTGTCCCCACTGACCTCAGGTGTTAGAGGGCCCGCTACATCCCTGTCCCCGCTGACCTCAGGTGTTTAAGGGCCCGCTACATCCCTGTCCCCACTGACCTCAGGTGTTTGAGGGCCCGCTACATCCCTGTCCCCGCTGACCTCAGGTGTTTGAGGGCCCGCTGCATCCCTGTCCCCGCTGACCTCAGGTGTTTGAGGGCCCGCTACATCCCTGTGTCTCCACCGTGTAAAACCACAGGATTTAAAGAGCGTAGCCATTCGAAACACTGCCCAAACGCAACTGAGCAGGAGTGACCTACGACACAGCGACTGAGAGGAGTGACCTACGACACAGCGACTGAGAGGAGTGACCTACGACACAGCGACTGAGAGGAGTGACCTACGACACAGCGACTGAGAGGAGTGACCTACGACACAGCGACTGAGAGGAGTGACCTACGACACAGCGACTGAGAGGAGTGACCTACGACACAGCGACTGAGAGGAGTGACCTACGACACAGCGACTGAGAGGAGTGACCTACGACACAGCGACTGAGAGGAGTGACCTACGACACAGCGACTGAGGAGTGACCTACGACACAGCGACTGAGAGGAGTGACCTACGACACAGCGACTGAGAGGAGTGACCTACGACACAGCGACTGAGAGGAGTGACCTACGACACAGCGACTGAGAGGAGTGACCTACGACACAGCGACTGAGAGGAGTGACCTACGACACAGCGACTGAGAGGAGTGACCTACGACACAGCGACTGAGGAGTGACCTACGACACAGCGACTGAGAGGAGTGACCTACGACACAGCGACTGAGAGGAGTGACCTACGACACAGCGACTGAGCAGGAGTGACCTACGACACAGCGACTGAGAGGAGTGACCTACGACACAGCGACTGAGAGGAGTGACCTACGACACAGCGACTGAGAGGAGTGACCTACGACACAGCGACTGAGCAGGAGTGACCAGAACAATGGGCTGGTTGCTTTGAAAGGTGTTACTCCATAACAGCAAATCGGACCCACACGCTTAAGTGTGACTGGGCATATCAGCTAATAAGAGGTTAAAGGTGCTGTAGGGAAGATTGAAGAGCTATTCTTTGATGGAAATTTAGGTCAGAATACCATAGCCATCCATCAGCTAATAGTGAGTGAAATGCGCTGGAGGAATATCTGTTTGGAGTTGGGTGCAGATCTGCTTTGTGAGACCATTTCGATTATCGCTCCTGGCTAATTTCTGACCAATCAGGGCATCTCTTCCCTGATTGGTTCGGGGGCGCAATCGTGCCTGCCATGTAAGTAATCAATGCAACGCTTTTCAATGGTTGAGGAACTTGGAGAGGGAGGAGTTTTTTATGGATGTTTAGCTAAAAATTCTTGATCTCTCGTTACAACTCAATGTTACCTACAGCTGCTTTAATGTGCTCGTTAAGCAGCCTGTGTTTCGTCTGGAGGAGGAGCCCTCTGCAACGCCAACCAATCCACACGGGGGGTCGCTTTGATTCTGCTAGAGGAGCCGCAGGCCTAGCTCACTTCAGTCGGGTAATGGTGACATCAGCTGAGGACCTCCTCGACGGGGGGGGGGGGGGGGGGGGGGGGGGTCCTATTTCTGACCTGGGCTCTGCGTCTCCCATGCTAGGGGAGGGTAGAGGGAGGAGGGCTAAGGAGGGCCGAATGACAAACAAAGAAATAGATCAGCGCCATGTTGGCCAGCTCTCACCGCCCTCGGGCCGAAACCACAACAACAACGACAAATCGCCCAACAACGACAAATCGTCAACAACCATCGGGACCCGACCAGAGCACCTCTTCCTGGACCGAGGGAACTCCCCCTCTCCCCCTCCTCAGTCCCAACACGAGGGAACAGAAGATTTTTTGTGTTAACGTACTTCGACACGGTGCCTTCTCCCCGTTACCTGGGAAATGGCCCCAGGTTACCTGAGAAACGGCCCCAGGCGACCAACAGAGTGCCAACACGGTGGTATCCAATGGTGTCCCGGCGCGAGTCATATGCGGGGCAGGAAGTGGGTGACGGTCATGGCGGTGGTGGCCCGGTTGCCCCTCTTGACGCGGCCGTGCTTGGTGAGGGCAATGTAGGAGGTGGGGTGAGACACACTCTCATAGGCGTTGTAGTTGTTAGCCAGCAGGCTCTCCTTGAACATACACTCCCTGTGGAACACCGCCTGAGAGTGAGACACAAGGGTGAGATACAAACAGATGGACACAAGGGTGAGAGACGGACAGCCAGGGCAAAGACTGAGAGACAGAGACAGTCAGGGAAAGTGTGAGAGAAAGACAGAGAGGAAGGAGTCAGTGCCAGGCAGACAATAGAGTGAGAGACCGACAGCCAGAGAAAGGGTGAGATATAGACGGAGGAAAGAGAGACAGACAGCCAGGGAAAGGGTGAGAGATACACAGAGAAAAGAGTGATAGACAGACAGCCAGAGACCGCATGTGAGTGGTAAATTAGTCCCTGAGCCCTATCTGAACTGTGTATTCTGCTCTTAAAGTCTTAGGTTTCTGTGCATTTAGTCACTTTCACACATTTCTTAGCGAAATGAACGAATTGACAACGAGGATTTAACTTCCAGAGGATGAAGAGAGACACTTTTATGTACAGCACCAATCTTGTTATTTTTTTAACAATATTTACAATTGAGTATTAACTTAATGAGTTAACAACAAGAAATAAAGCAAAATATGTACCGTGCACAAACACACGCTGACACCATCGCACACCGTGAGCGCACCTACCGTTCCGTACAAGCGGCCGCGACGATTCATGGCCACGAACCGCCGGCTCTGCACTCCGAACAGGCTCACCACGCCGCGGTCCACGGTGGAGATCTCGATCAGACCTGAAACACACCCGTGACATCAGCACACGGCATCGTGCTGTCCGTGACATCCTTACCACGGCATCGTGCTGTCCGTGCCCGTGGACGGGACTTGATGGGCGCCTCTTTAACCTCCAAAAAACACGATATAATTACACAATAGTAATAACTACAATTATTATTAGTATATTATTCATTATTATTGATATTCAAAGCTAGTAGTGGCACGTGTCAGAGCGCCGTCAGGCCCCGTGAACTTCCACGTGGGTTGTCATGGTTTCTGGGGACAGTTTCAATACGAGGGTTCAATACATGGTCAGACTCAAATCCATCAATTAATACCGACACACAATCATCCCCCCCAACACACACACACACACACACACACACACACACACACACACACACACACACACACACACACACACACACACACACACACACACACACACACACACACACACACACACACACACACACACACACACACACACACACACACACACACACACCAGGACTTCGTGGCGGGCGTTCAGGAATCAGGAGGCGGACTCACTGTGGAGGTTCTCGCGGTGGACGCCGTTGACCGAGCCGTCTGGCCGCACCTGCAGGTGGAACCCGATTCCCACGTTGCAGTAGAGCCGGCGGACCCGCTTGATGCCCAGCAGGTAGTCGCTCTCCCAGCGCCGCTGCTCCCGCTCCCCGGGGTGCAGCCTCCCCGGCCCGGGTCGGGTGAACAGCCGCTGCCACCGCTGCTCCAGCAGGCTCACGTTGGTCCTCCCGCCACCGCCCGGAGGTCGCGGGTTCGAGTCCGAGGCCGACAGCGACCCCAGCGTGAGCCACAGGAGAACCATCCCCGCGGCAGTCGACGTCCTTCGGCGCGCGCCGGCCTCGCGGGACATACTGGTGACGAGGAGCCTTTGCGCAATTGCCATCCGGTTTAACTTCGGGGCACGTGGTCAGAATTAATGACCCTAAAAATACCGCGCCTCTTGTTTTTCTTCCCGCGGCGGCATGCCGGCGGAGGAGTATTTTGGGCGCGCGGAGCGACGGGGCTCCCGGCATGAAACGGAAGAGCTCGTGCTGCTGCGGACGGAGTGGAGACGCGACGGTGGAGGTGGAGATGACCATGTTGTGCAACTCTGTGCCCCTCTCGCTCGCTCCCTCTCACCCGCGGTGTTTCCGGGGGCTGCACGGGCCTCCTACCACGTGCCCCTCTCACCTCGTCAAGCTGTGGGCCTGCTAGCATCTCGACGTGACGTCACACGGACCGCATCTCCCCCACGATTCAACCATCTCGGGGAAGGGGGGGGGGGTATTAGTGCGTGGGATTCACGAGAACGTCATGTCACTTCGCCTGCTGCTGCTGAAAACCGAGACATCTGGGTAGTGTGTGTGTGTGTGTGTGTGTGTGTGTGTGTGTGTGTGTGTGTGTGTGTGTGTGTGTGTGTGTGTGTGTGTGTGTGTGTGTGTGTGTGTGTGTGTGTGTGTGTGGGGGGGGGGGGGGGGGGGGGGGGGGGGGGGGGGGGTTCACTTCGGCAGCTTCCAATTTGGGAAGGTGGTCACGTGTCTGGCGGCCGGCCGCGTCCTTATTTAGAAGGTAGGTGTAGAAACAGGCCAATCGTCCCCGCCGCTCCGCGCTTCCCTCTCGGATAATAAGAACCTCTTCTTAACCGGATTGTGTTTCAGATTGTAACCGGCGACCCAGAGAGGGCGCGCATCGATAGCTTAAAATACATCAAGGATAGCACCGGATAGCCCGCTGCCATGAAACGAGATACGTCCCTTAGCTTTAGCACGCCATTCGAATTGACATGAAAGCCCGTCATATCATCCGACCGCCAGCAGCGGAGGCGCGCCGAACGTCAGTGCGCTCCCGACAGCGTTGCGTCAACGGAGCGCGCAGTTCTCCGGTCGTCCACTAGAGGTCAGCGTTGACCTACATTTACATCTACATTTAGGGCATTTAGCAGACGCTTTTATCCGCAGCGATTTACCATAAGTACATTTGTCGTAAGAAAGTGCAAAAACAATCTATAGGTACAATAAGGAATCAGCGCCTAAGGACTTCTAACAGAGCTGGATGATAGGCTTTATACTGTGTATCAGTACAGAACACTACAGTGGACGTTTTGGTTCCATCACATCATGAGTCAAAGAGGATATAATGCAGTTCGTTTATTGAGTATAAAATCTATTTGGTAACTGCACAAATTTACCACAATTTAAAAATGACAGATTAACAAAGGGTCTGGATAAAAAACGTAAAAATATGGTTATTGTAGACCCATTGTATTCCAAAGGTTCAGGTTCAATAGTAATAAACTGGGCACTTTGTTGAAACAAATCAAGAAGATGGGAACAAGCAATTTACGGGCCAACAAGTAACTCCAAATAATCTAGTAGACTCCCAAACAATGTTGTAGATTTCTGAAAGGAAAAAGTGGTTATAAGCGAATAACGTAAAGCAATATTACCGACCATTTTGTCAATATTTTTTTAGACCATCAATATCTCTGATGGAATTTATAAACCTAATAATAGGAAAAGTTCAACAAATATCCCAACGGCACACGGTCGTTGTGCATGAGACCTTACGTTTGGCTGTGATTGGCTGACAGGTGATGATGGTGATGCCGACATAAGAGGGTAATGTTGTAAAACGATACTAAAATAAATTATATCTCTGGATGCTTCTAGACCACATTCATACAAATAATGTATCTTTCTCACCTTTTTACAAAACTGACCATTGTACTCGCATATGGCCAGACAGCGCTAAAGCCGTTCTTAACGTGTGCTTATGGGTTTTATTTAAGTATAATAAATAAATACATATGTACATTTTGGAAAAGGTTTAGAGGCACTTGAAGTGAACCTGGCCAACAGGTTGGTCGGTCATTGCAAACAGACGTACAACTCGTTATAGTACAGACGCACAACTTGTTATCGTAAGGACGCACAACTCGTTGTCGTACTGGGAGGCTGGATTAAATCCCACGTGGTAGTCTTCATCTTTTCCTGCTTTATCTCCCAGTCTCCTGTCTCTTGGACACACTGACCAGCCAGAGTTTCTGATTGGCTGGCTGGCTCAGCATCCCAGCAGGTTAATACAGACGGGGTTGGGAGTTTAACCACTTGGCACAAAGACCCGCCTCTAGTCCTGTTTCAATCGTCCTGACCCGAATGTCATGTCATGGATTAATAAAATATCATCTTAATGTTAGCCTTAACACACATCTTAATTATTAATTATGTTAGCCTTCAAATGAAAACCCTATCCCTGAAGAGCCCTACCAGTGCACCCCTTAGAGGTCACGCCCTTAGAGTGCACCCCTTAGAGGTCACGCCCTTAGAGTGCACCCCTTAGAGGTCACGTCCTTAGAGTGCACCCCTTAGAGGTCACGCCCTTAGCGTACACCCCTTAGAGGTCACGCCCTTAGAGTGCACCCCTTAGAGGTCACGCACTTTGGTCTTCCGTCAAAACATCTCGGCCGAGGTCAGGGGTCAGCTAACGATTAGCGGATTAGCCTGAGCAGCAGAGCCGAGCTCCTTACCCTCGATTGTCGTAGTAGAGTTAGGACACTAAGCAGTAACCTGAGACCAATGTCCGTAGAGGGAGCATTGTGTTGAGAGCGAGATGCTAAGTCAGTCCATAACCTCACACAGGTTGCATCAGATCTTCCCATAGGGATATAAATAAGAGTAAACACACTATGTACAGCAGCAGGTCACACAGACCGAACGAGGAGCTGGGGGGACGAGTGTGTGGACAGACGGTCTGACGTGGTTCTATGATGTGAGGGGGAGATCTTTTAGGAGTGGATTGGTTTCATTGGCAAAGTGCACTTTTGGTGGAGTTTCTATCAGACAGAGAACTCCAGTGAAGCTGCTGGTAGCCAGCACAAAATGGAGGGGCAGGGTCAGCCAGCGTGTGTTAAACTTGCTATGGCACATTGAGTGGTGATATGTTGATACATGGTTAAAATTCAGAACCAAACAAATCTTAAAACATACAGAGTATATGTATATGAGTGTGTTATTGCACGTGTGTGTGTGTGTGTGTGTGTGTGTGTGTGTGTGTGTGTGTGTGTGTGTGTGTGTGTGTGTGTGTGTGTGTGTGTGTGTGTGTGTGTGTGTGTGAGTGAGAGAGTGAGAGAGAGAGAGAGAGAGGTAATTATAAATAATATTATGAGAGAGAGTGTGTGTGTGTCTGACATGCAGACTTCGTATGTGTCCAGTCTCCTTTTTACAGTAAGTGTGTGTGTGTGTACCTGAGGAAGAGGATGGTGGGCAGAGATGAAGGTTACTGGCACCGCAAACACCATCAAAGTACCTTGAGATAAGGGCAGGCTGCCTTGAGAACTACTCGTTCTACTGTGACACGCCACTAGGGGGCGTTCCAACAGAACTACATTTTCTACTAAGATCCGCCAGTAGGGGGCGTTCTTTGAGAACTATTTTCTATGGAATTCAGCAGGATTCATTCTGTGAGGACACCACTAGGGGGCGTTGGTCTGACAGTCCATCCCCTTGGAAACCAGAGGAAACAGTGACTGTTGACTACCCCCCCCACAGTTAAAGGCTGGCGAGCAGATACACACAGTCTCCCACACACACAAACACACACGCACTGAACCAAGCCCTCGCTGACGGGGCAGCCCCATGGCGGGGGCAGGGGGGGCGCGTCAAGTGGAACCCCAGGAGGAGCAGAGACGGGTCCACCGGGTCGGCCAGGGCTCCGGCTCCGCGGCATCAGGCCTCAGGTCTTGAGGTCGCGCTGCTCGAAGACGATGCGGTTGGCCAGGCCGACGGCCAGGCAGCCGAACACCACGGAGCACGCCATGTAGGCGGTGACCGACTGCACCAGCTGCACGATCAGTCCCATGAAGAGCGTGGGGAACACCTGCGACAGCAGGAAGGTGCTGTCCAGGATGGCGAAGTCCAGCCCCACCCCGCGCTTCTCGAAGCCCCCGCCCCCCTCCGTCTCCTCCGGCGCCGCCCCCCCCGGCCCGGCCGGACCCTTGGACGAGCCGTTCTGGCCGCTCGGGCCGGTGTAGAAGTCGGAGCCGCCCGGGCCGAAGTAGGCGTGTCCGTTAAGCCCCGCCTCCGCGTAGCCGGCGGTCCCGTTGGGGGGGTCCCGCTTCACGCCGTTCGTGTGGACGCTCTTGGGGCTCCTCTTCGCCATGTAGAGCTGGGAGAGAGAGAGCAGAGGGTCAGGGACCGCTCAGGGGAACCGGGGACTGAAACACAACCAGGGACTGACACTAGGGAGGGACTGAGCTCAGAACGGGAACTGGGAACCGTTCTGCTCTCTGACCCGTCACAACGGGACCCCTTTATCCAAAGCATGTTACACAAACAACCATATATCGGTAAGGAAGTTCATAGAACCAAGTGCCAAGCACTAACAATCGCTAAGTTAATCCATTCCCCGTATACAACAGAGACAGCTCGGATAAGATGCCACGCAAAGTTCTATTTTCAAGTGTCAGGACGTACAACATACAATAAGTGTGCAAGAGGGTGTGTGTGTGGGGGTGAGGGGGGAGGTTATGCAGACTCCAGGTGACCTCTGAGCGGCCGGGCGTGGCTCACCTCCTTCTCCTTGTGGTAGTGGCAGGTGAGGGTGTAGGGCAGCGTCTGCAGCGTGGCGTAGGCGTAGCCCGTGAGGGCCGACATCAGCGTGACCAGCAGCACGCTGTTGGAGACGCATATGACGGCGGCGGAGAGCGTGAAGCTCGCCATGCTGCTCAGGTAGACCCAGCGCGAGCCCAGCCGCCGCACCAGCCGGCTCATCACCAGCGAGAAGAAGGTGGAGGTGGCGCACTGCAGGAACAGACCCAGGCTGCCCATGCGGATGCCTGCAGAGAGACAGAGGTTTAGTGGAGGTGGGGAGGTGGAGGACTGCTGGGAGGCAGAAGTTTAGTGGAGGTGGAGGTGGAGGTGGGGAGGTGGAGGACTGCTGGGAGGCAGAGGTTTAGTGGAGGTGGAGGAACAGACCCAGGCTGCCCATGCGGATGCCTGCAGGGGAAACGGGCGGTAGGCTTAGCTCAGGATGTAGAGCGGGTTGGCTGGTAACCGGAAGGTTGCTAGTTCGATCCCTGGCTCCTCCTAACTTAGTGACGAAGTGTCCCTGAGCAAGGCACCTCACCTTAACTGCTCCCGACGAGCTGGTTTCGCCTTGCATGGTTGACTCTGGTCGCTGTCGATGTGTGTATGAATGGTTGTAAGTCGCTTTGGAAAAAAGCGTCTGCTAAATGCCCTAAATGTAAATGTAAGCTGAGGTTTAGTCCATTTATTAATGAAGCATGTTTTAAAACAACTAGGGCGGACCAAAGTGTTTGACCCCAGCACAACAGCTTGGGTCAATAAGGACAGGGAGATGGAGGTAAAATTGTCTTTGGTCGATTCACATGCAAGGGAGAAAGAATAGGGATTTAAAATAATAGTTCCTAACAAAAACCACCCAGATTCAGAGTATTCTGTAGGTGGCTCAGTGGTTAGCATCGCTAACCTCACAGCAGGAGGGAACAAGGTTCAACCCCATCACAGAGGTTCTGGGGTCCAATCCAGAACAACCTCTGCTATCTAGTTCTAGTGTTGGTCCTGCCTCTCAAGAGGTCCACATGTGTGTGAAGGTTCCTAGCATGCTAGGATACTCTGCATGCTACGGTACTGAGCAGGGTTCTGTTTGTGGAAAACATCTGCTGAAATGTTCTATAAAACACAGCAAGTTCAAAGTAAGCCATGACATCAAGGACTTCCACGCCCTGAGTGAGGCGAGGCAGTAACAGTATGACTCTGACGTCGGCACCTCCAGCTCCCAGCCCTGTTGACAGTTTAATCCTCTCAAGATGTCCTCGGATCAGGAGTATTTACTAATATTATCATTAGTTCACTAAGAACAGCCAATCACAAAGCCATTGGCTCTGCCACACGCAGGCGTCAAGCGGAATGTACACAAAGCACAGCTTGGTAAATAGAGGTAGATGTACTGTAGAACAGGGCTGCATTATGGGCTCTGGGATAAAGTTGGCGGTACTTTTTGTTGGAGTTAATCAACACAAAGATATCCAGTGAGTTTAGCGACTACTGAGCTAGCAGAGTGCTAACTGTTTTGGTCAACTCCACTGGGCTAGCATGAGCGTGCTAACTGTTTGGGTCGGGAGCGTATCTATGTTCCCCGGGTCACATGTTCCCCGGGTCCTATGTTCTCTGCTTTGTATGTGAACGGGGAACATAGGACCCTGTGAGCAAATCTTTTATTCGTAGGATGGCAGGGGCAAGTACCGCCTTTTTCGCCTGTGATTGGTTACAATGTCTCTCCTCCGATTGGTTATGGTCAGGGTTAGGTTTAGGGTTACCCCTTACCCTAACCCTAACCAAAACCCTAAACCTGACCCTAATTCTTTGCACCCGGGGAACATAGGACCTGGGGAACATAGAGATGACCCCTTTGGGTCTACTCAACTGAGCTAGCAGAGTGCTCACTGTTTGGGTCTACTCCACTGAGCTAGCAGAGTGCTCACTGTTTGGGTCTACTCCACTGAGCTAGCAGAGTGCTCACTGTTTGGGTCTACTCCATTGAGCTAGCAGAGTGCTCACTGTTTGGGTCTACTCCACTGACCTAGAAGAGTGCTAACTGTTTTGGTCTACTCCACTGAGCTAGCAGAGTGCCAACTGTTTTGGTCTACTCCACTGAGCTAGCAGAGTGCTCACTGTTTGGGTCTACTCCACTGAGCTAGAAGAGTGCTAACTGTTTTGGTCTACTCCACTGAGCTAGCAGAGTGCCAACTGTTTTGGTCTACTCCACTGAGCTAGCAGAGTGCCAACTGTTTTGGTCTACTCCACTGAGCTAGCAGAGTGCTAACTGTTTTTGGTCTACTCCACTGAGCTAGCCAGAGAGTGCTAACTGTTTACAACAATAGGCCATTATAGAGCACAGTAGAGGACATTAAAGAACAGATGAGAACAGTAGAAGACAGCAGAAGACAGCAGAGGCCAGTAAGAGTTAGTAGGTTTCTGTGGAGGCTAGTAGAAGACAGCAGACAGTAGAGGACAGTTAAGACAGTAGAGTTCAATAAAGACCAGTAGAGGCAATTCGATACCAGTAGAGACCAGTAGGAGTCAGTAGAGTGCAGTCGAGGACAGCAGAATATAAGAGGACAGTAAAGTGCAGCAAAGACAGTAGGAGGCAGAGGCAGTGGAGTCTAGTAGAGGCCAGTACAGACACAGTCACTTAAAGGAATACAACACACACAGAAAAAACATAGATCACAATAATAAATAGTAAGGACTCAGATGAGCCAGACCGGTTTTGGCCGCCCTGTTCTGACTGCCCTGTCACTCTCAGGCTCATGAGCAGGGCCGTCGTAAAGGGGTGAAAGGTGATGACGATTCTAGGGGCCCACAGCCCAGGGGGGGCCCACAGCCCACGGCCCTGCTCATGAGGAAGTGGTTTTATTTCCCCCATAACTTCACATTCAGCTGTCCTCGAACACTGGTTCTGAAGGCAATGTGTGAGGACTCAAGGGAGGACGTGCGAGGACATAGAGTCTGTATTTAACTGAGCAGTATGAGGTTTGGGACAGCACCAATGTCATCAGCCTCCCTCTCACGTGTGACAAAGACCCAGGCTACTGGTCGTCGAAAGGTCTGGAGGAGGAGTGATAATGGCTGCCTGATCAACACTGGATCAGGGTCAAACATGGCGGCAACGACCCACCAACATCACAGATGAACCAGATGCTCGATCACTTCCTTACTGCTGATCAAAAGTCTGAGGCGCCACCAAGAGTTAAAGAACTCAAAATATCAGTAAGCTAATAAGCCGAAGTATTCAATGTATCCATCTGTGTCCGTCCGTCCATCCCGCCGTCTGTCTGCCTGTCTGTCAGTCTGTCTGTCAGTCAGTCTGTCAGTCAGTCTGTGTATTTGTGTGTGTGTGTGTGTCTTTGTCTCTCTCTGTGTGTGTGTGTGTGTGTGTGTGTGTGTGTGTGTGTGTGTGTGTGTGTGTGTGTGTGTGTGTGTGTGTGTGTGTGTGTGTGTGTGTGTGTGTGTGTGTGTGTGTGTGTGTGTGTGTGTGTGTCTCTCCCTCTCTCCCCCTACCTTCATCGTATCTCAGGCGGGCGGCCGTCCCGGGCGCCGCGCTGGGCTCCCCCTGGTACAGCCCCTCGCCCACGAAGTCGGTGTAGAAGAGGATGAAGCTCATGACGGCCACCCAGCTGCAGAGCTGCGCCGCGCAGAGCCGGCGCATCACGGCCGGCACGTGGCAGTAGCTGCGGTAGAGCGCCGGCGTCATGGCGACGCAGGGCCGCAGCAAGCACAGCAGCGGCAGCGAGCGCAGCAGCCGCAGCTTACACTTCACCACGTAGCAGCAGGACCGCGGGGGCCCCCCGCGAGGCCCCGCCTCCAGGGGCCTGCCCCCCCCGGCCTCCAGGAGCCCCTCCGCCGCCCCGCCCCCGCCCCCGGCCCCGGCGCCGGCCCCGCCCCCCGCGCAGGCCGGCTCCTCCGACGCCTTCATGGTGACCAGCACGCTGCAGACGAAGATGAGGATGAGGATGGCGAAGAGGCAGTCGGCCTGGCCCCCCAGGTACACGGACAGCAGGCCGCGGCTCCAGTCCAGCGCGGGCAGCAGGTAGCCCACGCAGCCGCCCAGGCTCACCATGAAGGAGAACATGGAGAAGGCCAGGTCCTCCTGGTCGCGGTACAGGTCCGACAGCAGCGCCTCCAGCGGCGTGAAGCACACCTGGCCGCAGAAGTCCAGCAGCACCACGCCGAAGATCAGGAACCCCACCTGGGACCGAGAGCTCACGTCAACACTTACTCTTTATACAGCATGTACGTCACATACCCACGGTCCCTCACTCTATATACAGCCTATACACTTATTCAGTCCCTTATCCCCAGTCCCACTTATTCAATCCCATATTAAGTCCCTTATTCTATATATCCTATACATCGCATAAACACAGACATATATTCTAACCTATTCTAACATTCTATAGATTTGATTACATTTAAACCGATGGTTTCATACATTATATAATCTACATTTATATATTTATATTTAATCTATATAATCAATCTATATTTATGTATAATCGATATAATCCATATTTATATATAATAATCGATATTTCGATATAATCTATATTTCAATATAATCCATCTATATTTATATATAATCAATATTTAGATATAATCTATCTATATTTATATATAATCAATATTTATATATAATCTATATTTATATATAATCGATCTATATTCATATAAAATCAATATTAATATATAATCTATATTTCCGAGCACGCACTCTGGTGTTCGGACTCCCAGTAAGGGGACCGGTTGGGACCGGGTTGATCCGGTTGGGACCAGGTCGGACCGGGGTGACCCGTACCTGCAGGTTGGTGCTCCCCCAGGCCAGGCGGGCGGCCAGCAGGTCAGCGTGGGGGATGATGAGCAGCGCCAGCAGGACCCCCAGGGAGAGGAGCCACAGGAACGGCCGGCGCCGCCCGTAGCTGCTGTTGCATTGGTCGCTGGCAGAGCCAATCAGAGGGATGAACAGCAGGCCCAGCACCGGCCCGACCCCTGCACACACACACACACACACACACACACACACACACACACACACACACACACACACACACACACACACACACACACACACACACACACACACACACACACACACACACACACACACACACACACACGGAGTGATGGAGGAGAGGGTGAGCAGAGGGGGTTGATATGTTTGCATATTGATATCTGTAAGGTCCATCTGTTGATCCTGTAAGGTCCATCCTTCCTGTCTGACTCTCCCCCGTCACTGACACTCATTGTGGAGGCCATCCCTCCTCCTCTCCTGATCCTGGTTCAGACGCAGTGGCTCACGTGTACCGGGTGTCCCAATCACCTCCTTATTGCCGCACTGGGATCAGAGGTCTAAAGACCTTTTGTGTTGGTTTGGACTGGTTTAAACCTTTTTGGTTTTGGACTCTAAACCAGACTCGTTAAGACTCTAATCCAACACAGGGCCAGTCGTTATGGAGCACATTCAAATCACACCCCATTCTCTATTTAAACTTTACTTTCAAATCTCAACAGAAACATGGAGGACCGCTCATAATCTATCGGACTCATCGACAACACTGAGGGTTGGAGCGCATGTTAGTGTAGGATGGGAGTGGGTGCTGGTGTGTGTTGGTTTATGTTTATTGTGTTGAGCACCTATAACGTCTATACAGTAAACTTTCTCGACAGTAAACAGGGTATACCTCGACAGGGTAAACTGTGTTAAGAAAAGGGTTCCCTTATCTAATCTAGTTTCACCAGACCTCAGCCCCCGTCCCTCAAACACACCGTATCTACCGTAATCTCTCCTTCCCCCCAGATGTCCGCCTCTAATTAAAAAGGAAATTGGGCAAAATCTCTGAGCTCAGTTTCACACGGACCACATGAGAGTTAGCCCTCAGAGTGGGACTCATGCTGGAGTCCCTGTGGGCAGGCTGAGAACAGCAGAGCACGACCACAAACACATCACACAAGTCATCGCCTCCTCCCACCACTTGCTCTCTGACACACACACACACACACACACACACACACACACACACACACACACACACACACACACACACACACACACACACACACACACACACACACACACACACACACACACACACACACACACACACACACACAGAGACAGAGAGAGACAAAGAGAGCGAGGGAGCGAGCGAGAGAGTGTGAGAGAGAGAGCAGGGTGAGAGAAACATGATAGGACACTGGAGAAGGAGAGTAACCACTGAGGCCCGGTGGGCCAGCTAATGGCAGTGAGATAGCCACCAGACGCGCTATCCGAGAAGCCACCGCTGCAGCTTTAATCTTCCCAGGGCCCCGTCTCCGTCTCCCTCCCTCCCTCAACTATACTCCAGCAGGTGAGAGACGCGTCTTCTGAACCTGATTCATTAATCCTCTCTGGGGGCCGTTTGCTCCTCCTTTGCTCCTTCCTTTATAGACATTAATATGATGATGAGCCGCAGAAAGGCCCTTCTGCCTGTCGGAGGGCCAAAATCTAGCGGACTCTGGTAGTTCCTCTTTGCAATGAAGTAAAATAAACAGAAAGAGGAACTGAACTGAGGCCCTTCTAAATTGAAATGAAAATGTATAAAGTTGTAAGTCTTCCTGTTCTTCGTGTTGGGAAGGTTCACACGATGTAACTCGCAGGAAGCAATCTATTTCTGTCACACACGTTATGATGACAAACTGTTAACAAACTGAAACCCAAAGTATGGACATAATTCACCCAGTGGCCATGTTGGTTCTTCACAGTCGCTGAGGGGGGAACAGCCAGCGTTTAGAATTAACAAGAACCGCGTTAACAAAAAACACTCAAATGCCGCTTTTCCACTGCATGGTACCAGCTCGACACGACTCGACACGACTCGACTCAGCTCGCATTTTTTGCGTTTCCACCGCGGTACCATGGTATCTGGTACCTGAAGTGGCTGCTTTTTCTAGTACCTACTCGCTCTAGGTTCCAAGCGAGCTGAGCCGATGCTAAAAGGTGACGTCGGCAGACGGCCGGCGACTGATTGGCCAGAGAGTGTGACGAAGTCACGAGAGCGACATGGCAACCATGCTGGTAACAGCCATAGCAGCGCCGCAGCCAACATGTTCCACTTCTCCAACTTCTTCAACATGCCAGCTAATAATAGTAATGCGATCGATGTCCTCCATTGTTGTTATGTGGGTTCTGTCCATGTGTGGGTTGCGTATGTGTTGTTTGCGTCGCGTACACAAATACGTCACGGCCCTTTCGCGCAGCCGACCCCGCCCACGTCCAGGAGGTACTATTTGCGGTGGAAAAGCACCCGTGCTGCTACCGTGTCGAGTCGTGTCGTGTCGAGTCGTGTCGAGTCGAGCTACATGTGCGGTGGAAAAGCGGCAAAAATGTACTCTTCACCCCTAGGACTGAGGTCTAGAGGAGAGGACTGAGGTCTAGAGGAGAGGACTGAGGTCTAAAGGGGAGGACTGAGGTCTAGAGGAAAGGACTGACGTCTAGAAGAGAGGACTGAGGTCTAAAGGGGAGGCTGAGGTCTAGAGGAGAGGACTGAGGTCTAGAAGAGAGATTGAGGTCTAAAGGAGAGGACTGAGGTCTAGAGGAGAGGCTGAGGTCTAGAGAGGACTGGGGTCTAGAGGAGAGGCTGAGGTCTAGAGGAGAGGACTGGGGTCTAGAGGAGAGGACTGAGGTCTAGAGGAGAGGCTGAGGTCTAGAGGAGAGGACTGAGGTCTAGAGGAGAGGCTGAGGTCTAGAGGAGAGGACTGAGGTCTAAAGGAGAGGACTGAGGTCTAGAGGAGCACTGAGGTCTAAAGGAGAGGACTGAGGTCTAGAGGAGAGGCCTGAGGTCTAGAGGAGAGGACTGAGGTCTAGAGGAGAGGACTGAGGTCTAGGAGAGGACTGAGGACTAGAGGAGAGGACTGAGGTCTAGAGGAGGACTGAGGTCTAAAGGAGAGGACTGAGGTCTAGAGGAGAGGACTGAGGTCTAAAGGAGAGGACTGAGGTCTAAAGGAGAGGACTGAGGTCTAAAGGAGAGGACTGAGGTCTAGAGGAGAGGACTGAGGTCTAGAGGAGAGGACTGAGGTCTAGAGGAGAGGACTGAGGTCTAGAGGAGAGGACTGAAGTCTAAAAGGAGAGGACTGAGGTCTAAAGGAGAGGACTGAGGTCTAGAGGAGAGGACTGAGGTCTAGAGGAGAGGACTGAGGTCTAGAGGAGAGGACTGAGGTCTAGAGGAGAGGACTGAGGTCTAGAGGAGAGGAGAACCCGTGTCCAGCCCAGAGGGACTCCTCCTGGTCTCATTAACCAGACCCCCTGATGGGGCAGATGCTCCAGACCTCTTGGGGTCAGACTGTGAACCAGCGGCAGGGGGCACATTCCTTAAATACCTCACATAACTTGAGTCATGTGCCCCTCTTCGTCGTCTTCTCTACGGCTCCTCTACCTCCGGAACAACGCTGTCTGGGACTGGGAATGCAGACCGGATGGATTTGGTCGGAACAGCTCCGGTCAATTTCATGCAAATAATAAATGAGAGATGGTGATGATGGAAGCCGATCTCTCAGAACAGACGGAGTGTTGTGAGGGTCTGCTCCGTCTGCCTCCGGCCCCACAATGCCCTTCGGTTAGCCTATAACCAATGACTTACAAACCTTAACCCCCTTAGAGATCCCCCGGGGTCTGAAATAAAGAATTATTTTATATAACTTAACCCTAGTCCTGTGAGGATGCGAGTACATTTATCTCCCACTAGTACACAACTTTCTACCCCTTTTCCCATTAACTCTTAAAGATGTGCCAGTACAACAACCAAAGTGTGCGTGTTTGTGTGTGTGTGTGTGTAGGTGTGTAGGTGTGTAGTGTGTGTGTGTGTGTGTGTGTGTGTGTGTGTGTGTCGTTAGGTCTCACAGCTGAAAGGCACTAGGTTCGATCCCCACGGTCCTGCAGCCTTAAGAGCGACCTCGCTCCCCGGCCAGAGAGAACTTCACCCAACCCCTAGGGGCGGGTCACTAGTCTGGGTCCAGGACCGACCTAGGACCAGGTCTAGGTGAGGACCGAGGTCTAGAGGAGGACTGAGGTCTAGAAGAGAGGACTTAGAGGACATGGTCTAGTCTAGAGGACCTACCTAGGAACTGGTCTAGTCTAGAGGACCTACCTAGGAACTGGTCTAGTCTAGAGGACCTACCTAGGACCATTGTCATGTATCTCTCCTGCACGCCGGCCTCCAGCAGCATTGGGGGGGCGTAGGTGATGCCGGCTGCCAGGCAGATCTCCAGACCGCAGGTCAGCGCGTTGAGCAGGACCAGACGCCAGCGGGAACGCCATCCGGGCATCCTGACCGGACCGGCGCTCGTGGCCGGGGGCGGAGTCTGATGGGGGGGTGGGGTGGACGGGGGAGCCACCTGGGAGAGAGGGCAGCGGTGTCACCAGGTCGTCTCAGTTGACCAGGTGGATCCATCTTGCTACCGGCATGCTGGATCTGAGGAGGAGGAGGAGGAGGAGGAGGAGGAGGAGGAGGAGGCTTTTAGATTCATATTCCATCGTTGCCCCATTACGATCCATTCTGAAGGTGTCCGACCACACAGTCAAGTCAAGTCAAGGCCATTTTTTTTTCTATAGCGCATTTACAGACGGCTGAGCCGCACCAAAGTGCTTCACAATAAAGTTTTTAAGGCAATAAACAAAGAAATGGCCTAAGGCAAAACAGTCAATGACTGTAGGAGTTAAAAGAATGCAAAAAATAAAATTTTAAAAAGGTAACTAGGGGACACTATGCACTGGCACTACAAAAAAACACTGGACTTCCCCAGCGTGGTCTCAGTAGCGTCGCCATGGAAATTGTTAAAGTCATAACGTGCGGTTTTAAGAGGAAGGAAGGGCCAAACGGAGGAGAAGAAAAAATACCCATTTTCTAATTCCTCCCAGCATCGCTGCTGACCTCAGCCCAGTATCAACAGACAAGAGGTTTAAACACTGAAGGACGTTTCCACGTTGAGATAAAATTGCTGTAATAAAGCTTGGATAAAACAACACTATATGTCAAGCAAATCAATGTAAGCCTATAGTTTATCTGCATTAACAAACAAACAAACAGCAGAAAAGTTGAAGGATCAACAACCACAACAACAGTGGGCTGCGTGTTATGGACGAGCGATGTGTGGACGACAGTTACCAGGTTTAGTGGAAGAGGGTCACGAGAAACAATCAATCAGGATTCATCGATTAAATGTCTCCAGTGCCCATTAGCAGTAACATTACCAAGATGGAGGAGGAAGGTGACACTTTTAACTACTCAATAAAGGGGCCTTCATCGTTCTAGAACATCCTGTTGGTGTGTGACACTAAAACACTAGAGGGTGAAACTATCATGTATCATGTAGCACTTGGACATCTGACCAGCTCTTTGATAAAAGGGAATTTTGAGCCAATAGCCATCGTTGACCTGGCGGCCATATTAGCTTGCTGTTGGATAAACATTCTAGAATCAGAACTCTTCAAAGGTCAACCAATGGTCCACCCAGGTCGCAGCAAGAACTTCTATTAAGTGTTCTATTAAGTTTGTAGAAGTTGTTCCGACCCTACCAACCAACATGGCCGACAGATAAATAAGGTCCACACGCCCAATGAGACTGAAGCCCTGAAGTACAAACAACACCTCGATGACTGAGCAGTTTCACCAGGGAACGGTTCTACTGCCCAAGGAGCTCGGCCAGATGTTGAATCATCCCACCTAGGGATGCAAATTATCGAGTAATTCATTAATCGATAGTTGTTTCATCTTATCGATCGATGATCGATTAATTGATAAGCGGCAATTCTTCTGAGAAGCTGAATTTCCTTCTGAATGTGACACATTTAGGTGATAATTCAACGAAGTCGTTTAGTTGTTGTACTTTAAAATACATTTACATTTAGGGCATTTAGCAGACGCTTTTATCCAAAGCGACTTACAATAAGTACATTTGTCATTTGTCGTCATTAACCAACTTAAAGTGGCTCCATACTGCACTCCGTTTTGCCCTCTTCATCGTGTCCCGCTTTTCGTTTGTCTTGTTCTGCTTCGCTTGTGTTCCCGCTTGTGTTCCCGCGTGTGCGTCAAGTACGTCTGGCGTCAAGCGCACCCTCACGTGGATGGTTGGAAAATTACGGGTTAAAAATGCGATTAATTGCAAGTAATTTATTTTAATCGAGTAATCTCTTATCGACAATTAATCGATAATCGATTAATTGTTTGCATCCCCACCCCCTGATACGTGTATACTGTGTGTACACAGCTGCTTACTTTGTGGCACCACAAAAGGTCAATGAAAGTTCGCTGAAGTTCCCCAGAAGGGCCGATGAAAGGTCACGACACCTGGGCTTTAGTGGCTCCAGGCCAGACGCTACGGACCAGAGGCTCAGATGTTCCTCCACCCTGGAGCCCGCAGCAGCTGGACAGCAGACCGGACCTCTCCCCCAAGCCGGGGCTAGACGTCCGGACGGCCGGAGAACGCTGCAATCGTCTGGTTCCATTGTGCTCCTTGAGCTGAAACACTGAGAACACCGACGGGGAGACGAGACGCTGCCTCAGAGATCAGCTTATTCATCAACAGACTGTACGGTTCACATCGTTCAGCGAGACTACAGAGCACAGCGGGTCCTAATAGCCCTTGGTCTGATCTTCAGGGGAGATAGGGGGAGACGGAGACTGATATTCCCAGTGTGATTAATTTATGCCCTGATTAGTCACATATCCAGTGTTTGACAGGGGTTTGGTTTTAACATCTGCTGCTACACATTAGTCAGACTCCTGCCACGCTCAGTCAACCACACTGCCACGATTAAACGCTCAGCGCTTCAGGATCCAAAACAAATCCAACAAATCAAGCCGGAATTCATGTCCAAGTTTGAGAGATCCCTCAACTGGTTTTCTGGTGCAGGACCAGAACCTCAGCAGTTCACCAGCAGGCTGACCAGAGATGCGAGTCCAGTAGACCAAGGATCAGGTCTAAGAAGCAGGTCTGAAAAGCTCAATCCTAGACCTGAACTCGACTCAAGTTCGCTCACCAGGAACCAACAAGACCTCCAGGTTCCAGAACAGGGACTTGGTATCAAATGTAAGTCCAACTCTAACCCTGCTGTGCAACACATTAGGCTGCGAGGATACACGCTCATGCTAAATTACAGTATATATATATATAGTTACCCAATCTTAGGAATCTGGAATTGAATCCTCTGGAATTCCAGAATTCAGTTTTTTTGAGGAGGTGCCTAAATAAAACGATGTCACTGAATGAATAAGAACGCCGTAGCGAGGTCCAGAGTCTGGACTGCAGGACTACACAGCCCCGATACTACAAAGCCCCGATACTACACAGCCCCGATACTACACAGCCCCGATACTACACAGCCCCAAGACCGTATCATCGGATCTGCGAACAGCTGGGGCAGAAGAATGTCCAGTGCTATCCCTAGAAGACTTGTTGACGGCGCAGCTGTTGACCGCGTCTTCTCCGTACAGCCTCCCAGAACATCCCAGGCGTCATGGTTCCGTAGTTACCACCATCAGTATGAACAGAACCTCGTTCAGATGTACTTATGAATCAGGTTATGAACCCCAGGACAATATAATATGAACAGTGCATAACTAGTAGGGCCCTTTTATCCAAAGGGTTATTTCCAACTGTCAGTGTGAATCCCTTGAGCTCTACCACTTTGAGCTCTCTAGACAGACGGCTCTAATCCCTCTCTCAATCAGTTGAGCATACAGGACCTTCATAAGGGGGACATTATGCTCTTGTATAAGAGCCTTTACCACTATCCATCACCTACCTGCTGATAACCATACCTTGACTATCAATCAACTATCTTCTGCTGACTTGTATACCTCAACATACGTGACTATCAATCACCTAACTTCTGATAACCCTACCTCACCATACCTTGACTATCAATCCCCTATATCTGTTAACCTCTATACCTCACCATACCTTTAATATCAATCCCCTATATCTGTTAACCTCTATACCTCACCATACCTTTAATATCAATCCCCTACCTGCTCAAGCATCACATCATAAAATGCCACGCGGACCATTTAAAACTTCAACAAACGCAACCCTTCATTGTTCTTCATAGATGTTATTTAGGAAGGGTTAATCCCTTAACAAGAGGTATGTATAGATACGAGTTACTCCTCCCCGCACTCGGTACCTCTGTATGAAATGTCTTCTTTAATAAACTGGCTGTGAAGTCACTCAATCAAGAGGTGTGGGGCTTTAATCAACACAGCAGAACCCCCCGGACGTCCCAGGGCGTCCCAGTTGGACGGACGTCGCTGGCTCTTGGTTTCTAAAGAGCCCCACGAGGCTCTCCAATCCCGTTAAATCATGACATCACGGCGGCGGCCTTGCCGAGGCGTGAGGACAGCGCGTCTGAAGCGGGAACATGCGTCTATATTTACACTAGGAGCCAGGGACCCATCTGGTGGCTGTCGGCACACCGCTCACAGCAGAGCACAACTCAGTCAGTCTATGAGATACACAGGTAATCACAGCCTCTACTGTGTGTGTGTGTGTGTGTGTGTGTGTGTGTGTGTGTGTGTGTGTGTGTGTGTGTGTGTGTGTGTGTGTGTGTGTGTGTGTGTGTGTGTGTGTGTGAGATACACAGGTAAGGTAGGGCTCTCAATTAGTCTTGCTGTGATTGGTAAACCAGTGAGAGGATTCTTCCTCTCGTTCTTCTCATCTCAGGTGGGAGTTATGGACTGAGATCACGGCCAGCGGGTCGTGTTCTCAGCGCTGCCCACGTTCCCTTGGGCAAGAGGAGCTAGCCATTCTTCCTCCAGTTCTACTTTGCTCAAGGGGCTGTAGGACCGTGCCACGACCTTCAGACCCCGTTGGAGAATCCACCCCCCCCACCACCACCCCTCCCATAGTGACTATTCTACAGTACACTATAGTACTCACCATGGTGGTTTACTGTAGTCTAGTGTGCTCACTACAACAGACCCTAACCCTCCACCTGCGATACCGGACATGTATAAACTAGTGCGTCCCTTTCTGATGATGTCACTACCAGGCTGACAGCGTGGGCCTGGAAGAACAGACTTCCGTGTGTGTGTGTGTGTGTGCGCGCGGGGATGCGTGCGTGTTCAAAGCTTGCCCTCTAATCTTCATTCTCGCGAGGCCCTTTGACCTCTCCCCCCCCCCCCGATAGCCTTTAGGCGTCTCTCTGAAGGCCTGCCTCGACTTCCATCTGATTTGGCTCCACGCCAAACCTCCAACACACACACACACACACACACACACACACACACACACACACACACACACACACACACACACACACACACACACACACACACACACACACACACACACACACACACACACACACACACACACACAGCCCCCTGCGGTTCCGTGCTAAAAGTCCTCCGCTCTCCTCCACATCGACCTGTAGACCCGTCTGCCCGTTCCTTCATGTTATACTGGGACGCCCAACTCACTTCTGGGCCCCTCACCTCACTACAGACCCACCGTAGCCCTGGTTCAGAGCCCTCTGGGGGGGCGGGCCAGGGAGAACCCCTGCCCTCCTGGGTGTCGGAAGACCCCTTCACTGAGCCGGCAGGTCGGCTCTGTGATGACGGCTGAGCCCCCCCAGGCCCCCCCCCCCCCCCAACATGACTCAGACCCGGCTCCTGGGAACACAACAGGCTTTGTGCGCATTGTGCTGCAGAGTAACTGGATCCACTGGAGGAGTGGGAAGATCAATTAGGCTTTGATTTAACACAGGGGAGGGGCGGGGCTACAGGCTCAGTGTGCTAGCTACAGGCTAAAGTCTACAGGCTACAGTGTTCTAGCTACAGGCTAAAGGCTACAGGCTACAATGTGCTATCTACAGGCTTAAGGCTACAGGCTGCAGTGTTCTAGCTACGGGCTGAAGGCTACAGGCTAAAGGCAACAGGGGGCTATCTGCAGGCTAAAGGCTACAATCTAAAGGCTACAGTGGGCTATCTGCAGGCTAAAGGCTACAATCTAAAGGCTACAGTGGGCTATCTGCAGGCTAAAGGCTACAATCTAAAGGCTACAGTGGGCTATCTTGTATGCAGCAAGCGCTGGTGGGCAGGCCAGCTCGACCACCCTCTCCCCAGACCCCCCCCCCTCTAGAGACAGAGACAGAGAGAGACCGAGACAGACAGAGAGACAGTTAGAGCTAGACAGACAAAGACAAGAGACAGACAGAGACGGCGAGGGAGACAGAGAAAGAGATAGGCAGGAGATCACCCGACCTCCTTGTCGTATTTCTGGAGAGGCTAATAATACCCGTGCCGGCTACGACCCAATCTCAAGTGTGTAGCGCGCCGCTAGCGACCACTCACACAGCTACAGGTTCTGCTGTACACAATACTTACCAATAATCATTAAGACATAACTATTAATGACCTGGTCCCAGAGACTCCATATCCTGACAGACGGCACATTAAGGAGCAGGTAGGGGCTAGACAGTGCAGAGACAGGTCATTAAGGAGAGGAGAGGCAGGATTGTGTGAGTGTGAGTGTGAGTGTGTGTGTTTGTGTGTTTACACGTGTCAGTCAGTGTGTGGGTGTTAAACAAGAGATGGGCGGGGCTAACACAACTCAACAATAGATTGTTAACAATAGAGCGTTCAATCGAGCGTAACAATAGCCGGTAGGGGCCTGTGGTGCATTGTGGGTCAGTGATCCTGATAACGCAGCTCGATACTGAGCGCTCTCTCGAAGCAGAACAGAGAAATGCAAAGGAAGCCACTAGTCCTTGTATCTTACCAACATAGCCAGCTAGCCCCCCCCCCCCCCCCAACTGTCTGCCATGCCATCAATGGGACTCAAACCCCTAACCCTGGCAGTGTTAACGCCTTGCTCTACCACTTTGAGCCCCCCCCCCCCCCCAGAACCTCCCGTCAAACCAGATTAGTGGAGATCTGTGCTTTAAGATTTAACAGCAGTTTAAGAACAATAGTTCTGTTCCTGTCACACCAACATTACTAGACACACACACACACACACACACAATATCATCATCCATTCCCTCAAATCCCCCTCAGATTGAAGTGGTCTGACTGGTGCTGAGCGTTCTTGTTGAAGAACTAGTCCTCAAACAGAACCCGCGACCAGAAGACCCAGAAGACTTTTCCTCAAACAGAACCCGGGACCAGGTGAGTAGATAGACACCGTGGTAACCAGCAGATAGACACCATGTAACCAGTAGATAGAAAACATGGTAACCAGGTGAGCAGATAAACACCATGGTAACCAAGTGAGCAGCTGTCGGTCCCATATCAGCTAAACGTCCACCTCAGTATTGATCACTGATCAGCCGATTAATCGCTCCCGTTACACATTAACCTTTAAGCAAACACGTGCAACGCAAATATGACCGACACACCCGTTTACACGCGCCGCTGATGCTCGGAATACAGGATTTAGGGGGCGGGGCCAAGTGTTCCGGACGTCCAGCTCACAACAAACAATCACAGACGTCATGAGAGCATTCAAAGTCCGCTTCCACTGGGGCTGGTTTTAAAGAGCCTGTGTCTCAACACCTCCTGACATCACTTCCTGCTGTGGTCTTAACGTTGTACCACGTGTAACATTAAGCGTCTTCACTTAATTTTCACGTCAAGTTGTGAGTGAGGCATGATGTAAGGAGGCCCATCCGTGGACCACCACCGGTCCCATGTCCCGGTCCTGGGCTCCGCAGCAGTGATGGAGAGGCTGGGCTCGGCGGCCGACACACAGAGGCATTGTTGGGCTCCGTGTCGGGGCAACACAGACACCGCCTCAGACACCGCGGCCAGTTGAAAGGAGAGGGCTGTTCCCTCTGTGCACAGCGAGGACAAGCAGCGGATTAACAGCGCTTGTCGCGGTGTCCTCGTCTTCTGCAGGACACGAGTTGCGTTGCTTGGAATGGAACAGGCCACCATTATGACGGAGAACACAACACAGGCCTCACGGGTTCCCCCACAGAGGACCATTGATGGAGGTGGGCTCTGAGGGCCCAGGAGGAGCCGGGGGGGGGGGCTCTTCTGGTGGCTCTGATTGGAGGTTCTCATCAGCAGGGGGCTGGTGATGGTCCACACCACCCCGGAGGAGCAGATGTTAAGGAGCAGGTTGAACTCCGGGTCACCGTGGAAACCGTGGAAACAGTCGTGGTTGAGCTGGGTTCCTCTTCCGTCAAACAGGAAGTGGTCTGGGCGCCAGCTGGTGGCCGCCTCTCAGACACAGAGCTACCCACAAGGGTGCTGGACGGCCGGCTCAGACTGGCCGGGGAGGTTCCCTTAATGGGAAATCGTCCAACACGTCATTACATCACCATCACCAGAATACATCAGACGGCACTCATGTATTTTGGTGACTTCGGCCGATGGCACTCACTGATTGAACAGATGCAGCCCAAAAGTAGAGGCCAATGAATGGAGTGGAGACCCAGGTGGAGACCCAGTTGGTAGAGACCCAGGGGGGTACAGACCCAGGTAGATACCAAGGGGGTACCGACCCAGGTAGAGACCAAGGGGGTACCGACCCAGGTAGAGACCCAGGGGGTACCGACCCAGGTAGAGACCCAGGGGGTAGAGACCCACGTAGAGACCCAGGGGGTAGAGACTCAGGTAGGGACCCAGGTAGAGACTCAGGGGGTAGAGATCCAGGGAGAGACCCAGGTAGAGACCAAGGGGGGTAGGGACCCAGGGGGGTAGGGACCCAGGGGGGTAGGGACCCAGGGGATAGAGAGAGGGGGTAGCGACCCAGGTAATGACCCAGGGGGTTGGAGACCCTGGGGGTAGAGAGACCTGTTTCGTTACGGATTTTCTACCGAAGAACACTATTCCACTAAGTGGATGAAGCTTTCAGAAGGAGCTTTTAATAATCATTTCTCGAGCGGCCGGTCTAAACAGATTTGAAACCTTCTTTTGCTTACTAGTGCTGGCCGAGTTTGACAGAGAAGGTTCCCTCAGACCTGAGCTGTTCTGTTGTCAGCCTTCAGATTACTCACGTACAGTCTAACCCTAAAGTCCCACCCTCCACACCCTGTGATTCTGGAAAGCCAAGCACTGTGTAATCAGGACCAAACATCACCTCCTCTCCTGCTCCCAGTACACAGCCTCAGAGCTGCCGTTTTTGGATGGAGAAGCCGTAAGACTAACCGAGGTCAAACCTCCCTACCCTTTACCCCACCAGCTGGGCCTGGACTCACAGGTAGGGGATAAACAGTAGAGAGACAGGTCATAAATAGTGTGAGTGAGTGAGTGAGTGAGTGAGTGAGTGAGTGAGTGAGTGAGTGAGTGAGTGAGTGAGTGAGTGAGTGAGTGAGTGAGTGAGTGAGTGAGTGTGGGTGTCAGGGAGCCATCCCAGGCTTAGCCCCCCTAGCTCCGTGTCTCGACCAGTCGTCACCAGACAATAGCGCGGCTGAACGGGACATCAAAGCCCCCCCTGCCCCCCGCTCCCTCCCTCATTCGGGCTGAATGGCGGTCGCGGAGGCGTCGTGTATCAAAGCCCCGCCCAGCTTCTCTTTCTGCCCACATGAAAGAGCCCGTCTCTGGTGTCATGTGTTCACCCCCGCTTCAAAGAAACCACAACACCAGAATCCTCCTTCAACATACTCTGGCCCCCGTCTCCCGCCGCAGCGCCCCCGTCTCCCGCCGCAGCGCCCCCGTCTCCCGCCGCAGCGCCCCCGTCTCCCGCCGCAGCGCCCCCGACGCAACGCACTCATTCACTCTAGCATCCGTCGTCTCCACATTCATCCATTCATTCAGTCGGTCATGACCACAAGGTGGCATTCTGCAGAGTTACACGTTTCTGAGTGGGGGAGGGAGAGATACAAGCCATGGGGGGTGGGGGGGGGGGGGTGAAGACAGAGACAGAGACAGAGAGAGAAGCCATGGGGACACACCGAGACAGAGACAAGCCATGGGGACAGAGAGACTAGGGGACACAGTCAGAGAGAGAGACTTGACCACAGTGTCGCCTTTGCGTTCCCAGATATTGCAGATATTGTTTTGAAGTACAAAGGAAAAGGCTTAACCGACACAAAAGGTACAACGGTACTTCCTTCCTTTTCAAAATACTGCTAATTCATTGGCAGTCGACTGCAATCGGCCGGAACTCAAGGTGACTCAGGTGAGCCCAGGTGTGTCAGCTATTACCCCCCCAGCGTCCGCTGTGTCGTCGGAGTGCATTCACAGTTCGCAGTAATGGGCTGAGACGGAGATGAGCAGATGGGTGCGCTTGTTTCCGTGGGTTCCGAGCCGGTGCACCCCCAACACCTTGGCCCGACGGAACACACACACACACACACACACACACACACACACACACACACACACACACACACACACACACACACACACACACACACACACACACACACACACACACACACACACACACACACACACACTTTGACTGGAAAAGCTAATTGTGACAATTTATCAAAACAAATGACGAACCAACAGAAGAGCAGTTTGTGATGTGGTGAACGGGGTCGATGTCGTCTAATCTTATTGCTGAGGTGTGGGGGGGGGGCGTCATTAGGGGATTGGCGGCCATGTTCCCAGGCCCAGCTGGCTACGGTCGCTCTATTACAGGGGAGCAGCGGTGACCTCCGACCCCCCCTCTGCGGGGGGGCGGGGGAACACTTTGTGCCTCCGAGTCTCACGGAGCCCCCCATACACCAGACCCCCCCCCCCACCCTGCTGGGACCTGGGGGCCACAGACCTGATCGTCTGCATTCCACAGAGGAACCCTGTTCCCCTCCAGTCCGGTTCTCCCAGTCCTGGACCGCATGCCCCCTCAGGCCTCTGATCGGATGCCTGATCGGATGCCTGAAGAGAAATGGGAGAACGGCCCCTCCGAGCCCACAGAGGACTACCGTGTCCCCCCCCCTGTTCTGTTACATTCCGCCGTTTGGAAACACATTCGTCCAGAGTGACTTCTAACGGAGGCAGAGTCAAATCGTATGCAAAGCGTCCGACCGTAAGGGGAGGAGCTACAGGAAACAGTTACGTTTGACCTAGATTCAAATCCTTGGTCAAGCAAACAGTAAGGGTGGAGATCACCTCCCGACGCTCTCTGAGCTCCACCTTCTCTCAGTCCTCAGTAGAGTGGTCTAGATAACCATACGCGCAGATGGCACTAGGGACGGGGGGGATATGACCCCCTCAGATTCATAGTGACCCCCCCACTGTCCCTACAAGAGGCGTCAAACATCGCCGGTAAAACAGAGGCTTCCTCCTCTTGAAATGTCACTGGAACATGTCTTACAAACAGCATATGCTGATCTTTCTCCGAGACAGTGAAATACTCCCACACGACCGACATTTTCTTTCAACTTTATTTACCACAAGTGCGCGCTGGTGGCTTATTTATTTTTTCCTGTAGTCTCTTTTTCTGTATTTCTCAGTTGATCAACCTACGAATGCTGGTAACAAATAAATTGTGAAAAGACACACCGTGTGAAGTTATTTTTTTGACCATAGTTTCCATATGCTTAAGACGTGTCTAGTTCACCGTCATGCAGGCTGTGTTTAGTAAAATAAATAGCGATCTGTTTTTGGCGCATTTAGGCCTATCTGCCTAAGCCCACGTTGAAATAATTTTGATGTTGAATGTTGATGGCAAAGTTGTTGAAATAAACAGATTGATTTCATACAAATCATAAAAGCCTCTCCCTGTGTCATTGTGTGTGCGTGTATACGAGGTGCGTGGGTGCATGTCTGCGTGCGTGCGTGCGTGGGGGGGTAGGGTTTGTTTCCCTGGCACGAAAAGGGGAATAAATAACATCGGTATCAGCCAAATTGTTATTTTAAACATCGGTATCGGCCCACAATTTCACAATCGGTGCATCCCTAATTCCAACATTAAAATAAATGGAACACTCACTCCTTACTCCCATTACAAATGATGCAGCCAAATGACACCACCACCACTCCCACCCCCACCTAACCAACACCACCAACACCCTAACCACCAACGCCCCCTAACCACCAACCACCACCACCACCAACACCCTAACCCCCTCCACCCCACTACCACCGCCCCCCAAACAACTGTGAGTGTGATGTTCTTTAATCTGACCCAATGATAGGCCTTTCACCGGAACTGTACAATAAGAAGAAGAACCCTCGCGCCAGTTTCAAACACAACAACAATAATTTCGTCTTCACGTCAATCCGTGTATGGTTCGTTCTTTGAATATTCCGATTTAAAATAAAATCAAAAAAACATACAGATTTTTTATTCCTTTTGCCCTTTTTCAGTTTCGAAACCAAATCAGAATAACCAAAAGACGACTGTTAATTGTTTTTTCTGATTTTGTTTTAAATCGGAATATTCAAAGAACGAACCATACACGGATTCACGTCCATTGTTTATTTCGGTGTTTTTAAAAATGCCGGTCTTCGTTGGACTTCCTGTTTATGAAGGTAAGGATAACCCTGCCCCCGCCCCCTGCCCCTGGCGTAAAGGCAGTTCTCGTTCTAGCCCAGCTCAATCCTGGGGTTGGAGTTGAACCGGTTTTTACAGGCCGGAGCCGGTTCTCTGGCGATGTGAAACCAAAACACTGGCTCTAGCTCCGAACTAGCCCGGAACCGGCTCCGATTTTGCGGCGGTGTGAGACCCATTAGAGATCCCTCTTCCTGCTCTCCTCCTTATTGCTCTCCAACTATTGGCTGCCTGTCATCACCTGGAGGCTCCTGTTCAGAGCGGTGCTGCTCACCTGACCGACAACCTGACCAATCAGACAATGGGCCTTCGAGCCTCACCAATCAGAGCTCTGCCCCAGCAGGAGTGGAACTGAGAGTGTCCTGCTGAACTGAGAGTGTCCTGCTGAACTGAGAGTGTCCTGCTGAACTGAGAGTGTCCTGCTGAACTGAGAGTGCCATGCTGAACTGAGAGAGTGTTCTGCTGAACTGAGAGTGTCCTGCTGAACTGAGAGAGTGTTCTGCTGAACTGAGAGTGTCCTGCTGAACCTGTTCTGAGGGCCCGGAGAGAGAGCCATTGTACGGCCGCATACCGGGGATTGTTCCGGCCCGCGGCGGCTCCAGGAAACAATGCCGCAAACAAGACACAGCTTAGCACAGAGAGGCCTCTGACCACGCCCCCTGACCACGCCAACCGGGTTACCGCGGAGACACACCGCGCCGGGTACACTCTGAACCCTAATCCAGCTCCTCAGAGGAGGGGTCGGGGTCAGGGGTGAGGAGGAACACAGGTATGAGGGGGAGAGACACCCAGACGGCCGGTCCAGACAGATTGAGTGACTGAGGAGCAGAAGGTGACTCCGGTCATGTGACCGCCCGTCAGGTGACCCCGGTCATGTGACCTCCGTCATGTGACTGTAGTTAAAGGTCTATAAGGAGCTTGGTGCCTGGAGGCAGATTAGCCCGGCCTGGGACCAGACATCTGGTAGTCTGGTGAGCAGACTCCAGGGGGAGGATGAGGACACCCTGACCCCCAGCCCCCTACCTCCACTGGGGCAGGGGGGGGGGGGGTGGGGGGCACGGAGCAGCTCACCATGGGCAGTGAGCCAGACTGGTTCCACAGAGGGGGTTCAACATCCCTAGTCCGGGGTGGGGGGGGTTTACTGCTGCTCTGGGGGGGGGCGGCTTCAGAACCCCTCAGGTTCCCCTTTGAACCGTTATTATCCATCTACCGGCAGCAGTGTTGCCAGATTGGGACGGATTTTCCACCCAATCTGGCAACCCTGGCTGCTGCGAATCTGGCCTGATCTGGCAACACCGAGCTCGAGCATCACGGTTAATCCTGGAGCACCCAGGGGGGTGAAGAGGAGGAGGCTGAGGCTGTCTGGTTCTGTCCTCAGCACAGCGGATATCCAACTAATCCAGGCGGTTTTGTGGGTGGTAGATAGTCCAGGCCAGTCATGAATGTCATTTGTACGTCCAGACAACGAATCGACAAAACATCTCCCTCCCTGCTGCTTAGTTTCCATGGGAACGAGTGTCTCCGGTTACCCGTTCAGACAGTCCATCTGGGTGCGACGCCGTTCGTTCCGGTGTGGTGTTGCCGTTACCCCAGATTCAAACTATCAACTAGTAACTTTGTTACTTTGTTTCATATGAAATATCCAATCAGAGAACACTGAAGAAGGACAAAGAATGATAGTGGAAGAGATCCTGACATTTTAAGAAGAAGAATTAGACAACATTAGACATGATATCTTATTAAGATAAGACACGTCTACTTTACCAGATAAAACCGGTCCGGGAGGAAAGGCATTCAGAGTTTCAACCTAACCAGAAGGCCTCGTCATGCATATTCCACACAGGGCCAATATAAACCGTGAACACGCAGACACCAGAGACATCACAGCAGCGTCTCAAACCACCGCTAAGCCAGTGGAGGAGTTCTGCGATTTCCACTGAGACGTATCCCAAACCAGAGGAAAGCCACTAGTGAATGAGGTCTCTCCTCCCCTCTCCACCACTGGGTGTTGGAGAGGGGAAGCAGGCTGACTCCTAACTCCTTCGACGGGTCAGAGACCCCAGGACTCAGGGTGCAGAAACACACCAGTTCCCAGAAACTGAGAAGGGACAAAAATAAGCATGTGGGCCTTTTTTTTTTTTATGTACGAAACACACATAAAGAATTACTTGTGTCCTCGGAAATAATGTCCTTACAGTTTAGAATTGACAAAACTTGGATTGATCGTGTAAAATAAATGAAAGAGAGAAGAGAGAGAGCGAGAGAGAGCGAGCGAGAGAGAGCGAGACACAGAGAGAGAGAGACAGACCGACAGAGAGACAGAGAGAGAGTGAGGGACAAGGCATTATTCAGCGTGGATGAATACCACTTCAGAGGGACGGAGGAGGAAGGCGTGCGTTGTGCGAGGCCAGAGTCATGACCGTGGAGCATCAAAGGTCCCTCTGTGGTGGGTGCTTTAGCCTCTGACCTCTGGTCCTCTTCCCTCTGAACACAGTTTTCTGGAGGATCCGATTTCCCGGTAAAACATAATGAGCCACACTGCTGAGAGGAGAGGTTTGGACTGCTGGACCTTGGTGAGGCGTCTGTGCGCGGTGAACTGTCTCTGAACTGGCGCACTCAAAGCTTTGCTGGTTATTTTGTATTCATCTAAAAGTTGGAGAAAACATCTGAAAACATTTCTAATGACGACCAATACTTTGTCGTGTATTTTTTCGAATTTCATAACAACATAATAAAAAAAGAGATTTGCACGGGGTAAAATAAGAAGTCCAATGAGATGATCTCCAGAAACCACCATCTCGTCTCTCTGGTGGGAGGGGGGTTCAGCGACCTGAGGAGTTTGGACCAACTTCCAGAGACCCACCTCCCCCCGTACACATGTCAGGAGCCAGTGCGACTGGGTCCCCACCGCGCTGCCCTACTGGTGGAGCAGGACCAGTACCGCACGGCACAGCGGGGGGCCGTCCCACAGGAGAACTCTTCACAGGAGGAACATTTCCTCCGCTGAGGGCTTTGATTTCAGAGACGACACAACTAACGTTGCGCGCGCGCACACACACACACACACACACACACACACACACACACACACACACACACACACACACACACACACACACACACACACACACACACACACACACACACACACACACACACACACACACACACACACACACACACACACACACACACACACACACACACACACACACACGTCTAACGTGGCTCAGTGTATCACGACTATCTTTCACATCGTGTAGTCACACACACACGCACGCACGCACGCGCGGGTTGAGTGGGGATACACACAGCGATGTAGGGACACGACTCGTCCTCACAAAGCTATCCAAGACGTTTTAAGACCCGCGGTCGCTCTGAGTTCGGCCGTCCGTCTCCGAAAACACGCCAGCACGGCATCAAGTACAACACAAGCGTCACACTGAACCACAACACACAACCGCAACACACAACTACAACACAGAGCCGCAAACTAGAGAGAAGTACCCCGGAAGACCTACCGTGTGATCGGCTTCAAGGGATCCAGGCGACGGGGACGTGGTGGTTCTGCTCGGTGTACCCGCTGTTGGCCAACTACTTGTAGGCAGGACTGTCCGCCCGGGACGGGACGGGAGGAGGGGTGGCGGTTACCTCGTTGGAAGGGATGCTCCAAATGAGCGATATTGGAGAGGGAGAGGGCGGGACTTCTGGTTTGAGCGACGAGAAGCGAGAGAAAGGGCGGGCGTTTTGGTAGAGCGCAATCCGTTTCCGTTACGTGTTCAATTATAAATGTATCCAGTTAGTTGTCAAACGCCATACATCATCTTCTGGTCGTTATGGTCTTCATTCGAGTTATGTCCTTATTCTAACAGCACCGGGGACTGTTAACTGGCGTACGCTGCTAATCGGATGTGAGTTGCGATAGACCGGAATAACGCTACAACTTAGAATCCTCTCTCGGCGTTTGGCGGAAAGCTGAACTGAACGGAGAGGCGACAGCCGCGGCGCGGAATGTGGGGACGCGCTGTCGACGAGGTGGTCATAAAGACTACAAAATATAACGTCAAGCTCGATAACTAAATGCTATCTTCATAAAATTGTTGTATAGACTCGGTTTAAATACATTTGCAGTATATATATTAAATGGGAGTGATAAAAATGTATCATTGTTTGTTTACAGAGCATTAACATTTGTATGATAACTAATTTACATAATTAGGTCTAATTAGCTTGTTGGTCCTTTTTTAATAAAACCATTATATGGCAGTCCTAAATCTTTACATTTGAACCGATCATTGCTCCAACAGGAGGGGAAGGTGTTGGGTTTCACACTCGGGAGGTCATGAACTCAGACGCACTTTACGGGACAGCGGTTCCTCCTCACACGCTGCCTTTATGTCTCCGTGGTTTACCATGTGGAAACAACACCGGATGTGTTAAACGTGACTTTACGGTATATTCGTATTCGAACCTTTAAGTGTGTGTTTAATATCGTCATGATTATGTTTGAGGAACCGCTGACCTGAGGCAGAGCCATGAGAGGGTCGCCCAGGGAGTGGAGGGTGGTGACAGACCTGAAGGTGGTGTCTGAGACCAGAGGGTGGTCTAGGAGACCAGAGGGTGGTGTTTGAGACCAGAGGGTGGTGTATGAGAACAGAGGGTGGTGTCTGGGACCAGAGGGTGGTGTCAGACCAGAGGGTGGTGTATGAGACCAGGGGGCGGTGTCTGAAACCAGAGGGTGGTGTCTGAGACCAGAGGGTGGTGTATGAGACCAGATGGTGGTGTATGAGAACAGACGGTGGTGTCAGACCAGAGGGTGGCGTCTGAGAGCAGAGGTTGGTCTAGGGTGGTGTAGGAGACCAGAGAGCGGTGTAGGAGACCACAGGGTGTTGTCCGGGACCAGAGGATAGTGTCACACCAGAGGGTGGTGTCTGGGACCAGAGGATAGTGACAGACCAGAGGGCGGTGTTCACATGGACACCGGAAGCGTCTTGTGAGGCCCTGCCGTCTAGACCTGTGACGGTTCCTGAGAAAAACAGCTGGTGCATGTGGGAACTCTGAGGACAACCGACTGTAAACAACGGGCGGACTTGTCTCTAGGCTTCTGCATAATGTGTAATGGGGATGGATGCTATCACTACTCTATCGATGGTCCATCATTAATCTATTGATGGTCCATCACTACACTATTGATGGTCCATCACTACACTATTGATGGTCCATCACTAGTGTAGTCCTCTGATGGTCCATCACTAGTCTATTGATGGTCCATCACTAGTCTAGTCCTCTGATGGTCCATCACTAGTGTAGTCCTCTGATGGTCCATCACTAGTCTATTGATGGTCCATCACTAGTCTAGTCCTCTGATGGTCCATCACTAGTCTATTGATGGTCCATCATTACACTAGTGATGGACCATCACTAGTGTAGTCCTCTGATGGTCCATCACTAGTCTAGTCCTCTGATGGTCCATCACTACACTATTGATGGTCCATCACTGATGGTCTTCATTAGTTGCCGATTTGGGATCAGTTTTCCTCTCAGTTGCTCCTGGTCTCTGGTGATCATCAACAGGCTCTTCCCTGGTTGTAGATTGGAGATCAGTCTGAATCGTGTTTCCCAGGTGACGCGCATTCCAATGGAATCAGTTTCCCCCTGGATGAATCGTTTCTCCCCCCCTTAGTTCTGGTTCTGGACCAGGTCCTTCCTAATAGGTCTGATCCGCGACGGACCCCTCCAGAGACCGCTCTGCCATGTGGGATTATCTTCAGATGGTTCATCTGTGTGGTTAACCAGAATATCTCCATTAGACACGAGTCTTATCTTCTCCACATGAAATCAGCAGAACTGAAATCTTCTGTGTCCAATCAGGAGGCCTGAAATCAAATCAGAGGCCTGTATTTATTTATTCAAAGACTGTAGGCCAGGGGTCTGCTGGAGGATCGATCGCCCACCAAGCTGCACTCAACAACAACTATTAGAGAGGCCAGCATTGAGAAAGCCTGTTTTCAAAGTAAAAGTCCCCCAGGAGGTTAGCCTCCAACACCCGACGCCCTCAGCTCGTCCATGTTTCAAAGTAGAAGGAAACTCATTTAAAAAGAGATTTAAGGTGCCACTCCAAACCCTCCATTACCACCACCGACGCCCGACAGTAAAACTAAACAACATTTTTCATCGTAAACCAGTCAAAGCAACATAATGCTGGTGCTGTGAGGCACGCTCTATGAATGATTGACATAAAGGTCATTACGGCACCCAGCAACGGCAATCCAAGCGACAAATTTATTCAAAACACTGCAGGGGGGCGAGTTTATGAGCGGGACAGAGGAGATGTGTTCTCAAACCCTGATCAGAGAATTCACAGTTCTGGACCAGATATTAACGAACACGTCTGTTCCAGGAGCATAACAACATTGGATTAGGATTGGATTGGTTAACGCTCCAACAAACACAACACATGTCAAGTTCACAGAAGATGTCACAATCACATTAAATACCTTTGAATTAAAAATGATGCAAGAGAAAACACATCACACACAAGCCTTGTGCCATGGGCAGCTTACATACAATCTATGAATGTTTATCAGAGATAATGAGTCACCACTGTCATGAAAACTGTTCGGGAAACATTCCGTCTCATATGTTTTTAAATAATTGTAATTGCATTTACTGTTTTTTTTTTGTAGGTCCTGAAACATCAGGACAGGCTCTGGAGCCCCACACAGAACCTCCCCCTCCTCTCTGACCACTGAAACATCAGGACTGATTCTGACGATCCACACAGATCCCCCCCTTCTCTCTGACCACTGAAACATCAGGACTGACACTGACAATCCACACAGATCTCTCCCCCTCCTCCACGCCTCGCTGACCGCTGATATCCCCCCGGTGGCGAGAGTCTGGTTCTCTGTGCTAATTGGTCCCCAGAGGGGCGGATCTTGTTCCCCCGGCGGTGCTGGATGACTGGTCGGTTCCTCTCCGGGGCACGTCCCACATTTTGATTGACCACCGAGTGCCAGGAGCCAGACCTGTGAAGTCTGGACTAGAGATAGAATAAGACCTTTAGCGCACGCAAGGCCGTGTGTGGTGTTGGGTGGTGGTTCCACCAGGATTATGGTTCCTCTCGAGGTGGTGTTGGGTGGAGGTTCCTCTAGGGGTGGTGATTCCTCTAGAGGTGGCGTTGGTTCCTCTAGAGGTGGTGTTGGGTGGTGGTTCCTCCAGAGGTGGTGTTGGGTGTTGGTTCCTCTAGAGGTGGTGTTGGTTCCTCTCGAGGTGGTGTTGGGTTTTGGTTCCTCTATAGGTGGCGTTGGGTGGTGATTCCTCCAGAGGTGGTGTTGGGTGGTGGTTCCTCTAGAGGTGGTGCTGGGTGGTGATTCCTCCAGAGGTGGTGTTGGGTGGTGGTTCCTCTAGAGCTGGTGCTGGGTGGTGGTTCCTCCAGAGGTGGTGTTGGGTGGTGGTTCCTCCGGGGATTGTTGGTTCCTCAGTGCTTGGAGGTGAGCGTCAGGGGGGAGGACACTCTGAAGATCTGAGGCAGCATGTTGCTGAGCTGGTAGAACATCTCATCAGAGATGGTCTGTGGACAACAGAAGGAGAGAGGCTGCGGGTGAGAGGCCATCACATCTCCAAAAACACAGAACCACAGAAACACCTCGCAGACGCAGAAGATATGGGAAAGCAGGCACACAAAATGCCAGCCTTTGAACAACTTTAATCCTAATTCAGTCGTTTAAATACTTCCCCTTCAATATTCAATAACCTCACAGCTCCCCCACCCCTGTCAGTAGGGCCCTTCTCAAGCGGAGTCTTTTGGTTTCCTGCTTCCAAAACGATGACCAGAGAGTGGATTTTAATCCGGTGTTGTGGTTCAGGAGACGTCCTGTTGTGGTGATGACCTCCGACCCTCTACCCCGGCCTTTGAGGCCGAGCGGTGATCGGTTACCTTGGGGAATGCGTGGCGGCTGAGTGTGGCATCGATGCAGCGCCGCAGCCCTGCAAACGCTGAGAGGCTGTGACGACCATGAGCCTAGTCTCGTGACCAGCTAGGATCAGGGTGACTATCCTGACACATTGTCAAACCAGACGGTAGACGTCCCGGTTTAGACTCAGGGCTTCCAGGTGAGGGCCACTCACCTGGGGCACCAGGAACTGGACGGTGCGGGAGATCCCACCGTCCCACGAGACCATCTCCATCATGAAGCCTGCGGGCGGAGACAGGAGGATTACAAGCAGGGTTGAGAACCATTATTTCTCAGCCCTGCCCAAGTAGCCTCAATAAAGTTAGAGAACTTAACATAAGACTTCCTTTACTACGGCAGCAGTGTTGGTGCTATGGCGTGTTAATGTGTTGTCGTGTGGTGGTAATATTACAAGGTTTTTTTTCTCTTCACCTTTGACACACTTGAAGACCAACTCGGCTCTCTTCAGACACCATGGGATGGTCATCTCCTGCATAGCAAGTAGGAGGAGAAGAGGAGAAGATCAGAAAACATCTCAATCAGGTCCCCATGTGGTTTGTGTTGCTCAATTGTTGACTCCGGTCTAGCAGACAGGGTAGGAGTTTGTTTTCACTCTGTCTGCCAGCTGTTTCCTGAGATTCCTTGGCATTTTCTACTTCCTGACCACGTCAACCAATCGGGGCACAGCACACCACCTGACCACTTAATGACAGTTTCCAGTGTTGTCAACGTGGTACTCACCACAACCTCCAGCTGGAGCTTCCTGAAGTTCTACCACCGCCGCCCAAAAAGGCTCCTCTCACTTCCACTGGGATACACTGACGACTAGAAACGGGTTCCTCTCAAACCTGTAGCCAGGGAGACCACACTCTGGTCTCTCCATGTAAAAATGTCCAGTCAGGTCGATGTTATTAGTATAGCCCTTAATCACAGTTAGTCTCAAAGGGCCTCACACTATACCCCCCCCCCCCCCCCCCCCCCCCCCCTCCCCCCCCCCCCACCAAACCTTTAACACTCTAAAGGGCAAAGGAACGCTAAAGGAAGAAACCTTATGTTGTACGTCCTCTAACTTAATAATAGTACCCAGCATTGTGTAGCGTCTTATCCTAGCTTAATCTTTGTTGTATACGGGGAACGGGTTAACCTAGTGATCGTTACTGCTTGGCACTTGATTCTATGAACATCCTTACTGCTCCGACAGAGATGTATTGTTGTTTCTCTTTCTTTTGACAAATCCACTTATTGTAAATCACTTTGGAAGCGTCTGCTAAATAACCTGAATGTAACCGTTAATGTGAACAAGACGGAACACAAATCTCTCCTTCCTGGGACCGGTAGGCTGCACCTAGTGCAGATCTGTCCTCTTTGCCTCAGGGATGGGTAGGTTGGCACTAGGTGGAGGCCATACCAACGTCACATTAGACCGCAGACGGGTCTGTGTGGTGCAGCGGTTTGTTTTTTTTCCTTCTCTTCCCAGTCCTCTCTCTACCTCCCTGCCCTGCCCCGCCACGTCTGGCGCTGGGGCTCGCTGCCAGAGGAGCTCTCCTCTCGCTACGATGAAGATGCGCTGAACCGACCAAGCCCTTCGTCCTCCTCACCAGCCGGGGGGGGGAGGAGCTGGCGTAGTCCAACATGTCCTCCGTCGCTCAGCAGTCCTCCAACCCCCAGGAATACATCTGACCACGGCTCGGTGTCTGCTGCAGCGTGGGTCTGCTCTGACCAGCTACACTCTCCCCCCTGCGGTCTGAACCAGCTACAGTATGGAACCCGTTCAAATATGTGAACACATCTCGTTCACATACACACGCGTGTGTGAGTGTGAGTGTGTGTGTGCCTCTGACATGGTGTGTGTGTGTGTGTGTGTGTGTGTGTGTGTGTGTGTGTGTGTGTGTGTGTGTGTGTGTGTGTGTGTGTGTGTGTGTGTGTGTGTGTGTGTGTGTGTGTGTGTGTGTGTGTGTGTGTGTGTGTGTACCTCTGACATGCTGTGGGCCAGCAGCAGGGGGATGGTGTGTGTGTGTGTGTGTGTGTGTACCTCTGACATGCTGTGGGCCAGCAGCAAGGGGATGGTGTGTGTGTGTGTGTACCTCTGACATGGTGTGTGTGGTTGTGTGTGTACCTCTGACATGATGTGTGTGTGTGTGGTTGTGTGTGTGTGTACCTCTGACATGCTGTGGGCCAGCAGCAGGGGGATGGTGTGTGTGTGTGGTTGTGTGTGTACCTCTGACATGATGTGTGTGTGTGTGTGTGTGTGTGTGTGTGTACCTCTGACATGCTGTGGGCCAGCAGCAGGGGGATGGTGTGTGTGTGTGTGTGTGTGTACCTCTGACATGCTGTGGGCCAGCAGCAGGGGGATGGTGTGTGTGTGTGTGTGTGTGTGTACCTCTGACATGCTGTGGGCCAGCAGCAGGGGGATGGTGATGGTGGTGATGTCGTGGGTGCAGCAGACCTTCAGAAGGTTCCTCAGGCCCATGATGGCGGGGTCCCGGGCCGTGATGTTGCCCAGGCGCACGTGGTCGTCCACACACAGGTGGAACACCACGTGCACCTCCGACAGGTTGGAGTGGCGGGAGATGTAGAACTCACCTGGGGAGGGGGAGGGGGAGAGAGAGAGAGAGAGAGAGAGAGAGAGAGAGAGAGAGAGAGAGAGAGAGAGAGAGAGAGAGAGAGAGAGAGAGAGAGAGAGAGAGAGAGAGAGAGAGAGAGAGAGAGAGAGAGAGAGACATGTTATGTCTTGTTCCTGTACTGCCCTTGGTGGGCAGTGTTTGTGGCCCTCTGCTCTGTGATTAATTAATGATAATTAAGGTGGGTGTTCCACCTGGTACGATGTTGGACGGGTTCCGCTCCAGATGTTTGTTCTTGTCCTCGGCGCCGTTCCTCTTGACCTCTAACAGGAGAAGAAGGACACATCAGCATAGAGTGTAGAGAAGAGGTGGTGTTGCTAGAGGGGGTGTCACTACAGAGGAGAGGTGGTGTTACTACAGAGTAGAGTGGGTGTTACAAGAGGTGGTGTTACTACAGAGTAGAGTGGGTGTTACAAGAGGTGGTGTTACTAGCGGTGGTGTTTCCACCTGGGTTTTCCCTCTGCTTGCTGCTGCGCTGGGCGCGGGCGTACAGCGCCACCTGCTGCACCACCTCCAGCTGCTCCTCCACCCGAGGGAAGTGGAAGTCTGTGCACTCCACCGCCACCGTGGCGAAGTCTGGGGAGGAACCACGAGGATTAACACCACCCAGAAGGACTAACCCCACACAGAAGGAATAACCCCACCCACAAGGACTAACCCCTACCCAAGAGGACTCACCCAACCCACAAGGACTAACCCCACCCAAGAGGACTAACCCCACCCAAGAGGACTAATTCCACCCAAAAGGACTAACCCCAACCACGAGGACTAACCCCACCCAAGAGGATTAACCCCACCCACGAGGACTAACCCCACCCAAGAGGACTAACCCCACCTACAAGGACTAACCCCACCCACGAGGACTAACCCCACCCACGAGGACTAACCCCACCCACGAGGACTAACCCCACCCACGAGGACTAACCCCACCCACGAGGACTAACCCCACCCACGAGGACTAACCCCACCCACGAGGACTAACCCCACCCAGAAGGATTTACCCCACCCACAAGGACAACGTGTAAGTCGTTGTGACTCCAGTTTTCAAACTCCCACGATGAAGCAAAGGTCCTCCTCCCCCTGACCCCGGTGACCTCTGACCTCTCTTGATGCCGCTGTAGGAGTTGACCCTGTTGTCGACCAGCAGCACCAGGCCGCACAGCGAGGAGGAGTACAGCGACAGCGCCGTCTGCAGCCGCCGCAGCTTGGCCCCGCCCCGGCCGTGGCGCCCGTGCTTACAGAAGTCCAGGACGTCAGCGCGCAGAAGACGGAGGTTGTGCATCGTCTTCAGCTGGGCTCCTGGGGGGGGGGGGGGGGGGGGGTACACAATGCACATACGTTACGCACACTAGTTACACACACGCATAAGGTAGGAGAAAGAAAGAGTGGACATAGTGAACGTAGGGAAGTCGGTGTTCTGAACAGGTACGACAGGTTGGTGTAAGAACAGGGAGGTGCATTGGGAGGCAGGAATGTACCTAGGTGGTCATGTGACAGGCGGTACCTAGGTGGTCAGGTGGTACCTAGGTGGTCATGTGACAGCGGTACCTAGGTGGTCATGTGACAGCGGTACCTAGGTGGTCATGTGACAGCGGTACCTAGGTGGTCATGTGACAGCGGTACCTAGGTGGTCATGTGACAGTGGTACCTAGGTGGTCATGTGACAGCGGTACCTAGGTGGATGGTGAAGCTCTCCTCCAGAAGAGGCTGCTCTTCGTACAGACGCGCCCCGGCCTCAGAGTCCTCCATCTGGCTGGGCTGCATCATGATCTCCTCACTGAGGACGGACAGACAGACAGACAGACAGACAGACAGGAAGAAGGCCGCTTCATAATGGACGCCAAGGGAAACACCGTAACTCTCTTATCTCTCTCGTCTCTCCCTCTTACGTTCTCAGTTTCTCTCCAACGGTATGCCTCTCTCTCCCACGATCCCCAGTCTCCCAGTCCCCTCTCAGTCTGTCTCCCCCTCAGTCGGTCTCCCTTCTCAGTTGTATCCCCCTGTCTCCCCCTCAGTCTGTCTCTCCCCTGTCTCCCCCTCAGTTGTATCCCCCTGTCTCCCCCTCAGTCTGTCTCTCCCCTGTCTCCCCCAGACCTACTTGATCTTGCTGCTGTTGGAGGCCCTCTGCAGGTCGCGGTGCAGCTTGATGACCCACTCCTGGTACTCCTTCTTCTGGATCTCTGACATGTGCTTCAGCTCGCTGGCCCAGCGGTTCTCCAGCACCTGGACACGCACGGGGTCAGAGGTCAACGCATGGGGTCAGGGGTCGGCACACGGGGTCAGAGGTGAACGCACAGGGTCAGAGGTCAACACACGGGGTCAGAGGTCAACGCACGGGCTCAGAGGTCAACGTACAGGGTCAGAGGTCAACGCACGGGGTCAGAGGTCAACGCACGGGGTCAGAGGTCAACGCACGGAGACAGGGGGAAGAGAACAGAGGTAAACTCAGACGCTCAGAAAGGCTCAGGAACCCCAGACTGACCTGCCGAGCTTCAAAGTGCTGCGAGGCGACGGTGTTGACGTCCTGGTCGCTCAGAGTGTTTCCCAGCTCCTGCATCACACTAGTCATCTCTGAGGCCTGTCTGGACCACAGAGAGAGGGACAGAGAGAGGTGTTACACAGAGCAGGGTGTTACACTCTGCATTCATTTAGCGCTTCTCTAACCTGTGGCCTCTCAAAATACACACATCCACCCACACAGGTCTCAGGGTGGACTAACCCTCCTGATGAAGGGGTGAGGTCTGTTAACTACTAACACTCTTGAGGAAGGGGTGAGCTCTCAGGGTGATGAAGGGGTGAGCTGTGAGGGTGATGAGGGGTGAGCTGTGAGGGTGATGAGGGGTGAGCTGTGACGGTGGTGAGGGGTGAGCTGTGAGGGTGGTGAAGGGGTGAGCTGTGAGGGTGATGAAGTGGTGAGCTGTGAGGGTGATGAAGTGGTGAGCTTTGAGGATAATGAGGGGTGAGCTCTTAGGATGATGAAGGGGTGAGCTGTGAGGGTGATGAGGGGTGAGCTGTGAGGGTTCCCTCACCTCTCCTGCAGCTGCTTCAGCTCCATGTCCCTCTCCCCGATGAGCTCGGCGATGCTGAGGCAGTAGTTGTGCTCCAGGTTGAGCAGCGTCTCCGAGGCGGGCGAGTGGATCAGCTCGTGGTACACCTCCGCAAAGTCCTCGTCCCAGCTGGCCTCCTCGGGGCGCGCGTGCTCCAGGGACGTCTGCACGCACAAACACACACACACACACACACACACACGGGGGCACATACACACACACGCACGCACACATGAACACACACAAAGCCATGCACACGCACATGCACACATAAACACACAGACCGGTACAAACCCACAAACCTCCATTAGCCTGGCAGTATACACGTCTAATGGAGTCCCTAAACGCCGGCTCCTACAGTAACTGATCCGGCGGCTCCATGAAGGGGGAGGGGGGGCTGCGGTACGCGGCGGTACCCACCTCGGCGTAGGCCTTGGCCCAGGCGCTGGTGAGGCCGTTGATGTCAGTGTCCCCGGAGCTCAGTCGACTCAGGGCTAGCTCTGCCTCCCGGTCGTAGTCCCGGATGCTGTTTGTCTCCACGAAGGACGACAGCGAACTCCTGAGCTCTAGGAGAGGAGAGGAGAGAGGAGAGAGGAGAGAGGACACGGCGGTCACACTAAGACCACAAAGCAGATCAGATGGATCTCTTTTGGTGGACCTCCACCCAGACGGCCCGAGTTCTACCTCACAATGCAGGGGGTTCGTAGTTGACACCGCCGTCGGTTTGTGAATGGGTGCATGAATGGGTGAATGTGTGGTAATATTGTAGAGCGCTTTGAGGGGCCACTGGTTAGAAAAGCACTGTATTAATGCAGTCCGTTCAACACAGTTCTGTCCTCAGTAAACAGAGCCGGGCCTCACCGTCCTCCACGAAGCAGGGGATCTTGTGCAGCAGCATCAGGCGGCCATGCAGGTCGCTGACGTTGTCCTTCACGGGGAACTGGAGAGGAACCTTCAGCTCACACTGGTGCTGGCCCGCCTTGAACCCAAACACAAGGTCCCGCTCCACCGCCCCGCTCGCCTTGGCCTTGTTCTTCTTCATGGTCGGGTCTGCTGGTCACAGTCAGATGCAGACAGCGGTTGGTTGAGGACCAACCACGCAGAGCTTAGGCATGAATACATATTCGGCCAGATTAATATCTCATCTCATTGCGGACGGAACAAAAAGACGACATCAACATTACCTGCAGAGAGGAACCAGGCGGACTTTGAGGTCAGCTGACCCGCGGTCAGGTGACCGCCGTTTATGAAGCGCAGTACGTTTCAGCCCAGCCTCAATTTACTCCAAATTAGATGTTTGCATTCATTTAAAAGGTCTCGGCCACTTGAACATGTCGGGATTGTTGCTTCACGATAAGATTTCAGCAAAACACTAAACCGGTACTGACGAAAAGTGTTTACTTCCGGTTTCCAACAGTGTTGGAGTGTGTCTCCCTCTGTCGGTAACACATCAGCATTACTACCTCCAGGGTTTTAATATTATATTATAAAAGGCAACCGATTATTACAGAAAACACATCAGAAAGGTAAAAAACAAAAGATGAAGTTCTTAATTTAATTACTATTAGTTTTCATTAATTGTATTTTAACTATCAAAATAAGCCATTTGCTATAATCAGGTGTTAAACAAGCCCTGTAGCCTATGCATAACTATTTAATAACTATATTTAACTATAAAGAAGCAAACACCAATGAAAGACGAAGACAGAGAACCTATTCTAACTTTAAGGTGAAAAACAAACCGCTTTCTATAGCACTAGAATCCTTATTGAATACTCAAATAAGTAGCCAACAACTAATTGGTGAATTATTTCTTATTATTTTCTAAATTATACTTTGTAGGATTATTTATGTTTCTTTTTTCTTTATTACTTTGGGAACTGTAGTGTACAAATGTTTTTTTTAATATTTGTCTTTTAAATATAAATAAACCATAGCATATTACAATGTTATGAGAGTGTGTCTTTGGAGACGATACAGACAGTTTTCTGGTTTATTTTCTAACATTACGTGTAGGCCTATTTAAGTAGCCTATTTAATATCTGGATGCTGTCAACCTCTCATCTCAGCAGGCCTACTATATGGCCCTGTGCACCTGAGCCCCCCTCCCAGACAACCTGCAGGCTTCCTGCACATCCACCGACCTCCCGCGGCTCGGACCTCTGACCCCGGCCCCTGGCATCCCAGATACGCCAGCGGCAGCTTCTGAAAGACAGGTAGTCCTCCAGTTTGGTAAATGAGTGAGCCGGTTTATCGACCCGTGTTTAAATAGACCTCTTGGACCCTGTCCTCCTGCAGTAGTGCAGTGGGTCCGCCAGCAGCGTTAGGACCGAGACCTCCAGCCAACCACCGTCTGCCCTCCGACCATGCAGCCCGTCCTCCTCACTCTGGTCCTGGCCGCGGTGCTCCTACACGTCCCGCTGGTTTCCCCCGCGGCGCTGCGGGAGAAGGCAGCGGCCGAGCGGCGTGGGTCCGGCCGGGGGAAGAGAGCCGAGAGTTATGTCGCTACGAGGCGGTTCCCCCTCAAGCTGACCCGCAGGAGAAGCGTCCATCGCAACGATATGGGTAAGGTTATTAGAGAATTTTATTAAGTTATAAAAAAAATTGCCTAACTCAATCAATGACTGCTGGGGATCGTTTTGAGTTATGTTATGAGTCAATTTAATCTCCTTTTAATTAACTCGAATGTTAACTCGCACCCGCCCCCCTCTTCCCATCACAGGACAAGAGACGACCAACTTTGTGTCAATATTTGATTTGAGGCGCAAACAGATTTTATGTGAGGAACATTACAGAGATCAACAGAACCCGGTGAGTTCAGGTCACATGTGAACTGAATCCTGTACCTCCTTAAATAAAACTGCAAATAAAACAATGAGTTTATGCTGATCTTCCCTTCTCCACCCCCCATGAGACTCAGGATGGAGCCGGGGTGGCGTGTCTGCTCGGGGACCTCTGGTTCGTCCTCGGGTCCCGGAGCGGCCCGGCCTGGAGAACCAATCAGGTATCACCTTCACTCTCCTCTTCCCCGCGGAGGAATCTCCCAGTGCGCCACCTGCTGAGTAGACGGAGGCGGGCCGACCGGGTGAACCCCTCCGTCCCGCTGAGGTCCGACCGGGTGAACCCCTCCGACCCGCTGCGGTCCGAGTCCCATCCTGGGAACCCGGCCCACGGGCCCCAGGACCCGGAGGTTTCGGAGCAGGACCAGGCGGGCGCCGTGTCCAAGGAGACCATCACCTCCTGCGACGACCCCCTCAAGGTGTTGCATTCCGTCCGCCCGATCAGTCCCATCAAGACCAGCATCGCGGAGCGGGCCGACCACGACTAGGCCTGGACCAGGATTAGGCCTGGACCAGGACGAGGTCTAGACCGACCGACCGACCGACCAGACTGACGCTGAAACACCCTGACGTGTTGAGGCGTTTCATGGACTGACAGATCAACTCAACGCTCAATGCGTTGGTCTTTGGAACGGGGAACATCTAAACATCAAACCGGTGTCATAACCAGAGTGATCCGACCAAAGATCTGAACCGAACCGGTCCGAACCTGTTCAGACGGCCCGTCGCGCTCCTTCTCGGATTCCCGTGGATTCATGCCCCATATAAAGATTGAAGCACTTTGAAATGTTTGATAGGAACCATGGAGTCAGAGAGAGTTTAATAATGGAGGGTTGAGTCACTAATTATGGAGAACGTGGTTCCTGATCCTGACGTCCTCATGGGGTCCGTCCTAATGGTCCCCATGGGTCTAGGAGCTGCTCCTGAAGGCCCAGGGTGACTCTGCAAAACAGTGTTTTAACCTCATGTCCTTTCACCTACAAAGTTAAATGTTAACTGAGTCAGCATCCAGTAGGCTACCTGGCACTGCGTTTTAGAAATATGTAAACGGTTAGAAATTACGCAAATGTTTAATCACGGATGCTAAATTGTTTTTTTGTTGTGTTTTATTTGCCTGAAATGGAAAGTCTTTATTTGTGCAATTACAAGACGGACTACTGGTTATGTTGACCTCGACTTGGCTCTAGATTGGTTTGGTAATTTGCAAAACTCCAGACCCCATGGGGTTTGAATGTAGAAAAAATGAAAAATGAAGGATGATGGATTGATAATTTCTCACTATTTATTAGAAATATAAAAGGTTTGCCAGCCTCATAGTTACATATTGCATTGGGAGGTTAAAATATCAAACATGTAAATAAGACTTAAAGCTCAAGCATGTAAGAGGGGATCATTATGAAGCCGTTGATGACTTGTGATTGTTTATTGGTTAGTTAAACCCATTAAAACCAACACAGAGTTGTACATTTTAGCCAGACAACTCTGTGTTTGTTTGGACTGAGATGATTCAGGCTTTGGGCGTCTGGACTCAAAAAGAGTTGACCACGAGTTCTGGTCCCAGTTACCTGCGGCAAGGTGCCCGTCATCTTGGAGACAGAGACAGAGAGCTACACAGTAGGCTACTATAGTATTTATTAAAAATATATTTGAATCTGATGTTTTTATGTCTTTGTGTTCGTCATTCATCAAGGAATTTGCAGGTAAATTAATTACCCATGACAAAAGGGTAAGGGTAAGGTAATTATTCTTTATAGTTTGAACTTTTTACGATATCAAAACCTCGGTAAGACATGAAAGTTTCTAAAGAGAGACAGCAGAAGAGAACAATGTTAAAAAAAAATAAACAACCCATAAATTCACCCCCTTCCTCCTTATGACTGAATGAATACTTCCAGAATCAAAGTTCCATATAAAAGACAATACAAATACAGATTAAATTAAAAACATTGATTCCAGTGTTTCCATAACCAAGAGAACCTTGTATCGTTGCATTGCACATCTTAAACCTAAAGGATAGATGGGCGCCTGTAATTGCTTATTTTAGTTGGCCACCATGAAAGGGTGCAACACTGGTTTAGTAACCTTGTCAAGAAAATAGCTTGAAGCCTGAAGCGTACTTTTGTTTTTCTCTTGTTTGCCGAACAATATCGTTGTTTTTCCTTCGTCTGTTATTTTGAAAAAGCTGTTGTTAGAAATATAATTGTAAAAGCACGAATAAACACTTTGTTCCTAAAAAAAAAATCGGACTTAAAGCACCTTAAAAAAAAATTAAGTCTAGGGCAGACCATTTATTTGTAGAAGCATTTTTGTCACGAAAAAAATAACAACATGCATCCAGTCTCTGAGGTTGTTTCAGGCCTGAAATAAACCTGTCCGATCATTACATTTTGCCCTAATAAAAGCCTTCCAGAAGGCACGTTGGACCCGTTGCTAAAGCTTGCGTGCTAGTCGTGTGTTTTGGGGCAGGGGCTTGGAGGGAATCCTGGAATGAGGGGGGATGTTTTAGTTGGATCCTTTAAAGGTCCCGTGGCATGAAAATGTCACTTTATGAGGTTTTCTAACATTAATAATGAGTCCCCCTTGCCTATGGTCCCCCGGTAGCTAGAAATGGCGTTTCATTTCGATTTTGGCCCTATATATCGTCAGAAGGGGCCAAGTTACCTCCCCTTCTCTGCTTTGCCCACCCAGAGAATTTGGCCCGACAATGAGACAATGAGCTATGACTGTTGTACACTGCTTTGTCATTTGGATAGACATTCTGCTGTTGGTGTTATGGCGCATAACACGTCGGGTTCTCTGACATCTCTCGTATTTCTACGAGACTCGTAGTTGGGGTTATCTCAACTATGGTTGAGAAGGAATTTGGGGAAAGGAACTTTGGTTTTGACTCCCAGAAGTACCCGAACCACGACATGGAGGAGAAAGGTTGCCTACGATTGTCTCCCGCCGGAGCCCCGCTGACCGCTGCCGAGGCGCTCCACCTCCGCGGAGGTTGAATTACTTGAACGACTTCAAATACTGTATTAAGGGCCCACTAACACCTATATATAAGCATCCATAAAGTAGCATGCCATGGGACCTTTGAAAGTTGAGCTAACTGATGTTACCCGGTAAACTATTGTATCATTTTGTTCCAAATATTACCAATATATCATTAGATTGTAAATAAATCATGTTGAGCATGATACCATACATTTATGCCGTTATGCCTGATCGTGAAATATCCACATGTATTTCAAACAAGAACTGCATTGATCTCTTTATCGGCCTTGAACCAACCAACAGGTCAGTCGCTCTACAAGACTTTGCGCCCGGGCATTCACTTATGCAACTTGTAACCCCATGTTAGTGTTAGCACCCAGTCTGTTAGCATGTTAGCAGACTGATAGCACAACTTGTTAACACCTGATAGCTCATCTTGTTAACCCCAAGAAACATAATTCGAAGTAAATACAGGTCACTGATGATTTTGAGACATAAGATCAAAAAAGGTTTCACAGGCGAAAAAGCCCAAAGATTGAAGACACGGTTGTTTTTTGTGTTTACTGTATTGTGCTCACATTGCCCTTCCTCCCATCCTCTTCATCAGTTATAGTATAGAGCAGCATCATCAGTCATACGTTGCTCTGAATCATCTTCCTTATCGGCGCTAAGGTGGTGTGGGTGAAGTGAAGCATGGGTCTGCCTCCAGCCCGAAGGTTAATTGACAACAATGAAAGTAACTGATTGGCTACAGAGTCAACAGTTCAGCGGCATTCTGTTCTCGATATAGCCCAGACTCACCGATATAGATGGAGGAACTCATTAGAGAACACATTTATGTGATTCAATAACCAGGGTGTCCCAGCATGGAGCCGCGGGCCGGCTGTGACTGACACACACACACACACACACACACCATTTGAACAGAAAACGTAAAATAAGTTTCTAAAATCATCACTGATTTGGTTATCTTTTAACATCTACAGATCAGATAAAACAGAAGGCTATTGAGTGATCACTATGGAAGGATTAAAGGCAGTCTTTTGCACATTATGTCACATTGGTTGACATTCTCTTCATATGCCAACAGCATCAATAAACCAAATCATTAAAGATGGTTTGCTCCGTAGTCAACTACCCTCCTCCCCCACCCCCATGGTTATTTAAGGTGGTCCGCTCTGTGGACGAAGACCCCCCGGACCCCCCTGATGGCGAGCCCTCCCTGGTCCCGGGCGAGCGTGAGGACGAAGCGGGACAGGCCCGTGTTGGGGCTGAGCGACAGCATGTGGGCGTGGTCGACGCCGGGCGGCGGCGAGCAGCCCAGCGCCTGCAGCAGGTGGCGCACGGCCGAGCGGATGTAGGCGCCGTGACCCACCAGCAGGGCGTGGACCCCCGGGGCCCCCAGGGCCCCCAGCCCCTCGTCCGCCCGGCCCTCCGCCGGGGGGGAGACCAGAGGCTCTGATGCGGAGGGGACCGGTTCCGGGTGGTTGAGCCAGTGGTCGGCATCAATGCGGCGCAACATGGATTCTAGAAACATCCTGAAGCGCTCCGTCACCTAAAGGAGACGAGCAGGAACAACAACATCAGCAGAAGGACCGAGAAACACCAACAGTACCGGTCACTGGAGCCAGGTCCACACGCCTGGAAACATTGGCTTAGAGCCGGCATGCGGCTCAGGAGGTAGAGCGGGTCGGCTGGTAACCGGGAGATTCCTAGTTCGATCTCATTGATCGAGTGTCGAGCTGTCCCTGAGCAAGACACCGACCTCACCCTGACTGTTCCTGACGAGCTGGCTGTCGCCTTGCATGCTGACACCGCCGTCGGTGTGTGAATGTGTGTCAGGATTGTGCTTTGAGCGGCTACTGGTTAGAGTAGCGCTGCATAAATGCAGTCCATTGACCATTTATAGTCCCTCTCAAAAGCAGCTTCCATCCACCTGAAACTGATTATCAATGAGTCAGAAGTCGGACCATTAAATCGTGGTTCTGGTTTTGTGTTGAGGTCTGGCGCGTTGCAGACCTCAGCCCGGCGGTTCAGGGCAGGTGCATGAGGCACGTGTTGTAATGGGAAACACAGTTTCAGCTTTCGACTTTGGGAAAAGCAACTGAAAACTGAAACCACAGAGGTAATATTAAGCTTCATCGATCATGAAAACCACCGCCTAACCAACGGCTGAGTTCAAAACAATAGTACAATTGAATGACTGATTTCCAGTTTGGTCGACTACTCCAGACCCAACCCTCACTCTTATCCTCTCCCATCCTGAATCAAGAGGTCAGGACATGGAAACAACAGAAGGAAGTTGTGCGTGGTCATCCTCGAGGACTCACCCTCCAACCACTGGGTCGAATGGACCAAGACATAACAACCAACCGGTTGGCTCCGGTTCGCAGCTCTCCACGGTGACCCCCCGCCCACACGGCTGCCCCAGCACGTACATCAACACAGAACCAGCATTGAGCAGGTGACTTGTTAATCGCAAGCCAGTGACGGACATTGTGTGGGAGAAAGAGGTGTACTTTGATCAACCTCTCAACCCACGCACCCGGACCCGTGTCTCCGGCTCGCCGAGAGGGGAGAGAGGGGAGAGAGACCAGCACTCTCACAGAACCTACCGTAAGATGGAGAGGAGGCCACTACTCTGTGCTGACCCCTAGTGGTCAAGATACAGAACTGCAGTAGAATGAACATGTTCTTGGTATGTGTTGATTTACACTGGTCTGTCTCTCTGCGTGTGCGCGTGTGTGCGGGCGTGAGGACTGAGGCCGCCTGTTAACAAGCCTGTTCCGAACCAGTCCAGCAGCTGCACTCACCTGCTGCTCGCTCTCGCCCCCCGGTGCCACGAAGTCCACCGTCGTCTCACCAGCCGCCGCCGCCATCGCCCGGTACGCCTCCACCGGCCGGCCCTCCGCCACGCCGAAGCTCTGCCCACACCCCACACTGCGTCAGGGTTCATCATACTGGCCTGACGCAACATGCAACCAGTTAACCCGAGTTTTGGGGAACACCAACGCAGAGGGCAGGGTCTGCCAGGTGCTGTGACGGCTGTTTTTGACCCTGTGCAGCCTCAGTGGCCTCAGAGTCACCCAGCCTGAGTGGGACAGGCGAGGCTGCTGAAACCAGCCATCAACCACATCCCCAGATATCTACCACATGTGTGTATGGACAGAGAGGGGAACAGAACGCACCTTCTCCTTCAGTAGAGCGTCGCAGACCATCTCCAGACCAGCACCGCTGCTGTTGTGCTTCAGGATGACCTCTGCCGTCTGAACGGACACACAGGAAATAAACAGTTTAATTAGACAGTTTAAGAACCGTCAAACATCGTTGTGGGCAGAAACAGACATCAATGCACAAGTTATTAATACACTGGAGGACACTTTGTAAAAAAAGTATTCAATAATAAATAATGAACATCTTATAATAAATCCCACCTGACGGGCCCGCAGCATGCTGCTGACGAAGACGTTGGTGAAGGTGACGTCTCTCAGGTAACAGCCCGCCGCCTCCGCCTGCTGGACACCGGTCTCAGACAGACACGAGTCGATGGCCTGCCCTGGGGGACACACGGAACCACACGGGTTGGACCCACGCAGAACCACACGGGTTGGACCCACGCAGAACCACACGGGTTGGACCCACGCAGAACCACACGGGTTGGACCCACACGGAACCACACGGGTTGGACCCACGCAGAACCACACGGGTTGGACCCACGCAGAACCACACGGGTTGGACCCACACGGAACCACGCAGACCTTTGGGGGTCTGCTGGCCGGGGGGCTACGTACCTTGTAAGAGGCCGTCTTTGTTGAACTGCGTTTCCCCGCTGCAACAAATCAGTCAGCAGAACAACGTTGGTTAGACAAAACCCACAAGCAACTTTATATTGATATTTACATTGAGGGCATTTAGCAGACGCTTTGATCCAAAGCGACTTACAATAAGTACATGTCAGAAGAAGAGAAACAACGAATCGCTGGCGGTACATAATACGAGCTGTTCAACTTATAGTCCTAGTAGTATGAATGATCCTAAACTAAATAAAGATAGTGTGTGTGTGTGTGTGTGTGTGTGTGTGTGTGTGTGTGTGTGTGTGTGTGTGTGTGTGTGTGTGTGTGTATGTGTGTGTGTGTGTGTGCGCGTGCGTGTGCGTGTGTGTGTGTGATAAAGATAACGCTAAATGGTCGAGTGTAAGGCCAGATGGAGGCTTGTTGTGAACTGTGACATTTGGATGTGCTTCCACCCAGACTGACCGTGTTGGTGCAGTCTATAAATAGGCGACTTCCCCCAATATTCCAGATAATATACAGACACTACGTGAACGCTGTTTATTAAACAAAACATTGTGTTCCTTGCACCATGTCCACTATTAAAATCACAAGTGAAGTGAAGTAAACGGAGACTTGTTAGCCGCACACAATCCAACTAGGGTAGCAGCGCGACTGAAGCTCTGCAACAAGTTGACCCGAAACCATGAACCCTTCAGCGGTACTTACTGCCGGACCAGGGTGAAGGCCATGGTGAACAGTGTCATGGTGATGAAGAGGAGGAGAACGCTGTGTATGTGTAGAACACCAGTTGAACTGTCACATGTGCAGCTGCTCAGCGCTCTGACTACGGAGGCCCAAAGGAGACAAAGGGCGAACTCTGAAAAACGATTTCCTTAAGGTATCATTACATGACCTAAAACCTCAAACGGTTTAGTGTAGCACGTCAGACAATTGGTATTAGTGGAAGTGTAAACATATTAGTTTAGACGAAGTCCTTTATCTAAGGTCCAAAACACTTTCCACACAGGCCTAAAGGTCCCTCATGGTGAAGCTCAGCAGGGGGAATCTAGACCACTGAAAACACGTATGCTGTTTTATTTTATGTTGTTATTATATTATATTTTATTATATTACGTTATGTCTATCTTGATTTCCGTTGAACAAGCGCTCGAGGCACCCTTGGGCGATCAGAGCCGGGTGGCGCTTGAGCTGTGATCAATCTGATTGGACTGCAAACGAATCTAAGGGCGGAACGGTCAGCTCGATTGACCAATGGCTGGCTGTAGCCACGCATCCGAAGTGGGAATGAGGAGGGAGCTCGACCGGTAAAGGCCCAAAGAGAGCCTCGGGTCCTGTCTAAGTTACAGTCTCCGGCCTGCAGGGGGCGCCGTGGGGCGTCTTGGGCAGGCTCTCCACTGCAGTTTGTTGTTCCACGACCTTCTTCAGGTGCCGTCAGCCATGGTGGTGAGTTGCTCAAGTAAGGCTCAGCCGTTTTTAATCTCGTGTAATCCTCGAATTTTGAATGCCCAAAACACGCAACTCTTTCGGTTTTTTAATTTATGGAGTGTATTTTATACGGGACGATGTGTATTGTTGGGCTCAAGGTTTGGATTGTCGTTTAGTAGCCTGTTTCCTGGAGGCTTCTGTGTAACCATCGGATATCTGTGCACATGGGTGCAGCTGAATATTGGGAAATATTAAGGGAATTTCGCAGTGCATTCAATGACCCAAAGTTAACAGAGTAACGTTTTGCGCATTAAAACCATTGGCGAACCAGTAAAATGGTTTGAACCATCGACGAGATGACGTCGGACTCTGTCACTAGTGGTCCCACGAGGGTATAAAAAAATGAATCGCGACGGTCTATGCCGTGAACATAAAGTGTACATATTTATAATTTGAAAGTCGTCCCAGCCTTTATACCACAGATACTATAGGGTCTATAGCATATAACCTCGTTTTCTGATTAGTTTAATGTAACAGTAAGCTGACAAAATCGTTGATTAACACTGCAACTGCAAATTAACCACACGGAGATAACCATGGCAACCGGTCAAACAAATTTTCCTTCCGTCATCATTCCGCGCGCGCATCCGCCGTGTTGATAAACTAATAATCCCCCTATGCGTTGACTTTGTATGGATTCGCGCCGCCCCGTCGCTTTTGGTGTGAACGCGCGCTTGGTGTCGGATCATTCGAACGCAAATTATATTTTTATTATTTAAAAAATTTTCGCTGACAGGTCGTTACACCGGATTTCGGGGCGCCCGAAAGCTATCAGTCATGCGTCTGAAGCCAGGGTAATTTATAGTACAATATATATATATACGTACTCATGCTTGTGTTCTTTGCCTGCCAGGTGGTGGTCCATATGAAGCAGTCTGGGCTCCTGCTTTGCTCCATGTTGGACCCTGGTTCTGCAGGTAACTGTTTGTGTGTGTGTGTGTCCTGTATCGAAAGTGGCCGTGGCTGGTCTGTAGCCAGGGTCATTGATAGTACAGGAATAAAAACTGAGCGCTTTTCCCGTGTTTGAAGGATTAATAATTCCTATCAATCCCTGTTGCTCTCAAACATTTACCATCTCTATTTATTGGTTTGTTTTAGTTTGAAATATCGTGTCCTTTAGTGGTTTATTTTATGTATGTGTATAAATGCGGTCTTTGCTGAATGTGTATAAAGTCAGTTTGTCGTCAGTCAGGTCATCACTCTTCAAGGACTGAAGACTTACTGGTGTCTCGAGGCAAACGATTTAGGCCTATTCAACTTTATTTAATGATTGCTGTCCAACCAACACTTCATTTAAACATGGCTCTTATAGCATGCTAGGCTACAGCCTTGCACTAACGTCTAACTCCTACAGCAGGGGTTAATCTAGTTGTTAAACAAAATAATCTTGTGTCTCATGCTCGTGTTCTGTCCCATCCAGGCGGTGCTCAGGATGAAGGCTGGGGTTCTGCTGAGCTCCATGTTGGAACCTAGTTCTGCAGGTAACTGCTCACACGTGTGTGTCTTTCTCTTCTGTATCGAAAGTGGCCGTGGCTGGTCTGTAGCCAGGGTCATTGATAGTACAGGAATAAAAACTGAGCGCTTTTCCCGTGTTTGAAGGATTAATAATTCCTATCAATCCCTGTTGCTCTCAAACATTTACCTTCTCTGATTATTTAAGTAATTTATTTGTACCTTCGTTGAATTATAATCAATTGTCTTGTATCCCAAGCAGATTTGTCTGAATGTGTGATTATTCAAAAACTTTGTTAGATTTTGCAATCAAAGTAGGGGACCGGGTGTGGGATTAGTATCAGACTTCGGCTAAATGTAAAAAACAAATGCATGCCGATAAGCACTGAGTCATTCGTATGTTTGAAAGGATAGTGCTGTATTGAAGAGTAATATTATTCATGGTTAATGTGAATCTTTAGATTCTTGTGGTGTTTCATGCTTGAGTTTGTTCCCAGCCTGGCGGTGGTGGTGAAGGGTGAAGGAGGCTGGGCTCCATGTTGGACCCTGGTTCTGCAGAGCAGCAGGTAAACGCTTGTCTGATTGGTCACCCTGTATCGAAAGTGGCCGTGGCTGGTCTGTAGCCAGGGTCATTGATAGTACAGGAATAAAAACTGAGCGCTTTTCCCGTGTTTGAAGGATTAATAATTCCTATCAATCCCTGTTGCTCTCAAACATTGACTCTCTCTAGTTTGTTTTTTTTAGATGTAAAGGAATGCCATTAGTAATCGATCATGTGTACTTTAGTGGTATAGTTTATTTCCAGCAGTTGTGTATAAATGCAGTCTTTAGTGAATGTAGAAAAACTATTTCAAGGAAACAACTTGACTATCAATCAAGGACTAAAGCTTTGCTTACTTTCTTCTCGAATAAAAATGAGTATTAATGCATATTGTTCTTACAGTCTCAGGCTGGATCACCATCTAGTACATGTGTATCTCATGCTAGTTTATTTCCCAACCAGGTGGTGGTCAGTGTGCGGGGCTCCATGTTGGACCCTGGTCCCGCAGAGTAGCAGGTAACTGTTTGTGGGTGGGTGTGTGTGTGTGTGTGTCCTGTATCGAAAGTGGCCGTGGCTGGTCTGTAGCCAGGGTCATTGATAGTACAGGAATAAAAACTGAGCGCTTTTCCCGTGTTTGAAGGATTAATAATTCCTATCAATCCCTGTTGCTCTCAAACATTGACCCTCTCTAGTTAGTAGTTTGTTTTAGATTTAATGGAATAAATGTAGAAATATTGTGTCTTTTATTGCTGTTTTATCTCAAAGTTGTTTATAAATGCGGTCTTTGCTGAATGTGTATAAAGTCAGTTGGTCGTCAGTCAGGTCATGGCTCATCAAGGACTGAAGACTTACTGGTGTCTCGAGGCAAACGATTTAAGCCTATTCAACTTTATTTAATGATTGCTGGCCAATCATCAGTTCATTTAAACATGGCTCTTATAGCATGCTAGGCTACTGCCTTGCACTAACGTCTAATACAGCAGGGGTTAATCTAGCTTTTAAACAAAATAAACGTGTCTCATGCTCGTGTTCTGTCCCATCCAGGCGGTGCTCAGGATGAAGGCTGGGGTTCTGCTGAGCTCCATGTTGGAACCTAGTTCTGCAGAGTAGCAGGTAAGTGTGTGTGTGTGTCCTGTATCGAAAGTGGCCGTGGCTGGTCTGTAGCCAGGGTCATTGATAGTACAGGAATAAAAACTGAGCGCTTTTCCCGTGTTTGAAGGATTAATAATTCCTATCAATCCCTGTTGCTCTCAAACATTGACTGTCTCCAGTTAAAGTTATTTCTAGGTATTATGGAATGAATATAATCAATTGCCAAAACATTTGTGGTAGTTCTGTCAATCATATTCAACTCTGTTGGTGTCACAGTAGGGGGCCGGTAGGGATTTGTTTCAGACTTTTGTAATATGCTGATGTGTTTTATTGAGGAGTAATATACAAGCAGAAATGTAAATCTTAAGCGGGTTGTCTCATGCTATTGTTCTTTCCCAGACAGGCAGGGTTCAGGATGGTCTGGGGTTCTGCTCGGCGCCATGTTGGACCCTAGTTTTGCAGAGCAACAGGTAACGGTGTGCGTTTGCAGGGTTGTGTGTGTGTGTGTGTGTGTATGTGGTCACCCTGTATCGAAAGTGGCCGTGGCTGGTCTGTAGCCAGGGTCATTGATAGTACAGGAATAAAAACTGAGCGCTTTTCCCGTGTTTGAAGGATTAATAATTCCTATCAATCCCTGTTGCTCTCAAACATTTACTGAAGATAGTTTCTAATATTGTCTTTCTCTGGAGCTCTGAACCATCCTGGCATTAGGCTGGTGCATTCAGAAGCCAAGCTGTCAACAAGGGCTGCATATGTTCTGACTGCTCTTTGTTTCTGTCCCACCGTCCTCAGGGCTGACGGGCCAGTCCCCTTCTCCACCCACTGCTCTCAGACATGGAAAGTGGAAGCTGGCCACTTGAAGTCTACATCTCTTGAGATTATTGTTTTCAATAAAGTTTCTGTTGACTAGATGTCCTGGGTTCAATTTGTTTCATTGTTCCTCATATCGAGAATAAGTAAGGGAAAGTGGCCGCATAATTGAAGTTTGTGTCGAATCAGATAACGATGAACTGCAATGCATCATGGGATTTAATGCCAAAATAAGTGCATGGTTTGTACGCATTTGGATTCGTACACCAGGGAGGAACCAGATAAATCTTTGAAGGTCCCATGGCATGCCACCAGGTGTGATGTAATTAGCCGGTACAAGCCGTTCTGGAAATCTGCCCCTTATGACATCACAGGTGGGCGTGTCCACCTAGATGTGTGCTGGATAGATCAGTCTACCAGCCTACCCAGTGGACTGTAGCATACGATGCTCATCCATCCGTCACACATCTAGGTGGACACGCCCACCTGTGATGTCAAAGGGCAGATTTCAGAAACGCTTGTAGCGGCTAACCACACCTGGTGGCATGCCATGGGACCTTTAACACTAAAGAATGGTGGCGAGTGCAAGTGAACTTATGAACGCCGCCACGGTTCACTCTGGGGCCGTTCCGACTTGACTATGAAACCCAACGGGTTGACATGCAAGGCAGGGTTTGCAACCACTAATTGTTCTAAGCTGGAGAAGGTCCATTTATTGAAGTTACTCAGTAAATCTGGTTCAAAAGGTTGTACTTGAATTGACCTGATGTTGGTTAGCGTGTCAGTGAACATGCTGACACGGTGAACTTCGCATAGCAAACAATATATTTTTTTTATTGCATTTTCCAAAGATATTCTTCCATATGTGACACTTGTTTTTCAAATTGTTCCATCTTGTAATAATTATCCTGCTTCTTTATCAATGGCAACATGGTGGCTGGGTCGGCTGATGGTTAGTCTGGGGTCAAAGGTCAGCTAGCGGCCTGCCTCAGTCGGTCCAGGACCTCTTCCGGACTGAGTGTCGTCCCCAAGGTAACTATCTTGTTCCTGGACCGGGAGCCCTGGAGAGAAGCAGACTTTATTAATCTCACATGCACTTCAGCCACGGCACATAAAGCTAATCTAAAACACTGCAAAGACCTCGGTAAACAAAATGAGAGTAGATCAACAGTAATATTTAAATGTCTGACAATTTTATAAAAGACATTGAGAGTACACATCCTTGCCCATTACATTGTCGTATCAGTGACTAAAGTGTCCGGTGTTTTTCCAATTATGGGCACTTATGTATTCTACTGTGTTCACAGCCGTCCCGTGTAGCCCGGGTTGGAAACAGTAAGAAAATAAGTTCTCAACCGATGATTTTGTGTAAAGTTGTACTTAGGTTTGAATTATTTTTTTTATCTCTACAAAAATGGCAGAGGTCCAGAACCCGGTGACCTCATAGCGGCTGCGGGCCTGCGTGTAGCCGCCCTTGGAGGGTGACTGATGAGGGCTAGTTGCCGTGCGTGGGGCACCTTGTCGAGGGCCACCTGGCTCTTCTTCAGCTGCAGCACCTGGGCCAGGTACCGCAGCAGCTCTGCGTTCGCCTCGCCGTCCGTCGGGGCCGCCGCTATGGCCACGCCCACCGCGTCTTCAGACACGTCTGGGAGACAACAGACAAACGAATGAATCTATTGGATGTAGTTAGACATACCGAAATCAATAGTTACTAGGGTTAGTTACTTGGATAGAAGCATACCTTAACTACCAATCTCTGGACTGTCTAACCCCTACCTGCTCCTTGATGACCCGTCTCTGTACTATCTAACCCCTGCCTGTTCCTCAATGACCTGTCTCTGTACTGTCCGTTCACAGCACCCACCTGTGATGGCGTTGTGTTTGGCCCCCGGTTTGGCGTGCACCGACACCGTGACCGCCCCGGTCCTGTCCCGGGTCACCGGCACCGGGAGGACCGTCGCCGCCGGAGTCTCCGTAGCACAGGGTGTATTCTTTCCATTTTTGCCCTGCGTAGACGACTCATAATTAGATCGCCTCTGTTCAAATGTCAAATACAAACTCAGATTCAATAGAAAACCGAACCCACCTTCTTCCCCGCTTTATCTCTTTTGGACATGAGATTATCTCCTCCAGTGGAGTCGGTGTTATAGAGAGAGATGAACGGACTGCTGCATGTCTGTCTCCAGGGACTCCAGGATGTAAAGGACCAGACGAAGTGATGAAAGAGATGGGAGCGATGGAGCATCACACCGGAGCGGCAGCGGGTTGTTTACCGGCGACCTCTTCCGGACCTGCGCACAGAGAGCAGGGCGCCCCCTGGTGGAGGTTCTTCCGGGCATGCGCACTGAGAGCAGGGTGCCCCCTGGTGGCGGGATGGTTCACACCAGGGAGTGGCGTTGTACAATCCCAAATAAAGTGACTCATTAGTTTATAATTCGAGTTGTTGTGAAAAAGCAAGAGATAACTAATGAAATCACACGGAAACTTGAAGTTCAGGTTAGATTTGTTGCGTGTTTTTATTGTTGAACGGTGCATAACTTCGCCTTTCTTTCCTCCTCGGCCCCCGTAGTGGAGAACAGGCGCGCAGGCAGACTCACAACACTTTTCCACAAGAGGATTTTTCTTCAGAGTTTGGTTTGTAAAGTTGATATTCCGTTATAAATACCCCGTTAGAGAGGTGGTCCCGGGCACTGGATCGGTTCTCCTCGTTGTGGACCGTGTGTTGGACCGACTTGTTACTTTATGATGGAGATAGAAGCGATTAGTTAACGTCAGACAACTTTAATAACACATCGGCTGCTGCTGCTGAGGGCCTCTGATGTATCTAACCTAATGTATCTAATGTATCATTCACGTGTTTTCATGTATTATGGAAGTTTGTTTAATGTTCGTATCTTTTGATAATGATACACTTTTTTTGTTACTTTTAATTACTTACCGCTAGTTCACTTCTTTGTACTTTCAAACGTCTATTTTCTTGCTGTAATTCAGTTTAAGGGTTAGGGTTAGGGTGTGGATTCACCACAATCATACGTCTTAAAGCAACCCAGCCCCATTTGGGACGTTTGTGTTTGTGTGTGTGTGCTTGTGCGTGTGTGTGTGTGTGCTTTTGCGTGTGTATGTGTGCGCGCGCAGCCATGGAGGAGGTGGTGCGGCTCGTCTCGTCGGGAGACTGCGTGAAGATCTGGGACTCTGTTTCCATGACGACGTGCGAGCAGTTCCTCCCCCACAGCGCGACGCACCCTGTGTCCCAGGTGTGCTGGAGCTCCAACAGTATCCTCCTCCCCCTGCATGGTGATGGAGACCCCACCACCCAGGGGTCCTTTTAGGGCGCAGGTCCCCTGGTTGCCGAACCCGTTATAACGTACCTCCCATTGTTTTAACATCAAGTAGTTTTTCCATTTACATTTAGGGCATTCAGCAGACGCTTTTATCCAAAGCGACTTACAATGAGTATATTTGAGAAACAACAATATTCTGCGGTTGGTACGGTAAGGATGTTCATAGAAACAAGTGCCAAGAACTAACAATCACTAAGTTAACCTATTCTCCTTACACAACAAAGATAGCTAGGATAAGACGCTACATGATTCTAAGTACTGTTTTAAGTCCCTACAATTTCAAAGCCCCAAACCCTGTGTGGACTTGAATCTCTTTTTGAAACTTTTTTAGCTGTTAAATAAATAAAATCTAAAGTACTAGCAGGTACAAGCAGGTAGCAGACTCAAGTGTTTATTATCAGTCCCTAAATGGACCACAGACACTCTGATGGTTTTGGACTGCTTGAGTCTGCTACCTGGGGGGCCGGACACGGGGGCGGTTAGGGTAGGTTCTGTGTTCAAACCCCATTGTTGTCTACCTGTAGGTATTCTTGAGCATGTATGTAGAAACATCCAGGCTTTGAACTGCCTCGGTGAACTGAACAATACTCAGAAAAAACACGCGTTATTAAATCATTGTTCAGGATGATCACTCTTAAAGGAGCGGTCGGTACGATTTGAGAGTCGTAAAAAGAGAAAGCAGGAAAGAGCAGAAGAGAATCTAGATCTAATATTTAGAAACCTAGATCGATTCCTAGAACCAATCAGGGAAGAAATGCCCAGGTCAGAAGGGAGCTGATCTAATTTGTGTCATACAAGGGCCGGTATGCCAGAACGTAGCAATGAAAACGTAGCTACTATATCTTTCCTGCACTCCTTTTAAGTCCACAAGTTCTAGACTGTTAGCCTTGACCTATGTCCAGACCAGTATCTCGTCAGTGCCAGCAGCGTTGGAGACAAGCTGGTGGTGTCCAGCCTCAAGGCGTCTCCTGTCCCTGTTATTGAGCTGGCCGAAGGGGTAAGTACATCATCTAACCCTGGGGATAGTGGGAACGGCAGGGGCTCAGGAGGTAGAGCCTGGTGGTTCGATCCTTGGTAGCTCCTCCTCACCAAGGGAGCACTCGCACTAGGCCATCTGTACCGTGCCCAAGTCCGTTTCACACCTGTACCGTGTGTTTTACTGTTTAGGTGTATCTGAGTAAGACACCTAGCCCTTTCTGCCCTTAAAGAGCTGGCTGTCACCTTGCATGGCCGACATGGGTGTAAATGGGTTAATGAATGTGTAAATGACTGTTGAATGTGAGATACTAATTGGAACAGGTCTGAGATATGTAAAATGTAATGTAATGTACTACTCACTTTAACACGTTACAATACTGCAGTAGTAGTTCTAACACTGATTCAATCCAACGGTTCACGTTTCGTTATCTACACGTCTGTCTCTCAGTACTGCAGTAAGCGTTTATTAGTCTACTAGTCTAGAGGTTGATTCATACCTCTGTGCTGAAGAGAGGGAGACCCCGGGTGTAGAGACCCAGGGGGGGTAGAGTCCCTGTGGGTGTGTAGTGACCCAGGGGTGCAGGGACCCCGGGTGTGTAGAGAACCAGGACGCCTCATCCCCCCAGAGGTGAACCATCCCCTCCCAGGGTGTCGGTGCTAGACGCCGTTCTCGCGACTCCTTGTGTGTTCCAGAAACGACAGACGCGCGTGTGCCTCAGCTCCTCCTCCCAGTACCTGCTGAGCGGCGGTCTGGACCACACGGTCAACCTGTGGGACCTGAAGAGCAGGAGGCTCCACCGCTGCCTGAAGGTCAGTCCCCTCCTCCACCTTCTCCACCACCACCCTCCACCCAGCCAGGGTTGTGTATCATTCACGTCCCTGGGGACCCCAGAGCCCCCGCCACTCACCAGCTGAACTGTCCGTCAACAGCAGGCATCTGCAGCGCTGGACACTTGCATATTAATGACGTCATTTAATTTAATACCACACACATTCACACTACTCTATAACTACACACAAGCACAATACACAACAGGCATTACTTACAGCACAGCCATCTGTTCTCAGTTGTGAGTGGGGGGTGACCTTTTTTCTCTCTCTCTCTCTCTCTCTCTCTCTCTCTCTCTCTCTCTCTCTCAGGACCATAAAGAGGAGGTGACCTGCGTCTCCTTCAACGCTAACGACACCTGCGTGGCGTCGGGCTCCACCAGCGGTGACCTCATCCTCCACGGCCTCACCACCAACCTGTCCAGCAAGCCCTTCGGCCACGGGGCCAATCAGGTGAGGGCCCTCGCCGCACAATTCCTGTACACCCTTAAAGCCACTTCCTGCATGTCCAAAGAGATACTTATAAACTTGTACTTAACCTAGGGGTGTTGTGGTAGTTGTAGTTCTCCACATAACCCAAGATGACCTGGGAGTTGTATTTCTCGTTCTCTTGTTACCCAGGTGACGTGGTTGTTGTAGTTCTTGTTCTCTTGGTAACCATAGGTGACATGGTAGCTGTAGTTCTCTTGGTAACCCACGGTGACGTGCTAGTTATAGTTCTCTCTGTAACTCAACGGTTACCTGGTAGTTGTAGTTCTCTAGGTGACGTGGTAGTTGTAGTTCTCTTGGTAACCCAAGGTGACGTGGTAGTTGTAGTTCTCCTGGTCACCCAAGGTGACCTGGTAGTTGTAGTTCTCCTGGTAAGGTGGTAGTTGTATTTCTCTCTGTAACCCGGGCTCTGTGTCTCCTCCAGCCCATCCACGACCTGCGGCTGTGCCCGCTGAAGCGCTCCCTGCTGGGCAGCGTGTCGGACGGCGGCACGGTGGCGCTCTGGGACTCCAACACCCAGAAGGAGCTGCACGTGTTCGACGGCGCCCACAAGGCCCCCGGCTCCGGCCTGGCCTTCTCCCCCGCCAGCGACTTGCTCTTCATCTCCGCCGGCCTCGACAAGAAGATCATCTGCTACGACACGGCCAGCAAGATGTAGGTTCTCCACCCCCCATATACCAGGAGATACATCAGATATAATAAGATACCATCTAGGACCATCAGATATGATCAGATACCATCAGATATAATGAAATACCATCAGACACCATCAGATATGATCAGATACCATCAGATATAATGAAATACCATCAGACACCATCAGATATGATCAGATACCATCTAGGACCATCAGATATGATCAGATACCATCAGATATAATAAGATACCATCTAGGACCATCAGATATGATCAGATACCATCAGATATAATAAGATACCATCTAGGACCATCAGATATGATCAGATACCATCAGATATAATAAGATACCATCTAGGACCATCAGATATGATCAGATACCATCAGATATAATAAGATACCATCTAGGACCATCAGATATGATCAGATACCATCAGATATAATGAAATACCATCAGATACCATCAGATATGATCAGATACCATCAGATATAATGAAATACCATCAGATATGATATAATGAAATACCATCAGTTATGATCAGACACCATCAGATATAATGAAATACCATCAGATAACATCAGATATGATCAGATACCATCACATAGGATAAGAGGCCATCGGATACCATCAGATATGATGCTGTAGGATATGGGATATTACCGAAGATATGATATGATGCTATAAGATATGACATAAGCTATAAGATACAATAAGATATTATAAAAGATACGATGGGGTTTGAGTTATAGGATTTCATCGATCTTGAAGAAGATATAAGATATGAGACTGTAAGATATAACGTGTGTGTGTGTGTGTGTGTGTGTGTGTGTGTGTGTGTGTGTGTGTGTGTGTGTGTGTGTGTGTGTGTGTGTGTGTGTGTGTGTGTGTGTGTGTGTGTGTGTGTGTGTGTGTGTGTGTCCCAGCATCCTACGGGTGATCAGGGCAGAGGCCCCCCTGACGGCGGTGGACTTCTCCCCTGACGGCCTGGGGGTGGTGGTGGGCTCCACCCAGGGCAAAATCTACCACTACGACCTGAGGAACCCCAGCAGCCCCACCCGCGTCACCCCGGCTCACAAGACCTCCGTCACCTGCCTGCGCTACCAGAGCTCCAGCAGCAAGCAGCCCAAGGTACCATCCCATAATACACCATGTGGAGGTACCATCCCATAATACACCTTATACCACGGTCTGCGGGAATACTCGATTCTGATTGGATGCAGGGTGTGCATTAACTCCTGATATACGGACACCTGGACAAGTAGTTCCGTCAAATTGTCTGTTTACCGTTCTCAATTAATGCGCTAGCTGGCGTATCGTCTCTAAAATAGTAGTAACCATAGCAACGGGAAACAAAACAAAGCTCAGCGGACTATAATACCTCCCGCTACCTCCCGTTCTAAAGTCGTAGCTATGGTCCGTCCTAATTACTGGAGGAGTGAACAACGTTTCCGTTGCATGAGAACCCAACGGGCGTGTAATGGTGGTTCCGGGTATTAGTCGGACCCTCAGGCGTAACCAGGGAAACAAATGTATGTTTTGTGGAAAACTTTATATTCAGATTGTAAAACGCATGAAAATATAAATTAATGGTCTTAATTTGGTCACCGTTGGCAAGTGACCGTGGTATAAGCGGGATAATGCCCTTCGAGGTGTCCATTATCAGGAATTAATGGACTTCGCGGAGGCAGCCGTCCTCCGCTTCGCGTCGGACGGTTCACGCCTCCACGTCGTCCATTAATTCCTGATAATGGACACCTCGTCGGGCATTATCCCTTACATGTTGAGGTACCATCCCATAATACACCATGTGGAGGTACCATCCCATAATATACCATGTTGAGGTACCATCCCATAATACACCATGTTGAGGTACCATCCCATAATATACCATGTTGAGGTACCATCCCATAATATACCATGTTGAGGTACCATCCCATAATATACCATGTTGAGGTACCATCCCATAATACACCATGTTGAGTTACCATCCCATAATATACCATGTTGCTGTGGCCATAGACGGGGTCTTCATGTAGATAGCCCCCATCTAGAAGAGGTAACCCCTAACATGGTACAGAGGCACGGATGAAGCATTATGAATGTTACCAACTGGGTTAACACCATATCGGTATAAAACGCTGTTCTCTCTCCAGTCCTCTAAGGGACCAGGCAGTAAAAGAATCTCCAGCAAACTGCAGAGTGGCCTGTCTGACTCCGCCCCAAGGCATGGCTCCGCCTACCATAGCCCCGCCCCCCACAGCGGGGAGCAAAACACTGGTTTGTTCCGTCTTCCAATACCGACTTGCAGTCCATGTTACATTTGTGCGTTTGCCTGGTGTGCGAATAGTCACGCTCAACCCAACTCTGATTGAGGAGCAGAGTGCTTCACAGCCGGTTGACATGTCTGCCACATCAACTCTGTTTAAGGGGAAAATCACGTAAAAGTCGGTACAGGGACTCATTAGTCCGGTTTCAGACTTCTCCATCGTGCCCAGTAGGACTGAGTTGATGTTGTAGTCTTTTAAAATCCTACAGTATGTCACTGCAGCCAAATCGAACGTTCATAATCTCAATAAAAAGATGTGGATAATAAGTTACACCCGATGTATAAACATTGAAGGTAAATGATGGACCGTGTGGACCAACCTTGCATTCACATGATGGACCATGTTCTACACCAGCAGGATGTTTAGCTCTGTAATGACTGTAGTGTTGTGTCGTGTCCAGCAGGGGGCGAGTTCGCCGAGGGCCAGTCGGAACCCCTCGGTGCGCTCGGGAAATTCAACAACAGCGTTGGACGCAACAGTCTGGACATGTTCTCTCCTGTCCACGAAGGTATCCTATTCCCTAGTATCCTTACTATCCTCCCTCTACCTTATCTGATATGTTAGGGGTTCTAGAGGCAGGTGGTAGGGGTAGATGTAGACCTCACTTAAAGCTGCTGTAGGTAGGCCTCACTTAAAGCTGCTGTAGTTAAGAATCACTTCAAGCCGTGAATAATGAGCTGCGTTACACTGTTTTGTCCAGCAGGGGGAATGAGTTTGGAGAGCAGGTCTGAACCTATCACTGCTCTCGGGAAATTCACCAGCGTTGGCCGCAGCAGTATGGACATGTTCTCTCCTGTCCGCGAAGGTAATCAACAAATATGTTAAGGGTTCTAAAGACCAGGTCACATGTTAGTCTGGTGTTCTATGACCAAGTCACATGTTAGTCTGGTGTTCAAGGGACCAGGTCACATGTTAGTCTGGTGTTCTATGACCAGGTCACATGTTAGTCTGGTGTTCTATGACCAGGTCACATGTTAGTATGGTTCTCCTCGTGTTCTAGAGACCAGGTCACATGTTAGTCTGGTGTTCAATGACCAGGTCACATGTTAGTCTGGTTCTCCTAGTGTTCTAGAGACCAGGTCACATGTTAGTCTGGTGTTCTATGACCAGGTCACATGTTAGTCTGGTTCTCCTCGTGTTCTATGACCAGGTCACATGTTAGTCTGGTTCTCCTCGTGTTCTAGAGACCAGGTCACATGTTAGTCTGGTTCTCCTGTTGTCCTAGAGACCAGGTCACATTTTAGTCTGGTTCTCCTGGAGTTCTAGACATGTTTCCGCCAGCGTTGGTATTTCCAGACTCGGATTACCCTCTCTGGTTGCCAGTGGAAACGGTCTTGTTCTACTTCCTCCTGGAATGCTTGGATGTACGACATCGCCCTCCCTTATTGGATGTTTTTGTCTCCATAACAACAGGTGGTGATATGTTTCCAAGAGACGGGGAATCGCAGCCAATCAGAGGCCGAAGCAGTCTGGACGTCTTCTCCCCCCTCAGAGACGGTAACACAGAAGGAAGTAGACGAGCCCTTAGACTAGAACTACAGGAAGTTCAAAGGCGGTAGTCTAGCCCTGATGCTAGAACTACAGGAAATAGACAAGCCCTAATGCTAGAAGTAAAGGAAGTCAACAGGAAGTAGTCTAGCCCTTACGCTAGAGCTATAGGAAGTACACAGGTAGTGGTTCAACCCTGATGCCCGAAGTGCAGGAAGTAGACAGGAAGTAGTTCCAAGTAGCCCTGATGCTAGAACTACAGGAAGTAGAGTGGACATTACAGTCAAACTACAGTATGTAGACAAGAAGTAGGCTAGATCAGTCAGGTAACATAAGGGCTGTCTATCTCACTTTATTTCGGGGTTCTATGTTTGGTTGTACTTTTGCTTCCTCTTCTTGTTGAGAGTTTCAGTTTGGGAACAGAGGAAGATCAAGTAGAATAAGAGCTTGAGAAAGGTCTGCTGACCTATGAAGACGGGTGTATCTCCATGTGGATTGACAGTCCTCTCTGTTCCAGACTCCTCCTCTGGCCTTCCCCCCCGCAAGACGCCACTAGGCACCCCTGGGAACCGCTGCTTCAGCCCGCTGTCCTTCTTCAAGACCCCTCCACCAATCAGAGAGGAGGAGACTCCGCCCTCCCCGGGCCAGACAGTCGACCCCCAACAGGTGACCAGTTGACCCCAACTCCAGCATCACCAGCATCACTAGCATCCTCAGAATCATTAGCGTAACCAGCATCACTAGCACCACTAGCATCGTTAGCGGGACTAGCATCACCAGCATCATTAGCATCATTAGCATCCTCAGCATCGTTAGCGTCACTGGCATCACCAGCTTCACCAGCTTCACCAGCATCACTAGCATCCGTAGATGAGATGAACTTTCCCAATGAGGCGGTGTTTGTGTTTGACATTGTCGTGGTTCCTCCGTGGCGTTCTTCATAGTCTGGTGATGATCCGCCAGTAAGGAAACAGGAGCAGGAAACGGGAGCAGGTAGACTGATGAGGTGGTGCTCGTTCTTCTGTTGCAGAGCCTCAGCAGCAGCAGCAGCAGTCCAGAGGCCGGGCAGACGATGCCGACCGCATCACTGCAAGCTAATCAGAGCCAACCAGGTCCCGCCTTCTGCACCCCAGAGCCCAGCCTGCGGAGAACCGATAGCCTCTCAGCTCTGCTTGGAGCTGGCTCCTCCCACAAGGCAGCCACGCCCACCACAGCTCCAGGTGACAGTAGAACAGCTGCCTCACCTGAAACATCTCACTCTAGCGATCTACTGAGCAATGCAGAACCTCTTGATACACCTCAACGTGCGAGGTGTCCCATATTTTATACCACCTGGTGTGTGTGATTAGCCGTTACAAGTAGTTTTGAAAATCTGCCTCTTCTGACAGTGTGTGATGTCATCTAGATGTCACTAGATGTGTGCTCGATACATCAAGTCTACCAGCCTACCCAGTGGACTGTAGCAAACGTTGCTCATCTATCCGTCATACGTCTAGGTGGACACGCCCACTTGTGATGTCAGAAGAGGCCGATTTTCAAAACGGCTTGTAACGGCTAATCACACTCTCACCTGGTGGTGTAATATGTCACCTTTAAGGGACTCAAACCCATACCAGAGCCCACCATTAAGACCAGTCCCCCCCCCCCCCCCCCCCCCCAGTTCGGGTCTCTGAGCGTTGCGGTCCCGTTTCTCCAGGCGCGGCAGAGCTGTCGTCCAGCGTGGCGGCCCAGCTGGAGGGGGTGTGTGCCCAGGGGGGCGCCCCCCTCAGCGCCCTGCAGACCCACTTCATCCAGAACATGATCCACGACACCCTGGAGGAGTTCAGGTACTGGTCCTACTGGCCCACATGTTGTTTATCCAGCTCCTTCACTGGTCAGAGTTAGGGTCCTAGGGCTGGGACGACGCGTCGACGTAATCGACGACGTCGACGCATAAATTACGTCGACGCGAAAAATGCGCGTCAATTAAAAAAAAAAAAAAGAAAAAAAAAAAAAAAAAAGATGGGCGGCGCCGGAGCGTAGTTGCAACGCGAGTGGCTCCTCAGACTTTCATAAGTGCAAGGCGCCACGCACTCGTTCCTCTAAAGTATGGGAATTCTTTAATGTGAAATGAAACGATTCCGTGATATGTCGTCTTTGCAAAATGGAGATGACTTTCCATTCTAGCACCACGGCAATTCACCAGCACCTGAAGAGGCGCCACCCGGTAGCAGCTGCAGATGACTGAGCACCGTAGAATTCTAAGAATGCATTACTTTGCACTTTTATTTTGGAATTTAAAGGCAATAAACATGTATTGAAATGTTAAGGAATTCAGATATGTAAATCAACATGTATAAATTGCTATTAGTCAATTAATGGGGAGAGAATCGAGAATTGAATCGAAATCGAATCGGACTGAAAAAATTAATCGTTAGATGAATCGATGCATCGAAAATATAATCGCTAGATTAATCGTTTAAAAAATAATCGTTTATCCCAGCCCTAGTCCCAAACTCCCAGTGCATCAGAACCAGAGAACAGTCACTATGGGTCCGTGTTTAAACGGCGGGTAGACGTTTACTGGAACCCTCTGTGAGGGTGAAATGTACGGGGGGGAACGTCCTGGTACTTAATGAACGCACTTACTGTTTGTGGTTTTTAGTTATAGCACTTAGTTATGTAGCATCTAATCCTAGCTATTTTTGTTGTATATGGGGAATGGGTTAACCTAGTGATTGTTAGTGCTTGGCACTTGGTTCTATGAACATCCTGACTTTACCGACAGAGATGTATTGTTGTTTCTCTTTCTAAAGACAAATGTACTTGTTGTAAGTCGCTTTAGGTAAAAGCGTCTGCTAACCCCTGAATGTAATGTCAATGAAACAGCCCGATGTGACGTCATAAGTGACTCGTGTGGGAGGGTGTGACCTCATTTGGGAGGAAGTGACATCACTGGTTTGTCTCCAGGGACACCTGCCATCGCGACATCGTCAACCTCCAGGTGGAGATGATCCGACAGTTCTACATCCAACTGGTGAGAGGCATCCGAATACCATGACAACCACCACCCCATCCCTACCCCACAACCCCATCACCATGACAACCACCACTCTAACCCCTACCTTACAACCCCATCACCATGACAACCAACACCCTAACCCCTACCCAAGATCCCGATCATTATGACAACCAACACAACCACCACTCCTACCCCACAACCCCATCACCATGACAACAACAACTCTAACCCATATCCAACAACCCCATCACCATGACAACCACCACTCCTACCCAACAACCACATCACCATGACAACCACCACCCTACCCCACAACCCCATCACCATGACAACCACCACCCTAACACCTACTCCACAACCACATCACAACCACCACCACCCATACCCCATAACCACATCGCCATGACAACCGCCAACACCCCTACCACCCCTACCCCACAACCTCATCCCCATGAAAACAAAGCCAAATATGAAGCGACAGCAGGTGAAACTGCCTGAGACCTGGCCTGGAGGCTGTCAGGCTGCGCCTCAGAGGAGCAGATTGGGCTGACTGTGTGTGTGTGTGTGTGTGTGTATTTTGTGTCTACAGAAGGAGATCCACGGCCTCATAGAGAAGTACTCCCTAAACGACTCGCTGCTGGAGGAGATCCAGAAGCTCCGGGAGGAGAACCGCAAACACTTCAACTACTGAGAGGGATGTGTGTGTGTGTGTGTGTGTGTGTGTGTGTGTGTGTGTGTGTGTGTGTGTGTGTGTGTGTGTGTGTGTGTGTGTGTGTGTGTGTGTGTGTGTGTGTGTGTGTGTGTGTGTGTGTGTGTGTGTGTGTGTGCGTGCGTGTTTAAATAAAGTGTAAACCTGTCCCGTATGTCTGCTCCCTGTATGTCATCAATAAAGCATCGTAAGGACGTTGTTGGGAAGCCATGGCAGCCAGAGTCTTAGTGCTGACGCCTCCTCCACCGCAGTCCACTGGACCCTTCTGGGTCCTGATAGAGCCCTCTGGGTCCCTATATAACCCTCTGGGTCCTGATAGAGCCCTCTGGGTCCCTATGTAACCCTCTGGGTCCCTATATAACCCTCTGGGTCCCTATATAACCCTCTGGGTACTGATATAATTAACCCTCTGGGTACTGATATAATTAACCCTCTGGGTCCCTATATAACCCTCTGGGTACTGATATAATTAACCCTCTGGGTCCTGATAGAGCCCTCTGGGTCCCTATATATCCCTCTGGGTCCTGATATAATTAACCCTTTGGGTCCTGATATAATTAACCCTCTGGGTCCTGATGTAACCCTCTGGGTCCCTATATAACCCTCTGGGTCCTGATAGAGCCCTCTGGGTCCCTATATATCCCTCAGGGTCCCTATATAACCCTCTGGGTCTTAATATAACCATATGGGACGTTCTGGGTCCTGATAAAACCGTCTGGGTCTTAATATAACCTTCTGGGTCCTGATAGAATGTTCTGGGACCTTCTGCATCCTGCTAGAACCGTCTGGGTCATAATATAACCTTTTGGGTCATGATCGAACCTTCAGGAACCTTCAGGGTTTTAATATAACCTATTCAGTCCCAATATAACCACCTGGGTCTTAATATAGCCACCTGGGTCTTAATATAGCCACCTGGGTCTTAATATAGTCTTCTGGGTCTTAATGAACCCTCAGGAGTCTTAGCGGAGCTAAGGGGCTGCACGAAATTGAGAAAAAAAAAAGAACATTTTGCATTCCGCACACATTCAAGTGGGTGCGTTCCATTCCGCACACTGAAATCGGCGCGTCCCAACCCGGACACCGTAGTGCAAAGATGGCGGCCGTGGTGCTGGTTAGCCGTTCTGTCCTTCCCAAAATCTCAAGTAAGTTTTTCCGTCTTATTTTCACTTCATTTTTAAGAGTCGTGCATTATATGGCCGGAGGATGGGCTGGAGTTAATGTCTAACTGTAAGGTGAAGTCCGACTGTGTTCCAGCCTTACGCTGCTCTGATGTGACCTTGTTAGCCATGTTAGCCGTGGTTGCTAATACGGCTGTCAGTCATAATATTATCAATAAAGCATTTAACTATAAAATATGACCTTTTTCTGTAAAAACGTTATCTACGACATCGACATCCTCAACGTCTTGCTCATGTTGTCACTGCAGACTGACTGTGTAGTCATCATTAATAGCACATTCAAAATCATAATATTGGGATAATTGTAGAGTATACTGTTTAGGAGGATCAACCAAATCTACAACATGTTAGTGTCTTGTTGTTCAGTGATTTACTTTGCTACTATAACATGTTTCAAGTGCGAAGTGTTTGTATAGAACTTAATAGCAGTAAGTCTTAAAGGGTTATACACGGTTTATGTGGGGGTCGGACACCCCGACCCCCACATGCACCGGTGGAATTAACATGGCATTATAACATCTGTGTTATAATGTGTTTAGATGCACACAGCATGTTAAAAACACCAAAACATCTGAATCATGCGTTTGGTTGCAGCTCCTGTAGTCATCAGAAGCATTACAACTTATGTATTACAATTAGTTTAGTTGCACCTACCTGTGCATGTTAATCACAGTAAGTTTTAAAGGCCTTCACACGTTATGACCCCCCGTGGATCAAGATTACTTGACTAGCAAGGAAGAAACCTTGAGGAGGGTGCATAGTGGGGGTCCCTCTCCCCATTACATCAAAACATTGATATTAAATCATGAGAATGATGATAAAAAATTAAATTTGGGCATGCACTGTGCTCATATACAATCAAATCAATTTACAATAACTAACACTACACTTGGAGGGTTTAAACCTGCTTTGCAGTAATTAAACATTGTATTACAGACCTTTTTTTACTGTACACATGTATACACTACAGATGTTTAAATGTCATTGACATGCACAGGTGGGTGCAACCAAACACATTATGCAGATGTTTTAGTGTTAACATGCTGTGCGCAGGTGCATCTGAACACATTATAATACAGATGTTATAATGGCATGCCATTGTGCAGGTGTGAATAAACATGTTGTATGTGATGCTAAATGCTACCTGTGTGGAGGTGTGAATAGACATGTTATATGTGATGCTAATGCTACCTGTGTGCAGGTGTGAATAAACATGTTGTATGTGATGCTAATGCTACCTGTGTTTAGGTGTGAATAAACATGTTGTATGTGATGCTAATGCTACCTGTGTACAGGTGTGAGCTGTGCGGTGGCGCTGCAGCAGCAGCACAGGAAGCTCCATGCGGCCGTGGTCCCGCGGGGGAAGGGCGGCCGCTCCTCCTCTAGTGGAATCGCCGCCACCGTGTTCGGCGCTACCGGCTTCCTGGGCCGCTATGTTGTCAACCGCCTGGGTGAGCCAATCAGAACACACCTGGTGGGGGCAGCCAATCAGAACACACCTGGGGGAGCAGTCAATCAGAAAACCCTGACCACCTGGGGGTCGCACCGATTTGAACACTCTGACAACATGGGGGCGGCAGCCACTCAGAATATTTGTTTGTTGGTCTCTGTGGGGTCTGTTACTGGTGTTTTATATTTGGTTGTCGTGGTAACATCCTCAGGATGGTGTTTATATTTGGTTGTCGCGGTAACATCCACAAGATGGTGTTTATATGGTACCCCAGTAAAAAGCCAAAGTCCTAGGAGGTTCTGTTCTGCCGTCAGCATAACTGGAGGAGGCACTGCTTTGTGCATCTCAGAATATCTCTGTAAAGACGGACTCATTGTGAAAACGCATGTAGCTGTGGTACATATTCAAGGCCACAGTGTGGCGCTGGTTCTCCACCAAAAAATAAGAAGACGAGGTGAAGCATGCGCATCAAGCCTGCTGCGCGCTGTATATAAACATGCAGTCAAGGCGGAGAAAGCAGTTGTTCAACCTTGTAGATTGAGCAGCAAATACTTTTCAATGTACAGTTGTGTGTACAATTGACCATGGGGCTGTATTTAAAGCTACACAAATAATACAAATCAAAGAAAATCGGATTGCCAAGCTGGTGGGCAATCCGTTTGCGTATCAGGCGTCCACACGAAAATGCATAGGGACGTTTTTCACCCTTATTCACCCTGGTACCTGGTTTCAAAATTTGCGGCCCAACCGCAAATGACGTTTTCACAAATAAACTTTTACTTGTGGACGGGGCCTTAAACAGAGCAACACAGTATCCTGCTGAGGTGTACAGCTCTTAATTGTGTGTGTGTGTGTGTGTGTGTGTGTGTGTGTGTGTGTGTGTGTGTGTGTGTGTGTGTGTGTGTGTGTGTGTGTGTGTGTGTGTGTGTGTGTGTGTGTGTGTGTGTGTGTGTGTGTGTGTGTGTGTGTGTGTGTTCTCCAGGGCGTATGGGGTCTCAGATTGTGGTCCCTCATCGTTGTGATCAGTATGACATCATGTACCTCCGTCCAATGGGGGATCTCGGGCAGATAATCTTCATGGTAAGGACTCCAATATTACAACTATACTAAGATATATATATATAATAATAATGGATATGAATTAATTACACATCTGTAAAGCGCCTTTCATCAGGACTCAAATACAATACAAAGCTGGGCCAAGATATTTTCAAAGCTAGCTTTGTATTGGGTTGTTGGAACACTTGACCCCTGCACTCTGACCCCTTTTAGATTGCTTTCAATAACGTATCAGCGGCCAAACGATACCAAATGTCTGCAGTGTTCTGAAGCTTGAAATGGTGACTCCCTTAATAGTACATATAACTTGTATACACAGGGCCTTTGTGTGTTAACTCTTTACTATATCACTGGTTGTGTTTAGGAGTGGGACGCAAGAAACAAAGACTCCATCAAACAGGCCCTGCAGCACTCCAACGTGGTCGTTAATTTGGTGGGCCGAGAATGGGAGACCAGGTAACCTGACTGACTGCTGCCCTCCACCAGGTGACCTCTGACCTCCACAAGGTGACCTTTGGCCTAGACCAGGTGACCTCTGGCCTAGACCAGGTGACCTCTGGCCTAGACCAGGTGACCTTTGACCTCCACCAGGTGACCTCTGACCTAGACTAGGTGACCTATGGCCTAGACCAGGTGACCTCTGGCCTAGACCAGGTGACCTATGACCTACACCCTACACCAGGTGACTGCTGATCTTGACCAGGTGACCTCTTATCTATACCAGGTGGCCTCGACCAGGTGACCTGTGACCTACACCAGCTGACCTCTGACCTTTGGCGTGTTTCCTCCAGTAACTACGGCTTTGAAGACGTGTTCGTCAGCATCCCCCAGCAGATCGCCCGGGCCGCCAGAGAGGCCGGCGTCAGCAAGTTGATCCACATGTCCCACCTCAACGCAGACATCAGGAGCCCCTCCAAATACCTGAGGAACAAGGTAGGCCTCTGTTACACTAGTTGGCCTCTGTTACGAACTAGGTAGGCCTGTATTCTCTAGGAACCTGAGGACTATGTATCTGGTCTCTGATTGGATCGTCTCAGGCTTGGGCTGTCCCTGGGTTGAATGGATTTGCGAATAAAGTTCTGTGCCCGTGTTGGCAGGCTGTGGGCGAGGCGGCGGTGAGAGACGAGTTCCCCGACGCTGTCATCCTGAAGCCCTCAGAGATGTTTGGCCGGGAAGACCGCTTCTTCAACCACTTCGCCAGTAAGAGAGACGCTGTGTGTGTGTGTGTGTGTGTGTGTGTGTGTGTGTGTGTGTGTGTGTGTGTGTGTGTGTGTGTGTGTGTGTGTGTGTGTGTGTGTGTGTGTGTGTGTGTGTGTGTGTGTGTGTGTGTGTGTGTGTGTGTGTGTGTGTGTGTACTGAGCTGTGTTGTCTGCTCCAGACTTGCGGTGGTTCGGTAGCGCTGTGCCTCTCATCGCCATGGGGAGGAAGACGGAGAAGCAGCCCGTCCACGTGAGTCTGGAATCATCCACCGACCCCATAGCCAGGTCCATCTCTGTTGTCATGGTGATAGCCAGGTGTATCTCTGTTGTCATGGTGATAACCAGAACCGGTGTGTGCATCTCCAGGTGGTAGATGTCGCCAAGGCGATCATCAACGCCATCAAAGACCCAGAGGCCAACGGAAAGACATACGCACTGGTTGGGTAGGTAACCTTAACCCTACCCTCACCTTGTCACCTGTAGGTTACCTTAACCCTCACCTTGTCACCTGTTGGTTACCTTAACCCTACCCTCACCTTGTCACCTGTAGGTTACCTTAACCCTCACCTTGTCACCTGTTGGTTACCTTAACCCTCACCCTATCACCTGTTGGTTACCTTAATCCTACCCTCACCCTGTCACCTGTAGGTTACCTTAACCCTCACCTTGTCACCTGTTGGTCCCCTTAACCCTCACCCTATCACCTGTTGGTTACCTTAACCCTCACTAACTGATTGTGTTGGTTCTGCTGTGTTGGTTGTGTTGTGTTCTAATCGGATTGTGTTTCGTTGGTTGTGTTGTGTTCTAATCGGATTGTTTGGTGTTGTGTTGTGCTGTGTTGTTTCTGTTGTGTTCTGATCTGATTGTGTTGTGTTGTGTTGGTTGTGTTTTGTTCTGATCTGATGTTGTGTTGGTTGTGTGTGTTCTTATCTGATTGTGTTGTGTTGTTGTGCAGTCCAAACCGCTACATGCTCCATGACCTGGTGGAGTACATCTACGCCGTGGCCCACCGGCCCTTCGTGCCCTACCCCCTGCCCCGCCCGCTCTACCAGTAAGACACACACCTCGCACACCAGTTTGCAAGTTCATCATAGCAAACATCCTTCCTGTTCCTCCATTAACTCTCTTGTGTTTTTCAGCTTGGTCGCTAAATTCTTTGCAATGAATCCATTTGAACCGTGGACGACCCCGGACAAGGTGGACCGGGTAAGACCCCTTAGTCTGCCCCTTAGGCTGCACCTCAGCCCCTTAATGACCAGACCTCAGCCCCTCAGTCTGCCCCTTAGCCTCTTAGTGACCAGATCGCAGCCCCTTTGTCTGCCCCTTAGTCTCCAGACCTCAGCCCCTTAGTCTGCCCCTTAGCCCCTTAGTGACCAGACCTCAGCCCCTTAGTCAGCCCCTTAGCCCCTTAGTCTCCAGACCTCAGCCCCTTAGTCTCCAGACCTCAGCCCCTTAGTCTCCTGACCTCAGCCCCTTAGTCCACCCCTTATCCCCTTAGTCTCCGGACCACGTAGCTTTAGCCCCTTACCTACAGCGGTGTTCCTCCCAATGCTAACTGTGCCAGCGCTGTGTCCTCAGTTCCACACGACGGACCTGAAGTTCCCCGGCCTGCCCGGTCTTGAGGACCTGGGCATCACGGCGTCCTCTGTGGAGCAGCGCGCAATCGAGATCCTGCGGCGCCACCGCCGCTTCCGCTACCTGGAGGCGGAGCTGGACGAGACCAAGCCGGCCAAGACCGTCAGCTTCTAGAGCTAACAGAGCTACTACAGCTACCAGAGCTAGCCTCCTGTCTGCAGCACACTGTACATAAATAAAGGATCGTCCTCTAAAACACCTCAATGGCCCTCTCTTCATCCGCTGTTTGACACACACACACACACACACACACACACACACACACACACACACACACACACACACACACACTCTTCATGTGCAGTGCTATTAGGACTATATTCAAACATACTTTAGTAGTTGAATACACTAATATATTTTCCTACTATAATGTACTTTCACTTTTTATTACTATAGTAAAATACATGACTACATTAATATACTTCACTATAAGGTGAATATATTTAACTGCTATAATAGACTATACTACTAGGAATACTTTGTGCTGTACTACTACAGTATAATATACTTTACTGCTGTACTGTTTGTGACCAGATGGGGGCGCCGGGGGGCCTCAGTGGAGAACATGCACCACATGCTCGTGTTTTCTTCACCCAGACGTAATGTTCGCATCTATCGGATGTTTATTCCACTTCCCGGGTATCCGCGGAATGTTGTGTTCTTCAACGGACTGAAATGGTCGCTTATACTTAATACATATTTAATAATTATCATTGTGTTATTAAGAATAACGGCTGGAGAATTTCTTCCTCTCCGTCAATTAAATCTCTCCACGCGCTTCATCAGAGTCTCCGGGAGCGCGCTTCATCAGAGTCTCGTGGAGCGCGCTTCATCAGTCTCTGGTAGCGCGCTTCATCAAGGTCTCCAAGCCTGATCAGAGTCTCGCGGAGCACCACCGAGGAACGCGCTTCATCAGAGTCTCGTGGAGAACGCTTCTTCAGAGTGTCAGTTGAGTGCGCTTCATCAGACTCTCCGTGGAGCGCTTCATCAGATTCTCCGTGGAGCGCGCTTTATCAGAGTCTCCGTGGTGGAGCGCGCTTCATCAGAGTGTCCGTGGAGCGCGCCTCATCGGAGTCTCCGCGGAGAGATAAGAGGACAGGAGGTCAGTAACGCGTAGTGCGCCTCCACTCTATTCTGCTTTTCTACCCAGTTTGGACAGTAACGGCTCCGGTAACTCACAGGTCCGCTTCTTCTCGATGAAAGGTGTGAGAAAGACAACTTGAGGGAGAAGTTGGGGATATTCTTGTAATCAAGGTAAGTCGGATTGATTGTAATGAAACCAGTTATCAGTGCGTGTCAATAATACAAATCATGATTAGCGCGCCAGCCAGGACCGTTACAAATATAATCCTCTGTTTTATATTCACTGTGAATCTTCAACTCCTAATTCCAATTAACATATTCCCGCAGATTGAGAGCGGTGCTTTTGCGATCTATCCGTACAATAATAATCAGTGGGATCTGAAGGGGTGTGTGTGTGTGTGTGTGTGTGTGTGTGTGTGTGTGTGTGTGTGTGTGTGTGTGTGTGTGTGTGTGTGTGTGTGTGTGTGTGTGTGTGTGTGTGTGTGTGTGTGTGTGTGTGTGTGTGTGTGTGTGTGTGTGTGTGTGTGTGTGTGTGTGTGTGTGCGCGCGCGCGCGCTGCAATCAGCGCTGGTCTACAATGTCCACTTAAATCATGACCTCACGCATGCATGGGCGTATTGGGCGGGCTATGTACTCACTGAACTTAATACATTCACCTAATTATCCTTAATTTACAGGTTATTATACTTAACGAAATCAAAGCATACTTTACTTAAACATGTATTTGCACTTAACTTAATTACGCCTAACCTTACCTACTTCATGTAAATGTACTAAGCTAAATGATACTTAATATGCTGTTATGCATTATGAATTAACTTAATTTACAGTAAATTAACATACAAACGTGTCATTAACCACTGCAGTAGGTACGATTTGGGAATGAGGATAAGAGAGAGAGTGAGAGGGGGAGGGAGAAAGAGGGGGATTGTGAAAAAGGGGGAGAGAGAGTGGGGAAGAGAGAGAGAGAGGGGGGAGAGAGAGGGTGAGAGAGAGAGGGGAAGAGAGAGAAAGAGGGTGAGAGAGAGAAAGTGAGGGAGAGTTGGTGAGAGGGAGGGTTAGAGCAGAAGGGAACACGATTTAGGAGCTACACCCCCTTTAAGCGGCGCCTTCGCCTCTCTTCTCCCTCCCTTCGTTTCACCTCCTTTAAGAAGAGTTGCATTCACACACCTGTGATTAACAGATAGGAGGGACTCCCAATCCATCAGGGAACAGAGGCCATGATTGGTCAGGAATGTGCTTGGGGCAGTGCAGTCTTTAACCAAATGGTCTCGTACAGAGGCATTCATCAGATCAGATATCCTCACTATCATTCACTCACTCATAGATGACTTATATCTGTGGCAGTCCTGACAAATCACACTAGATAATAGCTCTTAAATATTACCGTCGCCACCGTTAACCAAGAGCCACCTTAGATCTCAGCAGCTCAGTCCAGCTCAGATACTGTGATGACGTTCTGTTTTGACTGCCGCTGTGAGGAACTTCTACAATGACCACACTGGCTGTTTCCATGACGTCACTCGTGATTGGAATTTAACAGCATTAAAAGCCTCCTGCTCCTGACGCCTGAAACACCATCACAGGCCGGTAGACGTGGGTCCATTTACTGCTATGGGTTCCATTTAAGATTTCAGCTTTCATTTGTATTTAAGATTAAATACAATCTCAAATCCCTTATACAATGCTCCATGCCAAGATAATGCCATTGTAATACTAGGAGGATGTTTGGATAATGCCATGATAATGCTAGGATAATGCCACGATAATGCCAATGTAACATAGGAGGATGTTTGGATAGTGCTACGATAATGCTCAGACAATGCTCGGATAATGCCAGGATAATGCTCAGACAATGCCAGGATAATGTTCAGACAATGCCAGGATAATGTTCAGACAATGCCAGGATAATTCTCAGACAATGCCAGGATAATGCTCAGACAATGCCAGGATAATGCTCAGACCACGCCAGGCTAAAGCCAGGGCCGTGTGGAGGTAGCGGTGTGGAGCCCCAGGCGCCGACTGAGCCATGGCGGCTGAGCTTCATTAAAGCGCAGCGCCGCAGGCCGCCTTATTAGAGGGAACATCTGAGACATGGACAGGATTGTTGTTGAACATCACTGAGGACACATTCTCATGCCATCACGTGCACACAACGCCCGGGGCACGCACAGTGTGAGGTGCTTTGGTTATGACAGACTGGTATCTTAGCAACAGGCAGCATCCTTCCAGTGCTGTGTGCATGGAAACGTGGATCCTGCTCACCACTAATGTTGCTGTGTGGTCGCCCATCAGTATTCAACCGTTTCACGACTAACTAACCCATCCCATCTGACCCTTAACCTCTGACCCTGACCCTCTGACCCTTAACCTCTGACCCTAACTCTAACCCTTACCCTCACTCTCTAACCCTCAGTCTTTAACCGTACCTCACTGACTCTCCAACCCTCACTCTCTAACCCTCAGTCTTTAACCGTACCTCACTGACTCTCCAACCCTAACTCTCTAACCCTCAGTCTTTAACCGTACTTTACTGACTCTCCAACCCTAACTCTCTAACCCCTCTGACTGTCTAACCCCCCTGCCGGTGTCCAGCGCTCCAGCGATGGCCTCCCCAGAGGGCGGTGCGGGGTCCCGCCCCCAGCACTGTGTGACCCGCGTGGAGCTGTCCGTCACGGCCGCCCACCTGCTGGACCGGGACGTTGCCTCCAAGTCGGACCCCTTCTGCGTGCTCTTCAACGAGGTGGACGGCAACTGGGCCGAGGTGTGTGTGTGTGTGTGTGTGTGTGTGTGTGTGTGTGTGTGTGTGTGTGTGTGTGTGTGTGTGTGTGTGTGTGTGTGTGTGTGTGTGTGTGTGTCAGAGGAAGGCTGAGGTCTAGGTTCTGATCTAGGTCCAGGTGAAGGTTCAGGGCCAGGTCTAGGTTCAGGTCTAGGTTCAGGTCTATGTTCAGGTCTAGGTCCAGGTCTATGTTCTGGTCTAGTGAAGGTGCAGGTCTAGGTGCAGGTTCAGGTCCAGGTTCAGGTCAGGTCCAGGTCTAAGGTCAGGACCAGCCTTGTAGTCCAGGTGTTTTAATGTTATTCTGTTGTTGTTCTGGTCTGCTGAAGCTTGGCATGCTGAACAGTTTGATTATCATTTATAATATTCAAAGTGTTGCTTTCACAGTGGGCTGCAGCCGAATACATTTGTGTGTGTGTGTGTGTGTGTGTGTGTGTGTGTGTGTGTGTGTGTGTGTGTGTGTGTGTGTGTGTGTGTGTGTGTGTGTGTGTGTGTGTGTGTGTGTGTGTGTGTGTGTGTGTGTGTGGCAGTAGGTCAGCAGGGCACATGCCTTCAATGTGAATTTGCTTCTTGTTACCATGGCAACCTCGATGGAAACAAAAGGACTCTCTCTCTCTCTCTCTCTCTCTCTCTCTCTCTCTCTCTCTCTCTCTCGTTTCCCTGTCTCTCTCTCACTTTTCTCTCTCGCTCATATTCTCTCTCTCTCTCTCTCTCTCTCTCTCTCTCTCTCTCTCTCTGGCTCGTCATTTCTCTATATCTTGTCATAGGACATAACTAGGTAGCCTGACTAGTTTACAAATTAGCTAGTCAGGCTAACAAATAATAACTATAAAATTAGTCAGGCTAACTATGCTCCACTGCAGCTGCTTTGAGAGTTTACTATTTTGACAGCTGTTGCCATGGTGATCTAGTACATTTAGAGAAGTTCACATTTAGTTTAGACTCTAGTGTACTCGACTCCATACTGGGACTCTACTTCACTGTGAGCTTTACTGCGCACTGTGTCATCTACTCTGTATTGAACACAGAGCTGTGTGTAGTCGTGTTAACATTTAGTTATGTTGAAGTCTAGTTGTGTTGATGTCTAGTTGTGTTGGCGTCTAGTTGTGTTGACGTCTAATTGTGTTGACGTCTAGATGTGTTGAGGTCTAGTTGTCTTGAGGTCTAGTTCTGTGTACCTCTAGTTGTGTTGACAATGACATCTAGTTTTGACGTATAGTTGTGTTGACGTCCAGTTGTGTTGGCATCCAGCTGTGTTGACGTCGAGTTGTGTTGACATCAAGATGTGTTGACGTCCTGTTGTGTTGACGTCTTGTTGTGTTGACGTCTAGCTGTGTTGACGTCTAGTTGTGTTGACGTCCAGTTGTGTTGACGTCCAGTTGTGTTGACGTCAAGTTCTGTTGACATTTATTTGTGTTGACGTCTAGTTGTGTTGACGTCTAGTGCTGACGTCTAGTTGTGTTGACGTCTAGCTGTGTTGACATTTATTTGTGTTGACGTCTAGCTGTGTTGACGTCTAGCTGTGTTAACGTTAGCTGTGTTGATTTTTTTTGTGTTGACGTCTAGTTGTGTTGATGTCTAGTTGTGTTGACGTCTTGTTGTGTTGACGTCTAGCTGTGTTTACATTTATTTGTGTTGACGTCTAGCTATGCTGACGTCTAGCTGTGTTGATATTTATTTGTGTTGACGTCTTGTTGTGTTGCCGTCTAGCTGTGTTTACATTTATTTGTGTTGACGTCTTGCTATGCTGACGTCTAGCTGTGTTGATATTTATTTGTGTTGACGTCTTGTTGTGTTGACGTCTAGCTGTGTTTACATTTATTTGTGTTGACGTCTAGCTATGCTGACGTCTAGCTGTGTTGATATTTATTTGTGTTGACGTCTAATTGTGTTGACGTTCAGGCTGTGTAATGAAGTACTGAAATAGTAAAGTAATAGAGCAGTATGTCGTAAAGTAGAAAATAATAAAGTAGTAAAGTAGTACAGAAGTGGACTAGTGGAGGTAGGAGAGTTGGGCAGAAGTACAGTAGTAGAGTAGTACAGTAGTACAGTTATAAAGCAGTAAAGTAGTAAATTAGTAAAGTAATAAAGTAGGAGTAGTGAAGTAGTACAGAAGTACAGTCCTCCCCTCTCTCCCCAGATCAGCCGCACGGAGACGGCTGTGAACAACCTAAACCCGGTGTTCGGGGTGAAGTTCCGGGTGGACTACCACTTCGAGGAGGTGCAGAAGCTGCGCTTCGCCGTGTTCGACGAGGACAAGTGTGCGTCACAGCTCTATGAACACGACTTCCTCGGGGAGTTCATCTGCACCTTGGGAGTGGTGAGTCTCCTTTAGTACTAGTTATGTTTCCTAGTTAGGTTGTTTATGTGTAGTAACTAGTTTGTTAGTTGAGGTACTGAATTTGTTGTTAAATGTCTATGTCATGATAAGTTAGTGTTCAGTTACCTATGAACTCATCTTCTTTTCACACTATTAGATTGTGTCCAATAAGAAACTTGTCCGACCACTTCTCTTAGCCAATGGGAAACCAGCGGGCAAAGGAACTATTACGGTGAGAAGCTAAGTCTACTGAATTCACTCCCTCCCCAGCCCTCTAGTCTAACCCTAACCCTTAAACCCTCTAACCCATCCCTCTAACTCTAACCCTAACCCTATGATCCTAACCCCAACCCTCTAACCCTAACCCTCACAACCCTTTCAACCTAGCCCTCTAACCCTAACATTCAATCCCTCTAACCCTAACCCACTAACCGTCTAACCCTTTAACCCTAACGCTTTAACCTTAACCCTCTAATCCTCTCACCCTAACCCATCACCTTAATCCCTCTAACCCTAACCCTCTAACCCTTACACCAACCCCTAACCCTCTCACCCTAACCCTCTAAACTTCCCCTTGTAACCCTCTAACCCTTACCCTCTAACCCTCTAACCCTCTAACCCTTACCCTCTAACCCTCTAACTCTTACACGAACCGCTAACCCTCTCACCCTAACCCTCTAAACCTCCCCTTGTAACCCTTTAACCCTTACCCTCTAACCCTCTAACTCTTACCCTCTAACCCTAACCCCCACACTAACCCTCTAGTCTAAACCTCCCCTAGTAACACTAATGAGGTTGGTGATAATGAGTATTATAATGAGATTGATGATGATAATGAGGTTGATGATGATGATGACAATAAGGAGGAGGATGATGATAATGTTGATAATGAGGTTGATGATGATGATAATGAGGGTGATAATGATGAGGAGGATGATGATGATGATGATGATGATGCGGTTGTGGTCTGTAGATCACAGCCCAGGAGCTGTCTGACAACCGGATCATCACCCTCAGCCTGAGTGGAAGAAAATTGGACAAAAAGGTAAGAATGAAACAATGAATAATCACATTGTTCACTGTAAGATGAACACATGAATAATGACAGTGTTTACGGTAAGATGAACACATGAATAATGGCTGTGTTTACTGTAAGATGAACACGTGAATAATGACAGTGTTTACTGTAAGATGAACTCATGAATAATGAACACCTTCTCAGGACTTCTTTGGAAAGTCTGATCCTTACCTGGAGTTCCACAAACAAGGAGAAGATGGGAAGTGGATGTTGGTGCACAGAACAGAGGTACACACGCACACACACACACACACACACACACACACACACACACACACACACACACACACACACACACACACACACAAGCACCCCTCTATAGAGTCTATAACTAGAACTCTATAAAGACCCTCTTCTAGAATCAGAATCACTTTTATTACATCTTATTGTACAGTATACAAGAGTACAATTATTAGGCTTGGTTCCTCAACATTCACATAGCAGCAACAGTACAAGATAAAATAAATAAAGATAAGAAACCATATGAAAAGAAAAGTAAAAGTAAAATAAATAAATAGAATAAGTATAAAAATAAATAAGTAAGTAGCAGCATCAATAATAATAAAAAGTAATGAGGTGTAATAAAGTGTGAAGTGTAGGGTGTTCAAGTGGAAGTGATAGCAGCCACAGCTAGGCTTATTGTGCAATAGATAAATGCTGTGCAAATACAATAGATGGTTAAATTCCTGTCTGTTGTTGTGGTGTGTGTGTGGATGGTTGGGGGTCAGTGTGTTTCTCCAGCAGTCTGACTGCTTGGGGGAAAAAACTGTTTGTCATCCTCTGGGTTTTGGCCCTTAGGCTTCGGTACCGCCTCCCTGACGGCAGAAGCTCAAAGAGTTTCTGGTTGGGGTGGGGTCCCCAATGATTCGGAGGGCCTTCCTGACACACCGGGCCTTGTAGGTTTCCTGGATGGAGGGAAGCTCACATCCGCTGATCCTCTCAGCTGTCCGCACTACCCTTTGCAGCATTTTGCGGCTTTGGGCAGTGCAGTTCGCGTACCAGGCAGTGATGCATCCAGTCAATATGCTCTCCGTTGTGCCTCTGAAGAAGGCCCCCAGGATCTTGGGCCCCACGCCCTATGGAGTCTATAACTAGTACTCTATAAAGACCCTCCTCTATAGAGTATAGAACTAGAACTCTACAGTAAGGCTTTGGAGGAGCGATTTTTGGTGTATAATGTTTGATGTGATATGTATAATGTTTCATGTTGGATGCTTTATGTTTATGTGCTATGTTTAAGGTTAATGTTTGATGCTCTCTGTTTGGCGGCAGGTCATTAAGAACACCCTGGACCCCGTGTGGAAGGCCTTTACGGTTCCTCTGGTGTCGCTGTGTAACGGAGACGTCGACAGGAACATCAAGGTCTCCTCACATCTATTACTGAACGTTTCAATGTATTGTATCAAAGCTCCCGCTAAACATTGAAACATCCAGATTCACTTTGATGAATTCGATATCAAGGTTAAGCCTAAACATTTATACATCAAGTTTAATATTTTCTTTAACATTTAAACATCCAGGTACATCGCTACACATCTGTAGTCAATGCTGATCCACAGCTATTTCAATAAGGTTATCAATTCAATCACATCCTTAAAGCAACAACACATCCGTTCAAAACAACAATGCCGCCATCTTCTACCTTACTTTGTTAACAATAATCTTACGACAGACATTCCTAAACCCCACCCAGTCACCTAAACCCCTCCCACTTACCCTAAACCCCTCTCACTTACCATAAACCCCTCCCACTTGCATAAACCCCTCCCACTTACCCTAAACCCCTCACATTAACCTAAACCCCTCCCACTCACCTAACCCCCTCCCACTCACATAAACCCCTCCCACTTACCCTAAACCCATCCCTCTTCACTAAACCCCTCCCACTCACTTAAACCCCTCCAACTCACATAAACCCTCCCACTCACGTCACCAGCCAGCCAGGATGCACTGGTTTGCTCCACACACTGTATTGAATTGTATTAAATATCATGATGTGAGACCCAGTTGTCCCTAGCAACAGTTGTCCCTAGCAACAGTTGTCCCTTACAGCAGCTGTCCATAACAGCAGCTGCCCATAACAACAGGTGCTGTGCTACGACTATGACAATGATGGAGGTCATGACTTCATAGGAGAGTTTCAGACCACTGTGACCAAGATGAGCCACGCCAGCACCACAGAGGTATAAATAAATACATAAATACATATATATATATATTATGTATATATATATACAGTACCCTCCTGTCTCTCTCTCTCTCTGTATCTCTCCCTGTCTCTCTCTATATTTCTCTCTCTCTCTCTCTCTCTCTCTCTCTCTCTCTCTCTCTCTCTCTCTCTCTCTCTCTCTCTCTCTCTCTCTCTCTGTATCTCTCTCACTCCCTGTCTCTCTCTCTCTCTCTCTCTCTCTCTCTCTCTCTCTCTCTCTCTCTCTCTCTCTCTCTCTCTCTCTCCCTCCCTGTCGCTCTCTGTATCTCTTTCTCTCTCTCACTCCCTCTCTCTCTCTCTCTCTCACTCCCTGTCTCTCTCTCTCTCTCTCTCTCCCTCCCTGTCGCTCTCTGTATCTCTTTCTCTCTCTCACTCCCTCTCTCTCTCTCTCTCTCTCTCTCTCTCTCTCTCTCACTCCCTGTCTCTCTCTCTCTCACTCTCTGTCTCTCTCTCTCTCACTCCCTGTCTCTCTCTCTCTCTCTCTCTCTCTCTCTCTCTCTCTCTCTCTCTCTCTCTCTCTCTCTCTCTCTCTCTCTCTCTCCCTGTCTCTCGCTGTATCTCTCTCTTACTCCCTGTCTCTCTCTCTCTCCCTGTCTCTCTCTCTCCATGGAGGTGGAGTTTGACTGCATCAATCCGAAGAAACAGAGAAAGAAGAAGAATTACAAGAACTCTGGTGTCATCGTTCTGAGGTCGTGCAAGGTAATGATTTAGATTCAAGTTAATGATTTAGATTCAAGGGAAGGATTTAGATTCAAGGTAATAAATTAGAATCGAGGTCATGATCTAGATTCAAGGTCATGATTAGATTCAAGGTCATGATTAAGAGTCAATCGAATGATTTCAATTCAAGGTAATGATTTAGAATCAAGGTAATGATTTAGATTCAATGTCATGATTGAATCTTAGGGAATGATTTAGATTCAAGGTATTGTATTAGATTCAGGGTCATGATTTAGATTTAAGCAAATTATTTCATTTCACGGTAATGATTTCATTTTAAATTAATGATTTACATTGAAGGTGATCATTTAAATTCATGTTTACGATTTAGATTCAAGGTAATCCCATCAGGGTGTTGCAATTTTATTCCCATGTTATTTGGAGTAGAATATTGCAGGCTGGTCAGGGCCTTTCTGCCTGTTCCTTGACCACAAATCACTCAGTTAATGATGTCTCTGTTAATGTCATCTGGTATTCTAAGAGTATGTGTGTTTATGTAATCTGGTATTTTAATTGTATGTGGGTTCATGTAATCTAGTATTTTAAAAGTTTCGGTAATTATGTAGTATGGTATTTTAAGAGTATGTGTGTTTTTAATATACCCTGGCACTTCTTTAGATTATACGAGATTATACATTCCTGGATTATATTCTCGGAGGATGTCAATTGATGTTTACTGTGAGTATAGACACACGCACACACACACACACTCACACTCACACACTATATACAAACTGTATACTATATAGTTATATCTGTTTACTGACAGGTTGGGATTGACTTCACTGCGTCCAATGGGAACCCTCGAGAGCCCTCCTCCCTGCACTACATCAACCCGCTGGGCAGCAACGAGTACCTGGCCGCCATCTTGGCGGTCGGCCAGATCATCCAGGACTACGACACGTGAGTTGGGAGTTGTAGTCTTTTATTACGGTACGCAATAATTCATTGTGTATCATAATGATTTAAGATTCATAATGTATCATTATGTACCATGATCATTTATTATTCATAGTGTTCAGACTGATTTGTGATTCATAATCACCATTATTCATAAAGATGTAGGATGTATCCTTATGATTCATATTGTATCATCATGATTCATAATGATGCATAATGTATCATAATATATATCCATTCATCATTGATTATAACCATTAAAATGATTCATAATGGATCATAACCATTCATAATATATCACATAATGGATCATAATGATTAATAATGGTTTATAATGTATCATAACCATTCACAATCAATATCATACCACATTGAGTATGCAAAGGGATTCTTCTGAAGTACGTTACTGCTTAAGGGTTATCAATCCTTTTTCATCATCTATGAAAACATTTACACCATTTCTACCTTGTACTACCTTAACCAACCTTTTCTTATCCTGCACTAGGTCGTACCTGTCTAATCTGTTACCATTGTTCTATCTTAACATGCCCGCTGAACTAACTGTTGCCATGGTTTCTGTTTCTAGAGACAAAATGTTTCCTGCTTTAGGATTTGGAGCTAAACTCCCACCAGATTGGAAGGTATTTTAAAGATATGTGTGTGTGTGTGTGTGTGTGTGTGTGTGTGTGTGTGTGTGTGTGTGTGTGTGTGTGTGTGTGTGTGTGTGTGTGTGTGTGTGTGTGTGTGTGTGTGTGTGTGTGTGTGTGTGTGTGTGTGCGTGCCTGTGTGTGTACGCGAGTTTGTGTGTGTTTGTGTGTTCACAACATGCACAGTCAAGCCATCTGTGTTTCCATGGTGACGAGAGAAAGAGAGAGTAGATGAGAGAGAGCAGATAATAGAGAGTGAGATAATAGAGAGAATGGCTGAGAGAGAGTAGATGAAAAAGAGAGGAACTAGATAGAGAATGGAGAGAAAGCGAGAGAGAGGGAGAGGGAGTGAGAGATAATAGAGAGAAAGATGATAGAGAGAGAGGGATAATAGAGAGAAAGAAATATGATAGAGGGAGATAGAGAAAGAGAAATAGGATGGAGAGAGAAATATAACCGAGAGATGGTAGAGAGAGAGATAATCAAGATAGTTAGAGAGAGATCTAGAGAGACATAATAGAGATAATAGAGAGAGAGTATATAAGAGAGAGGGAGAATGGAAGGTGAGAGCGTAGACGATAGAGAGAGAGCTTGTGCACATGTTGGTGGAGCCGTGGTTATCTCTGCTGCCTCACAGAGAGGAGGTCCAGGTTTGATCCCCGGGGGGAAGGGGGGGGGGGACAGAGCCTCCATGTCCTCCTCCTGTTCTCTCCTCGATCAGGAGAGAACAGGATATAAACAACGTTGCTGCCCTGCCCACGGGCCCCTGGGGAGGAGAGGAGCGACGGCTCAGCCGTGTTAAGACACTAACGATAATGAACGTACTTCTCTGTTCCTCATCAGGTGTCACATGAGTTTGCCATCAACTTTGACCCCACGAACCCCTTCTGTTCAGGTAAGTCCTCCCTTCAGATAGTCCTACAGCACTACAGGTAGTACATTAACTACCAGTACTACAGGTATCACATCAACTACTACTACCACAGGTGGCACTGGTAGTAAAATATACTACGTACTTGAAGTGCAGGTACTACATGTACTACTTGAAGTACAGGTACTACAGGTACTTCATGTAGTACCTGTACGACATGTAGGACAGGTGCTACATGTGGTGTAGTTACAACATGTAGTACTTGTACAGCTGTTCACCTCCTTGTCAGCCGGTCTCTCCTCCCCACCGCCTGCTCTCTGCTCCTCGTCTCCCCAGGGGTGGAGGGCATCGCCCAGGCCTACTCCAGCTGCCTCCCCCACCTCCGCTTCTACGGACCCACCAACTTCTCTCCCATCATCAACCACGTGGCGCGCGGCGCTAGCCAGGCGCTACAGCAGGAGAGAGCGGCGGTAAGTCCAGGAGCTAACCATGAAGATACAAACGCTAACGTTCACACGCTAACCCTGAAGATACACACGCTAGCCTACACACGCTAACCCTGAAGATACACACGCTAGCCTACACACGCTAACCATGAAGATACAAACGCTAACGTTCACACGCTAACCCTGAAGATACACACGCTAGCCTACACACGCTAACCCTGAAGATACACACGCTAGCGTACACACGCTAACCCTGAAGATACACACGCTAGCCTACACACGCTAACCCTGCAGATACACACGCTAGCCTACACACGCTAACCCTGAAGATACACACGCTAGCGTACACACGCTAACCCTAAAGATACACACGCTAGCCTACACACGCTAACCCTGAAGATACACACGCTAGCCTACACACGCTAACCCTGAAGATACACACGCTAGCCTACACACGCTAACCCTGAAGATACACACACTAACCCTGAAGATACACACGCTAACCGCTAACCCTGAAGATACACGCTAACATACACACGCTAACCCTGAACGTCCACACGCTAAGCCTGAACGTCCACACGTTAACCGCTAACCCTGAACGTCCACACGCTAACCCTGAAGATACACGCTAACACACACACGCTAAGCCTAAACGTCCACACGCTAACCCTGAAGATACACGCTAACCCTGAACAAACACACGTTAAGCCTGGACACCAATGCGCTCCCCACACGGTTCTTAATGAGGGCAGAGAGAAGCGTCCTGCTGTGTCTGGAGCCGTCCAAAATGAATATTACATCATATTCCACTTGTTTACAGCGCTTTAATAGACGTCATGTTCTGTCCCGGTCGTTATGACCGAAACAAAAGGAGACCCACAAACAATGCACCACGAGGCTGAACTCAACACTGGTTTGTCTGGATGTGTCAATCAACGTGTGGTTGTCAAGGCTGTTGCTAGCGCGAGACTGTGTGTGACAGAATCAGAAAGCTCGCGGCGAGCTGTCACGCCCAACAGAGTCTTTCCAGAGACATCCAGGAGCCTCACTGTGTCTTTGGGAACTGCCAGAAAAGATAATTCTGTTTTCTGCAGAACGTTCTGAGAACGTTGACAGTCCCCCACGGTGGAGGGGGTTAAGAGCATCCATGCACTGTAGGGTCCCTGTTGGGGGTCTGAAGGTGTGGTCACCCGAGCTATACAGCCTTTCCATCAGCTTTACGCTATATATGCTGTATCGCTACACAGCCTTTCCATTAACTTTACTCTACATATGTTGTAGCGATATACAGCCTTGTCCTTAGCTTTACGCTTCATATGTTGTAGCACTATACATTGCTTTACGGCTGAGAGAAACACTGGTGTGATTATCATTACAATCTTGTTATTAAAAACAATGTCAATATCAAAACTAGATTTATCTCCCGTCCTCCTCTCCCTCCCCCTCTCTCTATCTCTCTCTCTCTCTCTCTCTCTCTCTCTCTCTCTCTCTCTCTCTCTCTCTCTCTCTCTCTCTCTCATCATCTCTACTCCCTCCCCCTCCCTCCCTCCCTCCCTCCCCCCTCCACAGCAGTACTTCACCCTCCTGATCATCACTGACGGGGTGATCAGTGACATGGACGAGACGCGCCACGCCATCGTGGCGGCGGCCAAGCTGCCCATGTCCGTCATCATCATCGGCGTCGGCAACGCAGACTTCGCCGCCATGGAGTTCCTGGACGGCGACGCCAGCGTCCTGCGCTCGCACACCGGGGAGGAAGCCGCCCGCGACATCGTGCAGTTCGTCCCCTTCAGGGACTTCAGGAACGTACGTGTTAACTAGGGGCTGGGTGGATCAGGGTTAGGGTGAGGGTTAATCACGAATCGAATCGAATCGTGATTAATCGATTCAGAGCCTTAAGAATCTAAATCGAATCGATTTAGGAAATTGGCCACGATACCCAGCCCTAGTGTTAACTAACCCTGACTAGTTCCCCAGCAAGCCATACAACCCCAGCAAGCCGACTTACCATAACTAACCCTTCAGGAACGTACGTGTTATCTCTAACCCAAACTCAGCATAATCATTGGCACACTTAAAAAAAATATATATATTTTTTCTTTATTATTAACAAAATTCACAGCACAATGTGGCAGCATAATCATTACTACCGATTTATTTTTGCACTTTATTCTGTTGTGGGCATTTCCTCCCATTGCAAATATGTTTAAATTAGTTACAGGAAGCAGTGTTCTGAAATGGGATCAGTTAATAGTTTTTAAACCTATTTTGTGAGTAATAGAGAAGAAAATATTGAAAATATGGTTGCAAGTGGCCTGTATGCATCGCCTTCACAAGGTTTTGCAAAGCTGCACATGTCTTAAAGACATTGATGTGGATGGTTCCAACATTCTAATTTATTCTTGTTTTTTACATTTCTCACAGTGCAAATATGTTTTTGAATGAGTTTCTGAAAATGGTGTAACATATGTAATTATAATTTGTAAGCCCATGTTGCAAATATAACAACCAAAAAAACATTTAAAATGTTGATGCATGATTGTGGACTATACGGAAATAGTACCATTCCAGGTCTTCTGGAAATGTTTTTGGTCGCTGTGTCATAATTCAGCTACATTTTTAATACATTGTTGCTTAAGGCACACTCATTAATTTTGAAAAGGTTACTGACCCCTGCCCTAACTAGTTCCCCAACTAACCCAGACTAGTTTCCCAGCGAGCCGAACTACCCCCTTACTCCCCCTAACTAGTTCCCAAGCAAGCCTAACTACCCCCCTAACTCTCCCTAACTAACCCTGACTAGCTCCCTCACAAGCCAAAGCTATTCACCCAACTAACCCTTACTCATCATTATAAAAGTATTCATAACATATATAATAATAACAATAATACAAAAAAGTACTGTATATAATAGTATTTACTATTTATATAATGTTTATAATAATTATTATAAATAATGAAATATACTCTCTCTCTCTCTCTCTCTCTCTCTCTCTCTCTCTCTCTCTCTCTCTCTCTAGGCTCCTAAGGAGACTCTGGCTAAATCCGTTTTGGCTGAGCTTCCTCAACAAGTCACTCAGTACTTCAAACAGAGGAACCTGTCGCCTAGCAACCAAGCGGCTGAGTAGCCCAGCTAACCACAGCCTTCTCCAGGGTACAAACACAGACAGCCACACGGACGCACAAACACACACACACACACACACACACACACACACACACACACACACACACACACACACACACACACACACACACACACACACACACACACACACACACACACACACACACACACACAGTAGTGTAGCCCTCTGAGGTCAGGATGTGATTGTGGCTTCACGCATGTTCTTGGTATCCTGTAATATTCTGCTCTGTTGTCAAAGTATCGCTGTAGTATTTACATTTATATCAGTGGTTGAATAAGGATCAACCATGCACAGTTGAGCCCTAACCTAGTTAACCTAATGCTAACCTAGTCTTAACGCTAACCTAGTCATCACCTAGGTTAACCAAGTCTTAATGCTAACCTAGAGTAACCTAGCCCTAACCTAGGTTAACCTAGTCCTAACCTAGTTTAACCTAGTCTTAACGCTAACCCATTTTAACCTAGCCCTAACCTAGGTTGACCTAGTCCTAACCTAGGTTAACCTAGCCCTAACCCTGACCTAGGTTAATCTAGCTAACCCTAACCTAGGTTAGGCTAGCCCTAGGCTAGGTTCCACCTTGCTAGGCTAGGCTAGGCTAGGTTTAACCCAGCCTAGCCTAGGTTAAAGGCTAAATTCCTCTATAGTGAACTTAACCTAGGTTTTACCTAGCCTAGGTTAAAGGCTATTTTATCGTCACCCAATCCTATATTGTGTCATCTATAGTGATTGTTAAGAGCCTTATAGTGAACTTTAAGAGCTTTATAGTGGACCTGGATCCTCTATAGAGAACTTTTAGAGCCTTATAGAGAACTTTAAGAGCCTTATAGTGGACCTGGGTCCTCTAGAGTGAACTTTAAGAGCCCCGGAATTAGCCGAAACGAACAGCTGCGGTGGTATGACTTGGTGGTCAAGGTGTAGTCTTAACCTTGGCCTATATTAACTTAAAGTCTTAACCTTACCCACATTAAAGAAAGCCACGTTTAGGTGTGGTTTAACTCCTTCAATACCCATCTCTGTTCAAATAACGAAACTCCCTGCAGAGCTTTAAGAGGCTTGTATGGCGCTCTACCTCTTTGCCTCTTCTGGTGTCCAGGATCTACGGATATGGTCATGTGACACGCCCCTAGAAGCTTCTAAACACATAGAATGAACTCTCCAAACAGTCTCTTCGAAGATGGATGAACCTCTGAAAACAGAGTATCTGTGGTAGCAGCTGTGACGGAGACAGCAGCACTCACTAGAGCATCGACAGACGAGGATGTCTGTTGAGGTATGCTGGGATCACAAACTAACACGCCGAGGTAAACAACCCCATGAGACCATCAGTCTCCAGAACCCCTATCAGGTTCACCTGCCGTCTCTGTGACCAGAACCTGATTATAGTAACAGTGTTGGGTCATAAACAGTTGATTTGGTAAACCATGAGTTCCCATCCCTACTCTGAACTCTGAACACTCTAATTGTTATTGTAAACAACTTTTTATTCCATCATGACTACTGATGTGGGCATAAAGTGTGGTGAAATCCTTATGCCAGCAAGGGATTCTGAACTTAAACATTGAAAATGTTTGTGAAGCTACGTCACACAGCGTTGCATTCTGGGAGGGGTGCTCCATCTTGTGAGGCCGAAATGACTGAAAAAGAAATGACTGTTTTATAATTTGGCCATTACTGATATTTTAGTTGGTACTAGTTAATAGTTAATACTTAAGTCTTTCACAGTATTTACTTAGCATCAGTTAATAGGTAATACTTAAGTCTTTAGCGGTCTTTAGTTAGCATCAGTTAATAGATAATACTTAAGTCTTTAGCGGTCTTTAGTTAGCATCAGTTAATAGATAATACTTCAGTCTTTCTTATGCATGTTGCCAACCTGGTTGCACTGTTTACAAAACACTGCTGATGACCACAGATGCATGATTTTATACAATGATAAATTATATACATATTATTTTACATAATATATAATATATATTATTTTATATAATATATACTATTATTATTATTATAACTTTGTAACATTGTAACTCTGCTTAGTTTACGACTATCCAAGGCAAATTGTTGTGGAAAAACTATTTTCTAAAGTGGATTCTGAAGTTTTGAAATGCATTTATTGTGCGTAGGCTATCAATGTAAACTCCACAAAGGCCCCGTTTTGGACGTTTCTAACGTGACTTGATGCTGTGGAAACGTGTATACTCTGTCGTACCGATATGTGCATGGACATGGATGTTCGTACCTATTGTGTTATCGAGGATTTTTATAGAAAATGTTGTCTATGTCAACACTCAGGTCAATAAACCGTTTCAAGGAATTGTGTTGAAATGAAGTCCCTCTTTGATGTAACCCTACCCACTAACTAAACCCACCTGAAGTACACCTTCCCCCTAACTAACCCCCCAGATCTAAACCTATCCCCTAACTTACCCACCTGATGTTAACCTACCCCCTAACTTACCCACCTGATCTTACCCTACCCCCTAACTAACCTGGTCAAATCTGACCCCTAGTTAACCCACCTACCCCAGGCAATGACCCACCTGATGTGACCTAGTCTCACTAACCCACTTCACTCTACCCCCTTACCCACTGAGTCACCGGTCCTAGCCTAACTAATCCGCCTGGTGTGACGTAGCCTTACCATCCAACCTGATGTGGCCTAGCTTAACTAACCCACCTCACTCTACCCAATAACCCACCTGATATGATGTAGCCTAACTAACCCACCTGATGTGACGTAGCCTAACTAGCCCACCTGTTGTGACGTAGCCTAACTAGCCCACCTGTTGTGACGTAGCCTAACTAACCCACCTTCCTAGGCCGTAGAGCCGTATACCTTGGGTAGTTCAGAGACTCGCTCTGGTCCTGCGGCTGTTGTAGGACTTCCAGTTCAGCGTCGCGGATCTCTGCGGCGCTACCTCCGGTGGACACAAGGGGGCAGCAGAACGCGGATCTCTGCGGCGCTACCTCCGGTGGACACAAGGGGGCAGCAGAACGCGGATCTCTGCAGCGCTACCTCCGGTGGACACAATGGGGCAGCAGAACACTTCAGACTCCAGAGTATAACAATTTACAACCGTTGTACATACGCAGAGTGCGGTCTTCTTCCATTCCTGGGGTTGCCGGTTCGAGCCCCCACCAGGTACAATTTAAACAGACAGCTGTTTTCGCAACACGAGAATGTACTGTCTCTATAGAGAATAATTATTACGTGATAATATTATTAAAAGGTACCTCCACATCGGTAAAGAAGGTTATGCATTATATAATTGAGTAAACAACACGCAGAAGGTAAGAGTCTTTATTCACCTACATCACTTCACGTCTCAAACAAAAGAAAACATAAAAACATATCACGATTCGGCCAATAGAAACGTCTCCAGCTCTGCCTTCGCTCTTTTATTGGTTCACAACACGTGTCAATCATGTGTCAACAATCTAAGCAGTCTCTTCATTGCTCCACAGCTGTCAATCACTGTTCCCTCAGCCAAAGGTACGCTGCAGTGCCGGGGACTGGGGGAGGGATGGGAGGGGCATGATGTCATCGTCTAGGCTCGGGATTGGCTCAGCTTAAACTGTGAGATTTGGAGGGGAGGGGCCATGTCAGCAAAACAGGTAGTAGTCGTTGTTTTACATCAAAGTATAGGCGTAATAATGTTGGACATCAACTCAAGAGGAATCAGTAATGGCTTCATAAGATTTAGTATAAATATTCCCCATTGCAGAATTTCCACCATGGACTAAGAGACAGTGTCATCCACAGCTGAGAACAACACAACTCCAACTAACCCCAACACGATTGACCCCTTACACAACTAACCAAAACACAACTCACCCCAAACCAACTCACCCCAAACCAACTCACCCCAAAACAACTAACCTCTTACGCAATTAACCCAAGCAAAACTAAACCCAATACAACTCACCCCAAACATACTAACCCAAACACAACTGGCCCCAAACAAACTAACCCCAACACAACTAGCCCCTTACACAACTAACCAAAACAGGACTAACAAACACAACTTACCCAAACACAACTAACCTTAACATAACTTACCAAACCCATCGAGCCCTAACAACAAACCTAACTAACCAAAACACAACTAGCCCTAATACCTAACATAACTAGCCGCACACAACTAACCTCTAACACAACTAACCATAACATAACTAACCCTAAACCAAATAACCCCTTACACAACTAACCCTAAACCACCTCCTAACCCCTTAAACAATTAACTATAGCACAACTAACCCTAAACCAACTAACCGTAACACAACTGATGCAGCGTGCGTTCCAAATCATGCAGAAAACAATTCATATTTCAGATAATTCTTTTTAATTTATATTCTATACCATTTAATATATCTATCATAATATATAATTTAAATATAATCTATAATCAACATCCTTATCACAGAGCAAGAACACAGAGGGGTGTGTGTATCTGTATGACTGAGCGTGTGTGTGTGTGAGTGTTTGTGTGTGTGTTTATGTGCCTGTGTGTGTGTGCCTGTGTTTGCTTGTGTGTTTGTGTGCGTGCGTGTGCGCCCCTGCGTGTGCTTGTGTGCGTCTCTGCGTGTGTGTGTCTAGCGCTGCCCCCGGCGGCTGCGGTCCGCCCCCAGCAGGACGTCCACGCTACCTTCGCTGTCGGAGCTGCTCTCCGAGTCGCTGCTCCCGGAGTAGACCCCCAGCCCGGGCAGGACCCCCAGCCCGGGCAGGACCCCCACACACACCGCCGCCGACGGGAGCAACAGCCGCTGTGGCCCCGGAGCCCGCACTGCTCCTCCTCCCACTGCAAGAGACGCACACTCATTACCTCCTCCTGCTCCTTCCTCTCCTCCTCCCCCCCCCCAAACCACAGGGTGTTGGTGAGGCTAGCAGGCATCCCACTGAGGTTAACAGGTTTTAACATCCCATAATATTCACTGACCAGGGTCCTGTCCTGAGGCTCCGGTCTCCACGGCAATCTTGGGTTTCTTGCCGCTGTCTGACGACTGGGACGAGCTGGAAGTATCACACGAGAACTTAACTCAGTTCTGCACACGCTCAGTACCTTAATGATGTCGCTCCATTCTGATTGCCTATTTACCTGCGTCTTTTGACAGCACCGGCCAATAGATGTGCCTGAGATAGGTGGCTTGTCTTTTGCTCCGCCCCTAACGGTTTAGGTCCAGCCTTCTTCTCTGGTTCGACAGTCACTCGCTTGACAAGCGCACTGTTCAACCATTAAGGATCACAAACTACCTGTAGCCCTTAACTCAACCATTAAGGAACAGACTACCTGTAGCCCCTAACTCAACCATTAAGGAACAGACTACCAGTACCCCTTAACTCAACCATTAAGGAACACAGACTATCCTTAAGGTAAGTCTATAATATAGGTTTGTTTTAGTGAGCTGTGTATGTAATATAGGGTTAGCTGTATGTAATATAGGGTAAGCTGTGTATGTAACATAGGGTTAGCCGTGTATAATATAGGGTTTAGCTGTATGTAATATAGGGTTAGCTGTGTATGTAACATAGGGTTAGCCGTGTATAATATAGGGTTTAGCTGTATGTAATATAGGGTTAGCTGTATGCAATATAGGGTTAGCTGTGTATGTAACATAGGGTTAGCCGTGTATAATATAGGGTTTAGCTGTATGTAATATAGGGTTAGCTGTGTATGTAACATAGGGTTAGCCGTGTATAATATAGGGTTTAGCTGCATGTAATATAGGGTTAGCTGTGTATGTAATATAGGGCTAGCTGTGTATGTAATATAGGGTTAGCCATGTATACTATAGGGTTAGCTGTGTATAATATATGGTTAGCTACATGCAATAAAGGGTTAGCTGTGTATCTAATATAGGGTTATCTGTGTATGTAATATAGGGTTAGCTGTGTATGTAATAGTGTTAGCTGTGTCCATAGGGTTAGCTGTATGTAATATAGGGTTTGCTGTATATAACATAGGGTTAGCTGTGTCTATAATATAGTGTTAGCTGTGTCTATAGGGCTAAAAGTGTGTAACATAGGGTTAGCTGTATATAACATAGGGTTAGCTTTGTCTATAACATAGAGTTATCTTGTTGATAGGAAGGATATTCTGTACTCCAGCATCTCCTTCTTCTCCTCGTCTCTCCGCTGTTTCTCCACCAGACTCTGTTGCCGGGAGCACTCGTCCAGGAAGTGACTCTCATCCTCGTCCAATCCCTTCACCATGTTCTCTGTAACCATGGAAACACCACAGTTGAGCCTTTTATCTAACATGTGGTGCTCTATCTTATCTACACGTTATGCTAATGTTATGCTTCATGGTGGGTAATTGGGGGGTTAGTGGCTATGAGGGTTAAATGGTTATGGGGGGGGTTGTTTTCTTGTTGGTTAGGGGTAATGGAGGGGATAGTGGTTATGGGGGGGTTTGTGTTCTGGGGAGTTAATAGTTATGGGGGGGGGTTAGTGGTTATTCATTATGGGGGGGAGTGGTAGTTATTGAGGATAAGTGGCTGGGTTCAGAGGTCGTACTGAATTTGAACTGCTCCTCAAACTCCTCCTGCTTCTTGTCCTTCTGCTCCTGGAGACGCTCGAACAGACAGCGGTGGTCATAGTCCTCCTCTGGGGCCTCTACACACACACACACACACACACACACACACACACACACACACACACACACACACACACACACACACACACACACACACACACACACACACACACACACACACACACACAATATATCATTGATGATATGCAATATGAACTGAGAGGTACCTCCACATCGGTACCTGCACAATGAGGCACAGCTTTGTGCGTGTGTGTGCGTGTGTCTGTGTGTGTGCGTGTGTCTTTGTGCGTGCTTGTGTTTGTGTGTGTCTACATGCGTGTGTCTTTGTGCGTGCTTGTGTGTGTGTGTGTGTGTGTGTGTGTGTGTACATGCATGTGTGTACCTTCAGGGTCGTCCGGCTTGCGGACCTGCTCCCACTCCTCCTGTCTCTTCTTCCTCGCCTCGTCAAGCTCCGCCTCCGACACAAACTTCCTGGTGAGGTCTGCACCTCCCGCCACCGCCGCTTCCATCCCCTCTAAACATACAAACACACACACACACACACACACACACTTAGATCCTAGGGGTACATAAAATGACAGAACTGCGTTCCTTTCTGTGCTGCGTTTACCTGCAGTGGAAGAACTGAAGACGTCACTGAGAAGGCTGGAACACAAAGCACATGAGATAAACACACATACAAACACAAACATACCTAACCCTACCCCTATAGGTCAGCTAGTAACACCCACAACATACCTAACCCTGACCCTATATGTCAGCTAGTAACACACACAACATACCTAACCCTACCCCTATAGGTCAGCTAGTAACACCCACAACATACCTAAACCTGACCCTATAGGTCAGCTAGTAACACACATGATTAACTAACCCTAACCATTAAAATACTATTTATAATCCTACTAAGCCTGACTGGGTCCAAAAGACTCCAGACTGACAGATATCTTTAGACTTCATATGAAAAGACCACTGTATTTAAAAAAGGTTCGAAAGAATCGTACCATTTAATGTGAAGATGAATTATTAATAACTCATGAGTTAAGGGTTAACTACAAATACACCATACATTTAAAACAACCGACTCACGTGTTAATATACAATATAAGAAACGAAGAATGGTTACAGGATAGATTGATTGATGAGACAATATCTATATATTATTATACTATTATTAGGTGTATTAAAAAACACGGTTAATGGTTACAGGATATATTTATATAAAACGACATCTATATATATATTATTATTCTATTATTAGGTGCATTAAACCCTCAGGCCGGTGAACAGGAGACATCAACAAGCTCAGCTCTGTGTGGTCCTGACGGCTTCTGTCCCACTGCTACTTCGCGCGCACATTCTGAGACATACTTTAACATCCACCTCATTTAAACATCCATCGTTAAACATCTATTATACACAATATAGAAACACAACGTACCACAGTTAGCTCGTCGGTGCCACTGTAAATACTGTCCCCTGGTGTCACTGTAAATACCAACCCCCGGTGTCACTGTAAATACCGTCCCCCGGTGTCATCGGAGATACGGTCCCCCGCGGTAGTCGGCTCCCGCTTCGTTGGTTCCGAAGATAAACTCCAGTGACTCTTAAGAGAGAGGGAAAGGAGAGAAAGGTCGTTGTGTCTCAGGCTCTGGGGGGTCTCAGACCAAAGCAGCAGAGAGAAAGGTCGATTTTTTTCGTTGTTTCTCAGGCTATGTTGGTCCCAGGGCAGCTACTGAATATTCATGAGGTGTCGGCTGTAAGATCCTTCTCATTGGAGAGGAATGGAGAAGGTTGGTCCTAGATCACGTGTGGGCGAAGGCATGGAAGTTATATTATAATCTTAACCATCTTTCACCTAATACCTAAACAAACAAACCCTTAAGGGAGTCCAGCAGTTGGTGTTGTTTGTTGTGTCTGGTCAATACATTTTTGTTTTTACACTGCCATGCCAAACATAATTTTTATAAATTATTGTACAGTATGAAGTGCTTGATTTTTCAAATGATCTGAAATGTTCTGCTACTTGTTTGTGTGGTTGTGTGAATTGTGTTTCCTGTTTGACAAAATAATCCCAGTTTTCTACACCGAGGGGAAGCAATAGTCAAAAACTGTAACCTGAGCATTAATTACTAAAAAGCCATTCTTGTGTCATTCATGGTAATGAAATTCTAAAAGTCCAGGCAAAACAGTGCTAATAAAATCTATACATCGCAGTTTGATATATGATGTTAATTCCTTCACTTTTTCACCAATGAACTTGAGGTCCCTGGGCTTGGAACACACGCACACTCACTCAAACACACGCACACACACGCACACACACACACACACACACACACACACACACACACACACACACACACACACACACACACACACACACACACATACATACACACCTTTCAGACCTCTTAACGGGTCTGTACATGTACTGAAACATCAGCTCAGGTTCCTTAGTTTCCTCTCAACGGCCGTCAAACGCCATGCACAGCAGGAATGGTGGAAACAATAGGGTTGGTAGAGTCAAGATAGAATGGCATAGTGTCTAGAATGTAACGTTGCCTAGAATATAACGGTGTCTAGGAAGAATGCAAACCCCAGCCCCCTGGAGGGCAAGAAAAAGGAAAGTGGGGGACCCCTACTTCACAGTGGGGATCCCCCCTTCAGGTTGGGGGTCCCTCTTCCCAGGGTGGTTACGAGAGCACTGGGGGCCTCATTGCACACAAAGTAATAGAAGCAAACATTTATGATCATTTAGTTGAGAAAATAAAAAGATTTCTAAGGTGTTGGGCGGTGAGCTGGCTGGTAACCGTCAGGGGGGACCAGGCATCCAGTCCCCACACCAGACCCGGCGTCCACTCACCACAACAGACCAGGCATCCAGTCACAGTCACCACAACAGACCAGGCATCCAGTCACACTCACCACAACAGACCAGGCATCCAGTCACAGTCACCACAACAGACCAGGCATCCAGTCACAGTCACCACAACAGACCAGGCATCCAGTCACAGTCACCACAACAGACCAGGCATCCAGTCACACTCACCACAACAGACCAGGCATCCAGTCACAGTCACCACAACAGACCAGGCATCCAGTCAGTCACCACAACAGACCAGGCATCCAGTCACACTCACCACAACAGACCAGGCATCCAGTCACACTCACCACAACAGACCAGGCATCCAGTCACAGTCACCACAACAGACCAGGCATCCAGTCACAGTCACCACAACAGACCAGGCATCCAGTCACAGTCACCACAACAGACCAGGCATCCAGTCACACTCACCACAACAGACCAGGCATCCAGTCACAGTCACCACAACAGACCAGGCATCCAGTCACAGTCACCACAACAGACCAGGCATCCAGTCACAGTCACCACAACAGGCCAGGCATCCAGTCACAACAGACCAGGCATCCAGTCACAACAGACCAGGCGTCCAGTCACAACAGACCAGGCGTCCACTCACCACAACAGACCAGGCATCCAGTCACAGTCACCACAACAGACCAGGCATCCAGTCAGTCACCACAACAGACCAGGCATCCAGTCACAACAGACCAGGCATCCAGTCACAACAGACCAGGCATCCAGTCACCGTCACCACAACAGACCAGGCATCCAGTCACAGTCACCACAACAGACCAGGCATCCAGTCACAACAGACCAGGCATCCAGTCAGTCACCACAACAGACCAGGCATCCAGTCACAACAGACCAGGCATCCAGTCACAGTTACCACAACAGACCAGGCATCCAGTCACAGTCACCACAACAGACCAGGCATCCAGTCACAGTCACCACAACAGACCAGGCATCCAGTCACAGTCACCACAACAGACCAGGCATCCAGTCACAGTCACCAGAACAGACCAAGCATCCAGTCACAACAGACCAGGCATCCATTCACAACAGACCAGGCATCCAGTCACAACAGACCAGGGCTGTTTCCCAAAGTGAAGGCTGCAGCCTTGCTAGGACGCGTCCTTGCTAGTCGCGTCCTATGGAGATGAGAATAGAGTGCTAGCTCGAGTGCTTCCTAGCGTTTGTAACGTTCAGACTTTGGAACGACTTGGTAGTGTGGAAGTGCTTCCGCTTTTTAATACTGCATGTCCGCTTGTAGACACATGTGTGCTTATGAATAAAACAAGGCAGCAAACAAGCTGATCGATATTTATTTGACTTTTGTCTGTTATGAATGCGGTCATGTCTCCTTCGCATGGAGGCTCTTTGGGGAAGTCACAAAAGCTTTGTTGCGGTTGATCGAATCGTCTTTATTAAAAGGAAAATCCATTCAATTTTTATAAAACTAAGTGAAATTGTCTGAGAACTTAATTCATACATCACATTTACAGTACGGTTGATTACTATTATGCAGAGGGGAAAAGACAAAGAAAGATGATAAACATGAATTTATTTGGAAATATTATTTAACTGATCTGATTCATTCATTCATATATGCCTACAATCTACCAGTGCTTTGAACACATAAGTATATCATATAAAATACAATTATATACGTTCATTCAAAATTACAAACATTGCAAATGATCGGTTGTGCATTAATTTTACAACCTTGGATAGTGGCACTATCCCTTCCACCGGTAAACAAATGTTTGTGCGCCACCCTCAGGCGCACAAAAGCCTCCGTTTGCTGGGCTGACCCTAAAAAAAACGATTAAACACAAACAGGTATACATAAATAATGTAATCTTGTGAGCGAGTAAATTGACATTGGTGACAGCGGTGTTTAACACCAGCTACGTCCATGCAAAATATAGCAACGTATCATTAAGTTGCAAAAACGTTTGAAAAGTGGCACAGGTCTTTAGGCTTGATTATTTGCATTAACATGATGAATCTATAAAAAGCAATACGGCACAAAATATTTCTGAAAGCTAATATAACTTCACTTCATTTGAACGTGTACTGCCAGAGCCCGTCTACGAAGAGCCTGGGCACTCCCTATACGCCCCATTGTACCGATTTTGGTTGTAGTTCCATGAGACATCCACTGGGGTTGATCGCGGGCGAGTCCAGATTGAATGGGAGTCTATGGGGCTAGACGGCTAATTATGCCTCTTTCACCTGCTTTTCGTTGAAATATCGCAAATTTTATTGTAGATTCCGCAAGTTCAATATAGATTATGGTTCAAAAGTCAAATGAGTGAGTACTTATGTCCTTTCGATTTCTTACAGTTTGGGCCGTTGTTGGCCATACACGCTAGCATTCTGCTAATGAATGCTGATTGGTCAGGGACGGACTTGCGACTGATTACGACCAGACACCCCTCTTGACGGCATCTGAAGCTGAAGAGCAATCAGAAACTGTTAACTTCGACTTTCCGTCGAACTCAATTTTTGCGTACTGTATTTATATTTTCCTGCAGGCCCTTTTATTTTTTAGATAGTATGTGGTGAAAGTACATGGGCATAAATGGAATTTCTTCCATTTCTTGTGTTCAATGTTCAATGTGTTATATACATGGTAGGTACGGTATGACCACCTTAAATAATACAGTCAATGTCCCGCTCAATATCATTTCATCTGTCATTGTCTATTTTTCGAAAATAAAGATAGTTTAAAAAAGAAATGCCTCGTAAATGTGCAATGATAAACTGCACTGACAGTGGAAACGGATTGTCCGTCTTTTCGTTTCCCAAGGACAGAAAAAGGTAACGTTATTGCTTGCTCCTGTATGAATGGTCCGACTCCTAGGCTACCTGAGGCTTCACCTGGTAAGGAAAGTTGCGCTGGAGCCCGGGTAATCGCACATGGCTTATTCAAGTTGCGCCCTAGACATTCTCTAAAGCGTCGAGACTCAAGCACTTAACTTACCTTAACCGATTGTTCCATACAAATGGTTAGTTAACGATTTAACAACTTCAACATCTGCTATTACAGTCGTTATTTTTTTGTAGGACTTGGGCTAATGACCTTGCACAGAGGGAAAACCATCTACACCACTTGTCATTGATTTCTATGCATTCACTGATCTTTACAGATGGGTTTGTTTTAAGCTATTGAATATAATTGCTCTGCATTCATTCTGGACTCGCCTACGAGCGCCCCGCGTGTTCGTACAAAAGCAGTAAGACACAAAGTGTTTTTGCAACACAATATTTCTTACAATAACAAAGTCCAAAGTTTTGATGACTCCAGTAGGAAACTTAAGATACCTAGAGAAATGCGTGAGTGCTCACAAAACATCAACAAGTCAGCAGTGTGGTACAGGGTGATCATTTCTGATATACAGTACAAAAGCTGAAACTATTAGCCAGGAGTGGGAAAGATGCAGACGCAGACGTGGGAAGCAATAAGACGCACCAACACACAGTTGCCTGTTGCAAAATGGTTCAGAGTTTAACAGCAAAATTCGCGGCAAACATCTGATTTGCAGCGCGGCATGCCCGTGCCCGCTGCCGGGCACGGGCGTCGGGCGTGTTCACGTATTTTGCGGCGCGTCAAATGCTGCTCGAGTTGAAATATTTAAACTTTTCGGCAGCAAACGCGTGATGACAGCCAATCAGCGTTTAACAGCGTTGCCACTGAGGCGTTGCCACTGAGTGACATGCCGTAACAGCCAATCAGTGTTACTCCCTTGGAGTGACCTAGAGTTCACTACCGTTACATTTATTTAGTAACTCGAAAACCCCCACAAATCAGCATTCTGTAGTGTAGTTGTGTTTACAGTTAAACTAAACTATGAGTATGCTAAAGGGCTAGAATACCAACCCCAAACAAAACCCAGTTGGTGTTTTGTTCTTCATTTCAATAAAGAATCTTTGTTTAGCACTTGTCATTTATTATAAAGACGGAGCATCTTACATGCGACTTCACTGTATGAACTCAGTACTAAATCTCCTCTGTATTAACCGTTATCACTCATTAGTAGAACCGGTACCGACACCTTGTGGTAACATGTGGAACATGTGGTGATATCTGTAGTTCCACATGTTACCACAAGGTGTCGGTACCGGTTCTACTAATGAGTGATAACGGTTAATACAGAGGAGTTTTAGTACTGAGTTCATACAGTGAAGTCGCATGTAAGATGCTCCGTCTTTATAATAAATGACAAGTGCTAAACAAAGATTCTTTATTGAAATGAAGAACAAAACAGTTGGGTGCCAGGCAGCACCAGCCTTCCAGGCTCCGAATGGTCTCATGAACCCATAAACGACGGGCATTCCGACGTCTCTCCCTCTTCCACAACAGGTAAAGACATGCAATGCTCGTAATGTCGGCCATGGTTGTGAATGAATTCAGAAGCACAGCGGGCCCACAAGGTGTCGGTACCGGTTCTACTAATGAGTGATAACGGTTAATACAGAGGAGTTTTAGTACTGAGTTCATACAGTGAAGTCGCATGTAAGATGCTCCGTCTTTATAATAAATGACAAGTGCTAAACAAAGATTCTTTATTGAAATGAAGAACAAAACAGTTGGGTGCCAGGCAGCACCAGCCTTCCAGGCTCCGAATGGTCTCATGAACCCATAAACGACGGGCATTCCGACGTCTCTCCCTCTTCCACAACAGGTAAAGACATGCAATGCTCGTAATGTCGGCCATGGTTGTGAATGAATTCAGAAGCACAGCGGGCAAAACTTGCCGTGCCGCGAAACTTCCCGCTGCAAAACTGCGGCGCAGCAAAACAAAACCTTTGCTGCGCGGCAAAACCTTTGCTGAGCGGCAAAACTTCGGCGTCAACGCGTTCGGGCAGCAAATGCATCTTTTGGTGTGAACGCAGAGTAATGTTAGCTTAGTTCGTGTTGTTTCGTCATGTTAATCGCTAGTAATAGTAAGTCATTTGTAGAAATATAGCCTATCATCACAGACTGTAGGAATGTCACCCACCCTCCATCGCGTACGACACTGACGCTCGTAATCTGTAGTGCAAGGGAGTTCGTGCACAGATCCCTGAGACAAACGGCTACGTATGGAAAGCCAAGAAGGCCACAATCCGGCCCTAGAATGGCGCGGTAAAAGTACGGAATCCGTGCGGTTTTGCACTTTTACCGCGCCATTCTAGGGCCGGATTGTGGCCTTCTTGGCTTTCCATAGCTACGCGCACACATGCAAACCCATAGCGAGTGACGTAGGACGTAAAGTCCCGCCCAGGTCGAAGTGGCGTCGATTTAGAGAGTCCACCAGAACATGCTACCCTAGTGTCTTTCAACAAAAGCTCTACAAACAACCACAGTGTTTTGATTGTGTCCAGTTCCCTCACTTGTTATCTCTAGTCGCTGTGGGTAGGTTTGGGATTGGATGCCTACTACCACTCGTATTGTTTCAAGCATACAGTGTTGTATGCTATCTCTTGTTGAGTATATCATTAACCTGCAGGCCTGGTCAAGGTTTGTACTCTAACACCAACCCATTGGCTGTTGTGGCACCAGCTCTGGACCAGGGCTTCAGCTGGGTGGGGAAGAGCAGGACGGCTACGGTCTGACGGACCGGGATCATGTTCGGCTCGTTGGTTCTGTTCGCCGTCGTCTTGTGGTTCTTCTATTTCCTGTTGAGGAACAGAAGAGGGAAGAACTTCCCTCCAGGGCCGTCAGCACTACCCCTCCTCGGGAACCTCCTGGAATTCAGCTCTGCAAACCCCATTCCAGATCTGAGCCGGGTAAGAAGTACCCTTTGTAGACAGCCTCGATCTGTGCCCTGCTCTAAGTCCATGGTTCTACACTATTCTGAGTCCACAGTTCTATACTCAGGGTTCATACGGTCATGAAAAACCTGGAAAAGTCATGGAATTTTAAAATGGCTTATTTCCAGGCCTGGAAAAGTGCTTGAAAATAAATTAAATCCCAAATGTTTTGGAGAAGTCATGGAAATTTGTTATATTCATATTTTCATGTCATTCATTTACCTGGGATGAGCAACATTTTGGGTTTCTGTGGTGGCAAAGCATTTCACATTTCAAACATGGGAGAGGCGGCATTAACGAGCCATGCCAAAGGAAGCAAACATCAATGGTTTGGATTTCTCATTGTTAGTTTAAATACTACATTTGATCACTTTTTCATGTACACACCAGAAGTTTCTCAAAATGTTTAGTCATGGAAAAGTCATTGAAAAGTCATGGAAATCTATTGGTCAAAATGTGTATGAACCCTGTATACTGCTCTGAGTGGATGGTTCTATACTGCTCTGAGTGGATGGTTCTATACTGCTCTGAGTGGATGGTTCTATACTGCTCTGAGTGGATGGTTCTATACTGCTCTGAGTGGATGGTTCTATACTGCTCTGAGTAGATGGTTCTATACTGCTCTGAGTGGATGGTTCTATACTGCTCTGAGTGGATGGTTCTATACTGCTCTGAGTGGATGGTTCTATACTGCTCTGAGTGGATGGTTCTATACTGCTCTGAGTGGATGGTTCTATACTACTCTGAGTGGATGGTTCTATACTGCTCTGAGTGGATGGTTCTATACTGCTCTGAGTGGATGGTTCTATACTGCTCTGAGTAGATGGTTCTATACTGCTCTGAGTGGATGGTTCTATACTGCTCTGAGTGGATGGTTCTATACTGCTCTGAGTGGATGGTTCTATACTGCTCTGAGTGGATGGTTCTATACTGCTCTGAGTGGATGGTTCTATACTGCTCTTCTTCTTCTTTTCGTTTCACTGAAGCGTTTATATGACAGTTTCCCATTTCATTACACCGTCCTTTGCATTGTTGTTGAAAACTGCAAGGTCTTTTGGGCTGCAGGGGTTGGGCAGTAGAGTGCAGACAAGGCAGTGCTCCATTGTGTGGTCTGCTTCTCCACATTCACAGGTGGTTGGGCCAGTCTTGTAGCCCCATCTGACCAGAGCATCTTTGGATCGTCCTGTTCTTGTTCTGAGGCGGTTTAGTGTTTTCCATTGGGTCCATGATGCTTCTGCACCAGGGGGTAGTTTTTCAGTGGGGGGTATTCCCATGCCAGTTGGAGGTGGGTCATTCTCAAGTTTTTCCATCCAGAGTTGGATTCTGGTTTCTTCCCGAGACTTTGTTAGGGGCTGGACATGGCTGAGAAAGCTTCTTCTTGACTTTAGCCGTTGGGCCGGAGGGTGACATCCATGGAGGAGATGGCGTTCATCGATTGCAGATTTTGTTTTCTCGACTCGGCTGGTAACTTTCCGTCTAATATCAGAAGGGGCAATGCCAGCAAGGAGGTGGAGGTTGCTTGTGTTGGTGGGTTTCAAGCAGCCAGTGATCAGACGGCAGGTGTTCAATGCTGAGTCAAGTTTCTTGGCATGGGTTGACCTCTCCCAAACAGGACATGCATATTCCGCAGAGGAATAGCACAGGGCCAAGGCAGTAGATTTTAATGTGTGTGCTGTGGCTCCCCATTTGGAGTTGGTCAGTTTCCGTAGGATGTTGTTTCGGGAACCGACTTTGGATTTTGTGTTTTTGATGTGTTCCTTAAAGGTGAGGGTACGATCCAGGGTTACTCCAAGGTAGACGGGGTTGGTACAGTGCTCAAGTGGTGTTCCAGACCATTTGATGTTAAGTGGTCGGTTGGCTTCACGGTTCCAAGATGGAAGGAGCAGACTTGGGTCTTTGCAGGGTTGGCATGTAGGTGGTTGTGCTCGTAATAGAGGAGTAGCTGATCTAGGGCTGTGGTGAGGTTTGCTTCTACTGCTTCAAACGAGTTCTCTTGAGATGTTACACAGAGATCGTCGGCATAGATGAAACGCTCGGTGTCCTGGTCCATTGGCTGGTCGTTGGTGTCGATGTTATATAGGAGTGGGGCCAGCACGCTACCTTGAGGTAGGCCATTTCGTTGTTGTCGCCAGCGACTCTGCTTGTTATTCAGGACAACAAAGAAGCGCCTGTCTTTCAGGAGGGCTCCAATGAGGTCTGTGAGTGCCAGGTCTTTTGTCAGCTCCAAGATCTTTTTAAGGAGGAGGCGATGGTTCACAGTGTCATATGCGGCAGACAGATCAACAAAGACAGCTCCTGTTACCAGTCCTTTCTGGAATCCATCCTCAATGTGTTGAGTGAGCTTCAGGAGTTGGCTTGTTGTAGATTTGCCAGGTCGGAATCCGGCTTGTTGAGGGATGATGGCTGGTTCAGCAACAGGGGCAAGCCTGTTGAGAATCAAGCGTTCAAACAGCTTGTAGAGGTGGCATAGCAGAGAGATTGGGCGGAAGCTCTTTGCATGCGCTGGATCTTTGCCTGGTTTGAGAAGGGCAATAATCCTGGTTTTCCTCCAGATCTTTGGGATGGTTTTTGTCAGCATGCATCTATTCATCAGCTGGAGAATCCATTTCCTCATCAGAGGTCCAAAATGTTTTATCTCTTCCGTGAAAATGTTGTCCAGTCCGATGGCTTTACCGTTTTTTAAGGTGTTGATGCTGGTATTGAGCTCTTCAGGGGAGAACGGCTTAGTCAGTCCCATAGTTTGGGAGTGCTTTACTCGTCTACCTTTGGTCTGGGCTGTTTGGTGGTGGATTTCCCATTGAGCAGCAGCTGGTGCGCAACTTGGTTGGCCGTGGTAGTATACTGTTGCTGGGTTGGGGTTGATGGGTCGTTGCTGATTTTTCGGATGAGGCTCCATGCCTTTTTGCTGTTCTTTGACATATCAGTTGTCTCCAGCAGGTTTTTCCACTTCAGCTGGCGGCATTCTGAAATAGAGGTCATGAGTCTCTCACCTACTTCGGTGGTAGTTTCAGCAAAGGGGTCCGATTCCTAGAGCTGTTGGTATTGCTCATAAAGTTCGGTACTTGTGGCGTCCAGGCCTGGGATGTATTGAGTCCATACTGCTCTGAGTAGATGGTTCTATACTACTCTGAGTGGATGGTTCTATACTGCTCTGAGTAGATGGTTCTATACTGCTCTGAGTAGATGGTTCTATACTGCTCTGAGTGGATGGTTCTATACTACTCTGAGTGGATGGTTCTATGCTACTCTGAGTGGATGGTTCTATACTACTCTGAGTGGATGGTTCTATACTACTCTGAGTGGATGGTTCTATACTGCTCTGAGTGGATGGTTCTATACTGCTCTGAGTGGATGGTTCTATACTGCTCTGAGTGGATGGTTCTATACTGCTCTGAGTGGATGGTTCTATACTGCTCTGAGTGGATGGTTCTATACTGCTCTGAGTGGATGGTTCTATACTGCTCTGAGTGGATGGTTCTATACTGCTCTGAGTGGATGGTTCTATACTGCTCTGAGTGGATTCAATTCAATTCAATTTTATTTGTATAGCCCTTAATCACCATTACAGTCTCAAAGGGCTTAACAGGCCAAATATTTGTGACACCCCCCTTTACCCATGCCCTGAGTGGATGGTTCTATACTACTCTGAGTGGATGGTTCTATACTACTCTGAGTGGATGGTTCTATACTACTCAGTAAATTGTTTTGTTTTATAGTGCAGAGAGACATTCCTCCTTTTTGATGTTAGTTATGCCATTATAGTTAGTTATAGTACTGTATATATACGTACTAGAGCCCGACCGATATATCGGCAGGCCGATATTATCGGCCGATATTAGGCATTTTTCGAACTATTCGGTATCGGCATTTATAATGGCCGATAAATGAATATTAAAAAAAAAAAAGTTTGTCCACCAGAGGGTGCTCTGGTGGACAAACGCCCAAACGCCCAAACCCGCTGATTCAGCCAGAGTTAGGCAGAGTGAATGACGGAGATCGACGGAGATCATCGGTGTTGTTCATGTGTGCAAGTGTGTTCATGGTAAATTGGCAACTGTCACGAGACATACATTGCTTGAATAACAATGAAAAGAACATCCCCATCAATTCTCTAAAGTCGATAAGCATGACTTAATTCATGACTACCATGTCCAGTTTTGCTGTTGTTACGTGTTAGCTGAGAGTGAAAAGGATTTAAAGGATAACTACAAATAACCAATGTTAGGGAAATTTGTTTGTTTTATTGCGCGTTTCTGGATTTTTTTTTTGATATATATATATATATCGGCCGATATATCGGCATATCGGTTTTTTAAATCACAAAATATTCGTATCGGTATCGGCCTTAAATATTCTATATCGGTCGGGCTCTAATACGTACATAGCGTATACAAACATTAATATCTGATTTACTCCATATTTATTTGGCGATTTGTCTCTTCCGTCCCCAGCTTGCTCGTCGCTATGGCAACGTGTACAGCCTGTTCCTCGGCCCCCAGAAGGTGGTTGTGGTCAACGGCCTCCAGGCGCTGAAGGAAGCCTTCGTCACCAGGGCCGCAGACTTCTCTGGACGACCCCATGGCCTCCTGCTGAACGACGCAACCCAGCGGAAAGGTACGGCAGCAGCCTCCTACGCTGTGGCGGCCGGGCGGGCAGCAGGGTGGCAGGACTCATAGCCTGAGGGGGGCAGAAGTCTCCCGGTACACGGGTGGTCAGTCGGAGATCAGGGAAATAATCCGGCAGGGAGAAGACCAGGGCGTAGTTCAATTCAATTTTATTTGTATAGCCCTTTAATCACCATTACAGTCTCAAATGGCTTAAAAGGTGAAATATTTATGACACCAACCTGACCCAAGGGAAAAAAGGGAAAGAAAAAACTCCCTTAATCAGCAAGGAAGAAGTCATGAGGAGGATCGCAGATTAGGGGATCCATCCTTCCAGGGATGGTAAGGAGTGCAGTGGGTCGTTACACGGATAGTCAGCGGGAAATCAGGCAAACATTCTGGCAGGGAGAAGGGAAAGGCGTGGTCAGGAGTAAACAGGCAGGAATCAGAAAACCGGGAACCGTAAATATCACTGGGAAAATGCTTGGATGCTTGAGACAAAGAACAAAGATGCAGTAGCACAGAGGAAAGGGAACACGCCGACCAAATCCACGAGGAGAGAAATGTTAAGGTAAGGGTGAAAACAATTAAGGTGAGTGAGGACCATCAGAGACGAGAGAAACATAAGGACAGGGAGTGAAACAATCAATGAAGGGGGCAAGATGTGTCTGACCCCTGCCCCCCTCCTTCACCTGGGGGGGGGGTCGGTCTAACGTTGTGCCCACCCGTCGCCCTCAGACTGGGCTCCGGGACTGGCGCTGGCCGGGTACGACGCCCAGTGGCGGGACCACCGTCGCTTCGGCCTCCAGGTGCTCAGGAACTTCGGCCTGGGGAAGAAGTCCATGGAGGAGAGGATCCTCCAGGAGACCCAGCAGGTGGTGAAGCTGCTGGAGGAGAGCGCCGGTACAAACACAAGACATCTACCTTTACATTCAGGGTGTTCAGCAGACGCTTTGGTCCAAAGAGACTTACAATAAGTACATAGTCAGAAGAAAGAGAAACAACAATATATTGCTGTCGGTACAGTAAGGATGTTCATAGAACCAAGTGCCAAGCACTAACAATCACTAGGTTAACCCGGTCCCCGTATACAACAAGGCTAGGTAAGTGTGTACATTAAGTGCCAGGACATTCAACATACAATAAGTGTGAGGGGCGGTGGGGTAAGGGGGGGGGGGCGTTACACAGAGTCTAGGTGAACTCTGATAATATACTCCTACACTGCCACTATAAACCAGCTGTTTCGTATTCATGCTGAGGATCAAGGTCCTGTTTCTTTAATGTCTGCAGGGTCAGAGGTCAATCCTCAGCTGCTGTTCCATAAACTCGCCTCCAACATCGTCAGTCGGGTCGTCTTCGGTCCGAACTACGACCACAACGACCCCTTCATGAAGTTCTCCATCAGGGCCGTCAGAGAGAACTCCAAGATCCTCAACAGCGCCTGGTCCATGGTGAGAGGACCGACTAACCAGGAGGACTGACTCCTAACCAGGACTGACTCCTAACCAGGACTGACCACTAACCAGTACTGACCCCTAACAAGTACTGACTGCTAAACAGGACTGACCCCTAACCAGCACTGACCCCTAACCAGGACTGACCTCTAACCAGTACTAACCGCTAACCAGTACTGACCCCCAACCGGGACTGACCCCTTACCAATACTGACCCCTAACCAGGTCCTACCCACTAAACTAAACCGGACACGAACCACACCCCATGAGTCTGTACTAAGCCTGACCCTAACCACACTGAACCCTCATGAGCCTGTACTAATCCTGACACTAACCACACTAAACCCTCATGAGCCTCTAGTACTAAACCTGACCCTAACCACACTAAACCCTCCTGAGCCTGTACTAATCCTGACCCTAACCACACTAAACCCTCATGAGCCTCTAGTACTAAACCTGACCCTAACCACACTAAACCCTCCTGAGCCTGTACTAATCCTGACACTAACCACACTAAACCCTCCTGAGCCTCTAGTACTAAACCTGACCCTAACCACACTAAACCCTGCCGAGCCTGTACTAATCCTGACCCTAACCACACTAAACCCTCCTGAGCCTCTAGTCCATAAACTGTTTGCCCAGTGAGGTGAACCCAGATGTAGAGATCAGACTCAGGGTTTGTCCCAAAGGAAGCTTTACTTGTGTTCACAAACTGGGAACCACCAAACTGGGGAAGTACTATGGAACTGTAACTCATAGAGCACTTTTACAGAATTACCAATTAACATTGATTACAAACATTACACTAACGACACAGAGGAAAGGGAGTCAGTAGGGCATGACGTCACAACACCTCAACACAACACCCGTTGATTCACAGATCTACGACACCATCCCTGCGGTGCGAAACCTGCCTCTGCCCTTCCAGAAGGCCATGAAGAACTTCAAGGTAGGTCAAGATGTCTCAAAACCAGGTTTTATTATGTTTTAGATGAACAAGAACATTAATTTGACAAAAATAGGGAAGAATTCACTTGCTTGTGGGCATAATGGGATGAGGGCCCTAGTAATGTATGATGTTATCACACTGAATAGAGTGTTATAGAATGTTTTCTTCTCATGATCTCAGGAGTTGAATGAGAAGACGGCGGAGGTGATCCAGGAGCACAAGAGCAGCAGGCTGCCAGGGGAACAGCGAGACGTGATGGACTGCTACCTGGAGGAGATGGACAAGGTCTGGGTTTGTCTTTTCATTGGTTAAAGTGCAGTTCTGTCTGGTTTGGGCTCATTCTCTTCATCTCCTTCCCCAGAGAGAAGACGGTTTGTCGTTCTCAGAAGATCAGCTCTGCTCGTTTGCTCAAGATCTTCACCTGGCTGGAACGGACACCACGTCCAACACCCTGCTGACTGGGGTCCTCTACATGATGGCTCACCCCCACATACAAGGTCCTTAACCTTTACCTAAAACACATACAAGGTCCTTAAAGGTCCTATCCTGGTCAGGTAAAAAATAATAATTAAAGGACCCATGACATGCCACCAGGTGTGAGTGTGATTAGCCTTACAAGCCGTTTTGAAAATCAGGCTTTTTTTAATTTTATTTATTTATTATTTATTTATTATTTTCAAAATGGCTTGTAAGGCTAATCACACTCACACCTGGTGGCATGTCATGGGACCTTTAACCTAAATCTTTATCTAAAAGGCCCTTAGACAACATAGAAGTCTTCTATCCACATTTACCTCATCGTTAAACATTATAAACTCATCTATAGGATGAAAAATGAACACTCTTTATACAGAATGGAAAAGCATAAATGATCCATCGTCTGTCAGCCTGCCTGCCTGCCTGCCTGCCTGCCTGCCTGCCTGCCTGCCTGCCTGCCTGCCTGCCTGCCTGCCTGCCTGCCTGCCTGCCTGCCTGCCTGCCTGCCTGCCTGCCTGCCTGCCTGCCTGCCTCCTCAGAGCGATGCCAGAAGGAAATAGACTTTGCATTGGAGGGGAAGGACAAGGTTGCTTTTGGAGATAAGCAGAAGATGCCTTACGTGCAGGTTTACAACTTTTATAAGCACTAGTGAATATAAAGGTTTGCACCTTTTATATTGGTCTACTACTGTTAGGCCTACCGGTGGTAAATGACAGCAGACTCCAGTTCCACACTTGATGGTTTGTTCCAGGCGGTGATCCATGAGGTCCAGAGAGTGGCCAACATTATACCACTCAGTATCTTTCACTGCACCACTAAAGACACCCAGCTGATGGGATTCTCCTTACCCAAGGTACACCTAACCCCAACAACATCTTACCCAACCTGAACCATCATCCAACCATAACCCTGACACCTAACCCTAACCACAAACCTAACCCTAACCCCAAACCTAACCCTAACCCTCACATCTAACATAATTCTATTTTTCAATCTTTACCAAACAGAATACAGTTTGAACGTGACCTTTTCATTCTATAAAGTGTTGATGTTGTTTCCAAGGGAACCATCGTGGCCCCCAACATGGCGTCTGTGCTGTGGGAGGAGGGCCAGTGGAAGTTCCCCCACGACTTCAACCCGGAGAACTTCCTCGACGACCAAGGAGAGTTTGTGAAGCCAGAGGCCTTCGTGCCATTCTCCTTGGGTGAGTGGACCAATCAGGGTTCTCCGTGGGTAAGGGGACAAATCAGGTTTTTCGTGGGTGTAAGGGCTGGGTAAGGTTTAGTAGGTTAGGTGTAAGGGATAGTTAGGGTTTAGTAGGTTAGGTGTAAGGGTTAGTTAGAGTTAAGTCTTTGTAGGTTAGGTGTTAGGGTTAGTTAGAATTAAGACTTAGTAGGTTAGGTGTAAGGGTTAGTTAGAGTTAAGGCTTTGTAGGTTAGGTGTGAGGGTTAGTTAGAATTAAGACTGAAGGCCGATTTAGGGTCGTTTTAGACGCAGAGACGTAAGCACGTAATTTACACAAGGGACTTGTTTTAGACAAGTTTTGATTTACTGTTCCTTTGGTTCCTTAAAGGCACCCAGTGCAACTTTATGTAAACATTCAATGAAAAATAAACATTCAATTTCTAGTCTTTTTTACACGTAGTAAGTTTCAATAACTCCATACCATTACATATCGACATTCAAGGAGCAAAGATGAGACGTCGTTGTGTGGTGAGAACTGATAGTAAACAACAACAATCGCCGGTGGGGAGAAGCCATTTTTCCATTGACTGGAAGCCTGCTTTATTTATTGTAGGTTACAAAAAATAAAGAAAATGGCGGCATTGTTGTTGTTATCGATTTTGTATCAGTTCTCACCACACAACGACGTCTCATCTTTGCTGCTTAAATGTCGGTATGTAATGGTATGGAGTTATTGAAACTTACTACGTGTAAAAAAGACTAGAAATTGAATGTTTATTTTTAAGCCTCGAAAGTTGCACTGGGTGCCTTTTAAGGATTGCGCGTGTTGCAAGGGGATTCTCCGCCAGAACAGTAGGGGGAGCAACGAACGAATCTGTGGGCGTGGAAGTGGAAATCGCTGGCTTGTTTATATTTATGCACTTCCAGTATTTTCGACGAGAGTAGCAGTAGCTAAGTTTAGGTTAGCGGTCTTTTTCCACACTCTGAACAACCGGAAATGTGAGACTCCTGAAAGGATGTGGTTAGCTGGCCAATCACAGTCTTTGCGAGCTGCGTAGGGCCGTAGTGTTTTAGTCGCATAGTCAGGAATTTTGGGCGACGCACTTAAGCACGTAAGGGGGGATATTTTACCGCGCAAGGGGGGGTTATGTATCTTACGTGCTTACGCGTTACGTCTAAAACAGAGCATATATCGGCCTTTTTGCCGCGTTTCCACTGCAGGGTGCGGAACGGATCGGATCGCAAAGGTGCGGGTCGGGTCGTGTTTCCACCGCCAAAAGTGGGCGTGACCCGGACTTTGCCGTACCCGTTCCGGCCCCATTCTCGGGACTCCTCCGTTGCGGTACCCAAAACGAGACCAGACGCCTGAAAGGGTCCCGTGAAATTCTAGCTACACCCCCCCTCCGTTGATTGGTCGACAGAATCGTCACTTCCGGGTGACACAGGGATAAAAACAAACAAACAGTAGCCTCGAGGTATTATTCTTTACAATTAACATGTCGCGTAAAAAGCTTGCTTGGGCGAACAAGGAGGTGGAGACGTTCGTCTGCATTCTTGGGGAGGAAGACGTTGTTTACGATGTTTACGTAGCTGCCGCGGCGATCGACATCCGGCCTACCACAAAGGGTAGGTGTCGGCAGTGGAAACGCGACCTCGGAACTCAGCTGGGCTATACCGCCCCCTCCCTACTGCACCTTTGCGATCCGATCCGTTCCGCACCCTGCAGTGGAAACGCGGCATTATTAATAGGTTAGGTGTAAGGGTTAGTGAGAGTTAAGGCTTTGTAGGTTAGGTGTGAGGGTTAGTTAGAATTAAGACTTAGTACGTTAGGTGTTAGGGCTAGTTAGAGTTAAGTCTTAGTAGGTTAGGTGTTAGGGCTAGTTAGGATTAGGGCTTAGGTATGTGAGTGTAGTAGGTTAGGTGTTAGGGTTAGTTAGGGTTATGGCTTAAGTATGTGGGTTTAGTAGGTTAGGTTTTAGGGTTAGTAAGGGTTTATTTAGGTTGGGTATTCGGGTTAGTCAAGGATTAGTATGTTAGGTGTTAGGGTTAGGGCTTAGTCGGCTTAGGTATGTGGGTTTAGTAGGTTAGGGGTTAGGGTTAGTTAGGGTTTAGTTAGGTTTGGTATTCGGGTTAGTAGGCTAATGCCCCATTTCCACTGCAGGGTGCGGAACGGATCGGATCGCAAAGGTGCGGTAGGGAGGGGGCAGTATAGCCCAGCTCAGTTCCGAGGTCGCGTTTCCACTGCCGACAGTACCCTTGGTGGTAGGCCGGATGTCAATCGCCGCGGCAGCTACGTAAACATCGTAAACAACGTCTTCCTCCGCAAGAATGCAGACGAACGTCTCCACCTCCTTGTTCGCCCAAGCAAGCTTTTTACGCGACATGTTAATTGTAAAGAATAATACCTTGAGGCTACTGTTCGTTTGTTTTTATCCCCGCGTCACCCGGAAGTGACGATTCTGTCGACCAATCAACGGAGGGGGGGTGTAGCTAGAATTCCAGGGTACCCCTTCAGGCGTCTGGTCTCGTTTTGGGTACCGCAACGGAGGAGTCCCTAGAATGGGGTCGGAACGGGTACGGCAAAGTCCGGGTCACGCCCACTTTTGGCGGTGGAAACGCGATCCGACCCGCACCTTTGCGATCCGATCCGTTCCGCACCCTGCAGTGGAAATGCGCCATAAGGGGTGATGGTTTTTGGTCAGGGTAGGGCTAGTGGCTCTCTAACCTCCCTGTCTCCCGGGGCCAGGACCCCGGGCTTGTCTGGGCGAGGGGCTGGCCCGCATGGAGCTCTTCCTGGTGTTTGTGACTCTGCTGAGGAGGTTCCGGTTCGTCTGGCCAGCGGGGGCTGGAGAACCAGACCTCAGTCCCGTCTTTGGGTTCGCCATGAGCCCACAACCCTACAAACTGGAGGTCCGCTGCAGAGAGACGGCAGATCATTAACAACAAGATGGATTTGAGTATGAAGAAGCTTCTTTACTGAACCACATACTGAATAAGAGCTGACAAACACCAATATGAATCAATACTCTGTGTAGCCATTTTCAATAAATCCTTTCTCCCTGCTTACTACTGTGTGTGTGTGTGTGTGTGTGTGTGTGTGTGTGTGTGTGTGTGTGTGTGTGTGTGTGTGTGTGTGTGTGTGTGTGTGTGTGTGTGTGTTGTCGCAGAGTCCAGGGTTACTAAAGGATACGCCACATTAATTATTAATCATAATAGTCAATAATCCAATCCCATTTGTATTGGGGTACATCAAGTATTTTGAGGTGCACATGCGTGTATGCTCGTACAAAATAAAGGTAATAAACTTTGCCAAAACAAACCACGGCCGGTGTCAGGGTCCAGTCCGGTCCTGGCCCTGATTCCTGGTTTCGGTGGGTCCTCTTCCAAAGACTGCAGTACAAGTGTTGCCATGGTGAGGGACTTGGAATCCAGGTCAGAGGTCAGACCCTCCCTCATCTGAGAGAGGTCTCGAGGTTCAGCCTGCCGAACGAGTTGTTTCATTTTTTCTTCATTTTGTCATTACACATATGCTAGTAAAAAAACAAGCTTGTCGAAAACCCTGCAACGTCTGTAAAGTAGGGTTATGTGTTAAGGTTAGAGGGTCAAGTAGGGTTAGGGTGAAGTAGGGTTAAGTACAGTTATGTGTTAAGGTTATAGGGTTAAGCAGGGTTAGGTTTTGGGCTAGGGTTAAAGGTCCCATGACATGCTATTTTATGTATTCTTTAATATAGGTATTAGTGGGCAACTAACACAGTATTCAAAGACGTTCCCTAAATTCAGCCGTGGTGCAGAGTTACAGCCACTCCGAGCCAGTCGCACATTGAGCTTCCCCCAAATGCGCTGTTTCGGTGGGTGTGTCAAGGAGGAGGGTGGGGGTGTGGCCCTGAGCAGCTTGCAGCCACCATGCGCTCTGTTTACAGTGGATGTATCGCAATGGCGAGCCGCACACAGCCTTTAGCCGTGTTCTGTAAATATTCTAGAACACACGGGAGTCCTGGAGCTCTATATCTAAATATTATCATATAGCCTACACAGATATCTATATCATATAATATATATTATCACGGCCAAAAGCTGTGTGAGCCGATATTATGAATCTCAAACGACCGCGTTGGGTTCTCCGACGTTCCTGGTTCTTCAACGTCCACATCAATGTGAATACACACACTGTAACGCAAGTGTTTCTTGTCGGTTCTTTGAGGTGTCTTGTATTTCCACAACGAGACTGTCGTGGGGGTTATCTGAGCCATGGTTGAGAAGAAATTGGGGGAAAGGAACTTTGATTTGACTCGCTGAAGTACATGAACTGCGACATGCCGCCGGTTGCCGCGAGGCACCATCGCCCGGCAGCGGGCAGCCGGCAGCAGGCAGCGCGCGGTTCAGTCGACTTCAGGTTGATGTGAAAGTGGAAGAACCAGAGACGTCGCAGAACCCGACAAAGTCGTTTGTGATTCATAATATCGTCTGGAGGCGCACACAATATGTTATATGATATAGATATCTATGTATATGATATTATTTAGATATAGAGCTCCAGGACTGTAACGCAAGTGTTGTACACTTCCTTGTTATTTGGATAACCGTTCTGCTGTTGGTGTGATGGCACATAACACGTCGGACTCTCGTATCTGGTATTTCTACAACGAGACTCGTATTGGGGGTTATCTCTGCCAAGGTTGGGAATGAATTGGGGGGAAGGAACTTTGGCTTTGACTCCCTCAAGAACATGAACCACGACATGGAGGAGAAAGGGATTGTTGGCGGCGAATGTCTCCCGCTTGAGCTCCGCTGAGGGACCACCGCCGGAGGCGGAGGTGCATAAGCGCTGCCCGGCAAAGATCCCTTTCTCCTCCTTGTCGTGGTTCATTTCTTGAGGGAGTCAAAGCCAAAGTTCCTTTCCCCCAATTCCTTCTCAACCATGGCTTAGATAACCCCCACGACAGTCTCGTTGTGGAAATACAAGACACGTCAAAGAACCGACAAGAAACACTTGCGTTACAGTGTGTGTATTCACACACACACACACACATGTGGCGCTCGCACGGTCGAGTCTCATTGGCGGGCCAACGTCTCTGGGCAGGCCAGGCAGAGTAAGGGGAGGAGCTGAGATTCCTCATGACGTCATGAGCACAGATTTCCAAATCGGCGCGCTTGAGCCTCTGTTTTTTCAAAGGCGAGCAGAACAGCTAGTGCTCGTTTTACACCAAACGCAAGTTTTAGCCACTGGGGGACCATAGGCAGGCTAGGGGAACTCATAAATTGAGATTTTCATGTCATGGGACCTTTAAGTATGGTTAGGTGTTGGGTTCGGGTTAAGTAGGGTTAGCAACAGCCAGCGTCTTAACCCTTCACACAGTTTGAACGCTGTGTAGCCATTAGATTTGTTTGTTCAATTTGCTCTGAATGGTTTTTTTGGGCATGTTCCTGAGATGAATTCTATTTTATTTTATTTGAGTTTGGCTTTAAGGGCCTTTGTAATCTAGGTTTATTTACGGAATCATCTCAACTGGTCCAGTGTGATGAATTGATGCTGTGACAGGCACTCAAAACGCCGTCCTTCCACACAAAAAACTGAGTCTTAACGAAAAGTAGGCATGGCAGCTTTATTCACAAAGCACCTTTCACACACAAAGCCTCAAGGCTTTACACAGGCGGAATCACAGCACAATGAGGGACAAAATGTGAAATGAAAAAATTAAAATATGCCCATGCTGACACAGCTGTCTCTAAACTAGAATAACAGATTACTATCAATTTCACAGTCGATTTAAAAAAAAAGTCACGCACAGCGTGGGAGGAGATATCATGTTTGGGGGAAAATAATCTTTGCCAAAACAAACCACGGCCGGTGTCAGGGTCCGGTCCGGTCCTGGCCCTGATTCCTGGTTTTGGTGGGTCCTCTTCCAAAGACTGCAGTACAAGTGTTGCCATGGTGAGGGACTTGGAATCCAGGTCAGAGGTCAGACCCTCCCTCATCTGAGAGAGGTCTCGAGGTTCAGCCTGCCGAACGAGTTGTTTTTCATTTTGTCATTCCACATATGCTAATAAAAAAACAAGCTTGTCGAAAACCCTGCAACGTCTGTAAAGTAGGGTCTTGAGGTAGACCTAGAAAAAATAAGTACAAAAGTCTACTCCATTCTACCACTGTCTTTACTGGGATTGTGTTGACTTGGCAGGCTGGGTGATCTCCACCACACAATCAGTCCAGTGTTTGCTCTGGGATAAAGGTCACGTAAGAGGGCGGACTCTCCTGCAGACCCAGGGCTCCTCAGTCAGTCTCTTCCCGTTCCCCAGCATGCTGTCCTCTCTGCTGCTGATCTGCCTGCTGCTGGGCCTGCTGTGGCTCGGGCTCCGGCCCCGCAGGCCCAAGGGGTTCCCCCCGGGCCCCACGCCGCTGCCCGTCCTGGGGAACCTCCTGAACCTCAGCCTCTCCAACCCCATGAAGGACTTCCAGAGGGTGAGCTGACCCCCACACAGCCTCGTCATGGAAGCCTTCTACCATGTTAGGAGCGTGGTGTTAACATGTTTAGAATGTGGGTTTCATATTTGTTGTTGTTTTTTTGTTCATGGTTATCTGTCTTCTTATTTGTTAGCGGTAACTGGGGCCAGGGAACCACTTAATGGAGTCTGGAATGTGTGTTTTCTTAGAGTGGTACCAGTGGACTGAAGGGATACTATTTGTGCTGTACAAGAGCTACTATTAGCTATTGTATATCTAGCATGCCGCTTAGTGGCAACGGAGGCATTAGGGTACAATAGTTACTGAGACTGATGATGAGGAAGATGAGGACGATGATGAGTGCTTTGCTATACAACCTGCAGGTTGAACTTTAGCTGAGAGAGCGGGACTGTTTTTATGGCTCTGTATCCTTGGACCTTGACCAGGGAAAGATACCTCCCGGCTTCACACCGAACCCTCATCCTACCGTAGTCCTACCACCACATAGCCACGACGTCCACCAGGGCGCTAGTCCTACGCAAATAAACATGGACTCTGGGATCATGGACCTTCACCCACTGGATAATGCTCCCTCAGGCCCCCTCACCTGGTCTACGCTGTAGCACCACGATATGTAGGGGGTAGGGTCAGGGTGGGTTCAGTACTGTATGAGGTTAGGTCCTATGATGGAACTTACCCCTGACCTGGTCTGGGCCCCCAGCTGGCGGAGCGCTACGGGCCTGTCTACAGCCTGTTCATCGGCCCAAACCCGGCCATCGTCCTCAACGGGGTGAAGGCCATCAAGGAGGCCCTGGTGGAGAGATCCTCTGAGTTCTCTGGACGGCCCCAAGACCTGCTGGTCAACACCATGACCCAGGGCAAAGGTAGGCCCGACCGTAGCTACTGTGTGCGAATGTCTACTATGAATGTATCTACTGTGTGTGTGTGTGTTTCTGCCAAGAATTCAATCTATCAGAGGCGAGTGTCGACCTTGACTCTCCAGAGTCCGCTTCACCAGTTGCTATTAGCGGTGGCATTAGTCGTGCAAGGCTGCGCGCGCGCGCGCGCGTGTGTGTGTGTGTGTTGTGGCAACCCGCTCCTTAAATGAGCCGGGTTACCGGTACAAACGACGTGTTTGGTGAAGGTTAAAGCCATTGCGGGCATTTATTAACAGTCAACTTTAGTCAACCAAGGCACTCGCGGTCTCTAGGGCCTCCGTGGGCCTCTAGCTGCACGTGGACCCGAGCGCTTCCTTCTTCCTCCCGTGCTGTGCCGTGCTGTCCAAGTGTCAGCCCTTTTATATCACCTCTGCCACCGGCCAGGTGTCCACCAATCACCCTGATTGGGGAGGCGAAAGGGCTGCTCTCGGTCGCCGTCTGGTGGGCGACGGCGGTACACGCCGTCCAAGACCAACCCTCGGGCTGGTCCGGGCCGAGGCTTACGGGGCGGGATGCCACACTGTGTGTGTGTGTGTGTGTGTGTGTGTGTGTGTGTGTGTGTGTGTGTGTGTGTGTGTGTGTGTGTGTGTGTGTGTGTGTGTGTGTGTGTGTGTGTGTGTGTGTGTGTGTGTGTGTGTGTGTGTGTGTGTGTGTGTGTGTGTGTGTGTGTGTGGCTGCGTCCGGTGATCTCCCCGTAAAGCGCTTGGTGATATTTTGTCTACGCATTAAAAGTGTAAGGAAGCGGTTGAAAGCCGTGTGTCAGTGTGTGCACCCAGGGCCGTAACACCAAATTCTGGGCCTTGTATACAAGAGTTACTGATGGGCCCCCCCGAATTCCCCCAACAAGCCCCCTTTGCAGAATTGTTGACAGGGGGGGGGGGGTGGAAGACCAGTTGTGTGTATTATGTGTGTACCTACCATTTTGTGTGTCCTGTGTGCAGGCGTGATCCTGGCCGACTACGGGCTGCGCTGGAAGGAGCACCGGCGCTTCGCCCTGATGACCCTGAGGAACTTCGGCCTGGGGAAGCAGTCGATGGAGGAGAGGATCCGGGCGGAGCTCCACTACCTCATGGAGCCGCTGGATGAGTGCATCGGTGAGTCCTCCATCACAGGGCCCCGACCTCTGACCTCAGGTGCCTACGCTGTGGCCACATCCGACAGGCCAACACACTCCCTTCATTCAGACAGGCCATCAAAACCCACCGTTTAAGATCGCTTTAACCAAATAATAATAATAATAAATGTTAGCGCTTTTTTGGAGGTCACTCAAAGACACTTTACATCATAGAGTATACATATAGAAAAGAAAAACAAAGAAAACAAAATACAGAAAAAATCAAAATAAGGTTTGGAATATAGTCAGATGTAGGTAGGTAGGTAGAGTAGGTAGGTAGAGTAGGTAGAGGTTAGACAGTAGAGACAGGCCAATAAGGAGCAGGTAGGGGTTAGACAGTAGGGACAGGCCACTTAAGAAAGGTTTAGCTATGTTGCTGGAAGCTAGGCTGGTGACAGTGGACTCAACACCAGCCACAAGTTTGTGTTGTAATATTGTGAGGAAATGTGGGAACTATGAATAAGCATTTGTTTGTTCTCCAGGTGGAACCATGAACCCCCAGCTGTTGTTCCATAACGGCGCCTCCAACATCATCTGTCAGGTTCTGTTCGGAAAGCGCTTTGACTACAACGACCCATTCATCAAGGAGATCATCCACCTGTACACGGATAACGCCAAGATCGCCAACGGGCCCTGGGCCATGGTAACACAGACACACAACAACACACACATTAGAATGTATATATATATAACACACATGACTATACAACACACACACAATAATGATATAACAAACAATAACTATACAACACACACAAGTTATTGTGTGTGTGTTATATCGTTATTGTGTGTTGTGTAGTTACTGTGTGTGTTGCAAAGTCATGTGTGTGCTCTATCGTTATTATGTGTTTTATGTAGTCATGTGTTGCCGTGTGTGTGTTGTATCTTTATTGTGTGTGTTCTATAGTCATGTGTGTGTTGTTTAGTTATTGTATGTGTTCTATAGTCATGTGTGTGTTGTTTAGTTATTATATGTGTTCTATAGTCATGTGTGTGTTGTGTAGTTATTGTGTGTGTTCTATAGTCATGTGTTGCTGTGTGCGTGTTATATATTGATGTGTGTATTGCATTGTTATTGTGTGTGTTTTATTGTCATGTGTTGCTGTGTGTGTGTTCCTACAGCTGTATGACACCATCCCTATGATCCGTAATCTCCCGCTGCCCTTCACACAGTGTTTCAGGAACGTTGCCGTAAGTAACCTCCTTTCCGTCATATGCACCTTGATAAACGCATTCACCATACAAACATTAATACTCAGATTGATACACACATTCACCATACAAACATTAATACTCAGATTGATACACACATTCACCATGCAAACATTAATACTCAGATTGATACACACATTCACCATACAAACATTAATACTCAGATTGATACACACATTCACCATACACACATTGATACACACATTCACCATACACACATTGAGGCACACATTGATACACACATTCACCATACACACATTGAGACACACATTGATACACACATTCAGTATACACACATTGATGTACACATTAATATACACATTAATATTCACCATACACAAATTTATATTCACCGACCATACACACATTTGTACACACATACACATTAATATTCACCATACACACATTCATACACACATTCATTTACACATTGATATACACATTTTAATAAGCATTCATATACACATCCATATACAAATCATTGGTATTCAATCGATTCATATTGAAAAGCCTTGTTTTTAGAGCTTATTTTAACACACCTTATTTCCTTCATATTTTTAGCGTTGTCAGGAACTTGGGAATTCTCTGTTGAAGGAACATTTAGACACCCATCGCCCGGGGCAACCACGAGACTTCCTGGACTGTTACCTGGATGAGCTGGACAAGGTATCTAAACCTAACCCCACATAGAACTGTCATAGCATAGCATGTTACCATAGCAGGCTAACATAGCATGCTCCATGGCATGTTAGCATAGCACATTATGATTGCATCAGCGAAGCAGGTTAAAATGGCACGCTAACATATCTGTATGCTAGTGTGCAGCGTGCGTAACAGGTGTTTATAAATGTGTAGATGTGGGTGTGGTTGGAACAGGGTTAGATGTGGGTGTGGTTAGATGTGGGTGTGGTTAGATGTGGGTGTGGTTAGATGTGGGTGTGGTTAGATGTGGGTGTGGTTAGATGTGGGTGTGGTGGACTGCTGTAGAATAGCGAGATTCAACATGAGTCTTTACCTTTTCCAAGCGGGGCGATGATGGCTCCACCTTCGCGTTGGATCAACTGATGATGTTCTCCCTGGATCTCCACTTCGCTGGGACCGACACCACCTCCAACACGCTGCTCACCGGCCTCCTCTACCTGATGACCCATCCCGACATACAGGGTACCTGCCCCCTCCAGAACCCTCCTCATCGCCTCACCCAACATGAGGCACAGCCTAGCATGGGCCGGCATGTGGCTCAGGAGGGGGAGCAGGTTGGCTGGTGACCGCAGGGTTGCTGGTTCGATCCCGTCTCCAGGGGCCCCTGAGCGAGACACCTCACCCTGACTGCTCCCTACGAGCTGGCTGTCACCTTGCGTGGTGGACTCCGCCGTCGGTGTTTGAGTGTTTGCCTGAATGGGTGAACGTTAGGCGATGTTGTAAATTGCTTTGAGTGGCCACTGGTTAGAAAAGCGCAGTAGAAATGCAGTCCATCTACCATTTAACATTCACAGTGTACCAACACTGTGCTCCAACATCACTGACATCAGACTCTGTGATGCTCCTACATCACTAACATCTGTCTCTGTGATGCTCCTACATCACTGACATCAGACTCTGTGATGCTCCTACATCACTGACATGACTAACATCAGACTCTGTGATGCTCCTACATCACTAACATCAGACTCTTTGATGCTCCTACATTACTAACATCACTAACATCAGACTCTGTGATGCTCCTACATCACTGACATGACTAACAGCAGACTCTGATGCTCCTACATCACTAACATCAGACTCTTTGATGCTCCTACATTACTAACATCACTAACATCAGACTCTGTGATGCTCCTACATCACTGACATGACTAACATCAGACTCTGTGATGCTCCTACATCACTAACATCAGACTCTTTGATGCTCCTACATTACTAACATCACTAACATCAGACTCTGTGATGCTCCTACATCACTGACATGACTAACATCAGACTCTGTGATGCTCCTACATCACTAACATCAGACTCTTTGATGCTCCTACATTACTATAATCATTAACATCATACTCTGTGATGCTCCTACATCACTAACATCACTAACATCAGACTCTGTGATGCTCCTACATTACTAACATGACTAACATCAGACTCTTTGATGCTCCTACATCACTAACATCAGACTCTGTGATACTCCTACATCACTAACATTAGACTCTGTGATCTCCGACCTCATGGCTCCTGTCTGCTCTCCCCTCAGAGGCTTGTCAGAAGGAGATTGACCGAGAGCTGGAGGGAAAGGAGCAGGCCAGCTTCGACGACAGGAACCACATGCCCTACATGCAGGTGCAGTACTAGAGCACTAGTAGGGTGTTAGTAGCTCTACCTCAACAGTACTAGAGCACTAGTAGGGTGTTAGTAGCCCTACCTCAACGATCACAGAACTCACAGCTGAGGACACATCAGCCCATCTGTTTCTTTGGAAACACAAAATAACAACAAAACACAATCACTCACTTTTCTATTTCAATTCAACATGACACATTGTCTGATTTCAAAATGATCTGAGTACATATCCTCTAATTGAATACATCAACATAACCTGAGGACATTTTGTCTAACTGGAGTGTTTGTGTTTCCAGGCGGTGATCCATGAGATCCAGAGAGTCGCCAACACCGTACCTCTCAGTGTCTTTCACTCCACCACAAAAGACACCCAACTGTTGGGTTTCTCCATTCCAAAGGTACTCCTAACCCTAAGGTACCCTTAACCCAACACCTAACCCTAGCTGAGGTACCACCCAACCCAACATCTAACTCTCACTGAAGTACCACCTGACCTAACATCTAACCCTCACTGAGGTACCACCTAACCCAACACCTAACCTTCACTGAAGTATCCCTACGTGATCCCTAACCTGACTCTGTGTTCCCCAGGGAACCATGGTGATCCCTAACCTGACGTCGGTTCTGAACGAGGAGGGCCAGTGGAAGTTCCCTGCAGAGTTCAACCCTGAGAACTTCCTCAATGAGAAGGGGGACTTTGAGAAGCCAGAGGCATTCATGCCCTTCTCCATAGGTAGGTCATCACTACTGACCTCGTGGTCTGAACATGACCTACACACAGCCTACTGATCTACAGACCTACTGGACTTCCTCTATAAAGTGTTGACTATGATTAGTGTTGGTGTTACAAGGCTTCTCATTGACTATTGACTATGATTAGTGTAACCACAAGGTGATTAGTGATGACTGTGAGTCCCTGAAGCGTCTCTAAGCCCTGCTGACCTGCAGGTCCCAGGATGTGTCTGGGGGAGGGCCTGGCCCGCATGGAGCTCTTCCTGATCCTGGTCACGCTGCTCCGGAGGTACAAGTTCACCTGGCCGGTGGACGCCGGAGAACCCGACTACATCCCCGTGTTCGGGGTGACCCTGACCCCCAAACCCTACCGCATGCACATCCAGCTGAGGAACCAGTGAACACAGCTCTAAACACAGCTGAGGAACAAGGGAACAAAGAGCTCTAACACTACATCCAGCTGAGGAACCATCAGAACACAGAGCTGTAACAAAACTGAGGAACCAGCAGAACATCAGAGCTCAAATCCTTCACTCAAAAAAAAACTCCAAGTGTGAACTTAAAGAACAAGCATCTTAACTTCTCACAGCGTCACTAAAACATCCGTAACCAAAATCATCTGTCAGAATGACCTCCTTGAATGTAATCAATAGCAATGGACCGAACCAGGAGGGGCTTATTCTTAAACATCGTGACTTTAACAACATCTTATTTTTTTGTATTATCATGTTACAGATATATAACTGCTTTAAATAATAAATAATGTGTACATCTATAACCTCAATATATATTTAAACCATTCTAAACCTTAAATAATCTATTGAATCTTCTAGCTATTCTATCACCATTCTTTTAGGCAACCAGTTTACTATCTCTAGTTGTTATAGTCCCCTGTGCAGTGAAGAGCAACGTTTATATTCCACCACCAGATGGCGCCTTCAGTAGAACATTTAGAGGTCATAAGCCGTGACCACTAGACGAGGTGGCAGCTGTGGTTTCTCGCTGTTGTTGCTATATCATGATTTACATGCCGTCAGTTTCTTGAATTACATATTGTCTTTTGTATGATTTACATACTCTATATATATATCGATGTAAGGGAATTCTTTATATTATACAGACTATCAACCGGGTAATTTGTGTGCACAAGAACCCAAAGGTTTAATAAAGATGATTGTCATACTTTTCAAATAAGTATTTATTATTATATTTGTGTTCTTGCATGATAAATACAAGTCATATTTCTAACCTACTTATCCTAAGCCTAATCCTACAAACCCGGAGCAACCCTACCTACTAGACCTACTAGACCTACTAGACCTACTAACCCTACTAGACCTACTAACCCTACTAGACCTACTAGACCTACTAACCCTACTAGACCTACTAACCCTACTAGACCTACTAACCCTACTAGACCTACTAACCCTACTAGACCTTCTAACCCTACTAGACCTACTAGACCTACTAGACCTACTAGACCTACTAGCCCTAATAACCCTACTAGACCTACTAGACCTACTAACCCTACTAGCCCTAATAACCCTACTAGACCTACTAGACCTACTAGACCTACTAGCCCTAATAACCCTACTAGACCTACTAGACCTACTAACCCTACTAGCCCTAATAACCCTACTAGACCTACTAGCCCTAATAACCCTACTAGACCTACTAACCCTACTAGACCTTCTAACCCTACTAACCCTACCAACCCTACTAGACCTACTAACCCTACTAGACCTACTAACCCTACTAGACCTACCAACCCTACTAGACCTTCTAACCCTACCAACCCTACTAGACCTACCAACCCTACTAGACCTACTAACCCTACTAGACCTACTAACCCTACTAGACCTACTAACCCTACTAGACCTACCAACCCTACTAGACCTACTAACCCTACTAGACCTACCAACCCTACTAGACCTACTAGACCTACTAACCCTACTAGACCTTCTAACCCTACTAGACCTTCTAACCCTACTAACCCTACCAACCCTACTAGACCTACCAACCCCACTAGACCTACTAACCCTATAGACCTACTAACCCTAGACCTACCAACCCCACTAGACCTACTAACCCTATAGACCTACTAACCCTACTAACCCTAAGAGACCTGGTCCCCCTGAGGATTCTAACCAGACGGGACCTACTAACCCTGAGTGTGTAACCTGATTGGTTACCCACAACGTCCATGACCTCCGACCCCGCCCCCCCCCCCTCCCAGAGTCAAGCTGTTGCTAGGCAGCGCTCGGCAGCCGGAGCAGGAAGGTCCAGAGGGAGCCGCTCCGGGGAAAGCCCTTCCCCTGGCGGCGGGGCCTCCAGGTGCCGTCCTGGAGCCGGTACTCCTGGGTGGCGCTGCGGCTGAGGGTCAGCACGCCGTCCCCCCGCACCACGGCGGTGAACAGGGCGCCCTTGCTGTTGGGGTAGTGGCCCGGCAGCGCGCTCCACTGGCCCGTGCTCAGGCTGTAGCAGTCCAGCAGGCAGCGCAGGAAGTCGTCCGAGGGGCCGTTGCGCACCACGTACAGCCGGTCGCCGTGGCCCACCAGGGCGTGGCCGTAGCTCTGCTGGCGGATCAGCGTGGCCACCAGGGTCCACGCCCCCCCGCCGCCCGCCGAGTGCTCCCAGATCTCCGTGGTCTCCATGGGCTTCCACAGGCACACGAACACCCGGCCCAGGGTCTTGGCGCAGGCCGCGCCGGCCGCCGGTCTCGGCAGGTGAGCGGAGAACGTCCAGGTCCCGGTTCCCACGTGGAACGTCTCCACGGACGACATGGCGGTGTTCCCGCTCTCCCCTCCGATGGCCAGCAGCCGCCCGTCCAGCCCCACCAGGGGGAAGTTGTACCTGGGCTGGACGGGGCTGTCGATGGGGCTCCACTCGTCCTCCTCCACGCTGTAGCAGAAGCTCTGGTCCATGGGCTGCTTCCGGATGCCCTGCACCCCCCCCACCACGTACAGCCGGTTGTCCAGCACGGCCACGCCCGCCATGGAGGTGCTGGCCTGCAGCGGCAGGGCGGTCAGCTCCTTCCACACGTCCTGCTCCTCGTCCAGGTAGCACAGCGTCCTGGAGGCGGCGTGGCCGCTGGCCCCGACGCTGCAGGGGGCGTGGGCCCCCACCGCCACCAGCACGCTGGGGGGCAGGGCCTCCACCCGGGAGACCAGCTCCGGGGGGAGGGTCTCTCTGAGCTCCGCCTCCAGGTCCCGGTACACGTCTCTGATGAAGAGGGCGGCGGCGGCGGCGAGGTCGGCCAGGCCGTAGGCGTCGGCGCCGTGGAACATGAGCAGGCAGTTGCTGGAGTCCAGCAGGTCGCTGAGGTGGCAGCTCAGAGAGGCCGCCTGCAGGAAGGCGGCGCACTCGATGGACTCCTGGATGTGGTCCGGGTCCAGGATGAGGGGTCTGTCGCCCCGGAACACCCGCAGGGCCAGCTGGAAGCTGCGGGCGCACAGGTTGCTGAGGTGGACCTGTGTCTGTCGGCTGTCCCTCATCCCCGAGCGGAACAGGGCCTGGAAGTAGCCGCAGTGGCGGAGCAGGAGGCTCTTCTCCGCGGAGAAGCTGCTGTCTCCCACCACCACCGTCAGCCACTCTCCACCCTCCTCCTCCTCCTCCGGCGGACCACCGCTGCTCCCCTCCTGGTCTCCTGCGCCCCACCCCGCCATCGCCCCACACAGCCCGTTACGGTGGAGTGGAACACGGACAATGTGTCAGCGGAGGGTGTCAATGTCCTGGGGGGGAGGGGGCATCAGAATAGCAGTAGCTATAAATATCTCCTCACTGGTGACTCATTCAGGAGGGGGTTGAGACAACAGCGACCAGCCCAGCAGGACTTCACTGGCTGAAGGAAACTCTCAGCAGAAGAGGATCTGTTTGGGTTCGGCCTCAGGTCACCAACAGTCCCCTGCTGTCTGCTTCCCCACTGGGTCAAGGGGTTTGAGGGTTGCCAGATAAACACAAATAGGCAATCACAAATAACCACTTTCTAGGGTTGGAGAGTAAGGTTATGGGTAAGGGGTTGGATGGTTGAGGAATGGGGTTTGAGGATAAGGTTTATGGGTGACGGGGTTAGGGTACAGGGTTAGATGGTTTAGGAATGGGGTTAGAAGGTAAGGTTATGGGTGAGGGGTTAGGGTATGGGATTAGTTGGTTTGGGAATAGGTTTTGGGGGGTTAGGTTATTGGTGAGGGGTTAGTGGGCAGCTTCCACTTGTATGGGGCAGCACGGGGAATGATACACTGTGTTTGTGTACCCGTACCCAAAAAGATCCCTGGGCAAAAAGCAGACAACGGTGCCACCGTGCGGCTGCTATGGAGAACTGTCTATAAGAAAAACACTATTGTCTATTGAACCGCAACAAGTGGATATTTAAATGTTACAGGCAGCTAATGTTGTATTAGAATGGATACGGCCCTGTGCCCAGATTAGAAATGTTTGGTCAAGCTAAATGTATTTATCATATTTTGTATTATTATCATGATTATATTTTCCTATCTTCTGGAATATTTGTTGTGGCGCTACAACCACACTGTTATCATTAAATAGTAATAACCTCTGACCTGCGATCATTAATAGTGTTCACCTCTGACCTGTGATCATTAAATAGTGTTCACCTCCAGACCCGTGGGGGGCAGCCCTGAGCCTGACGGCCTCCTGGTTAGCCTTCAGATTTATAGTAAAAGAAGAAGATGATGACGAGGAGACGTCAACACAAACCACGTGGTCCGTCCTGCCAGGCTGTGTAATGTCAGTGTAGTACTTTGTACTCGTAAAGTACATATTGTACTGTATTCATGGTATAGAAATACATTTGACCAATCCCGCGGTTCCTTCCTGCGGTTACTGTGACCCTAAAACTGTGAGTATAAACATAGTCAACACCGCTGGTATGTTATTTAGTATATTATAAAAGTACTATACCGATAGTAGAGTAGTTATAGTATACATGTAGTAATATACAGTATGCCTAGTACATATAGTGTGAATGTAGTAAAGATAGCATGCAGAGAACGTCTCGTTCATTGGTTCTATATAATACAAGTAGAGTCTAAAACATAAGTCCTGCATATGGTTGTCAGAATACTCGTGGAGTACAGAGCTTAATTCACATTATAGCTCACAGACCAGGGGCTACAGAGGACTGAATACAGTTTACATCTGGTCTCGAACCAGGAGCTCCAGAGGATTTTTTTTTACAATTATTCTTTAATTTAATGAATGAAACTACGGATCTGCAGGCTGTGACTGGATGACTAACCCTTACATCTTCAGGCTGTAAATGAATGAATAACCCTTTCATCTCCGGGCTGTGACTGAATTGATTACCCTTTAATCTCCAGGCTGTAATCTAAGTAATAACCCTGTCATCTCCAGGCTGTGAGTGAAGGAATAATCTTTTCATCTCCAGGCTGTAACTTAAGGAATGACCCTTTCATTTCCAGGCTGTGATGGGCCGCTCGTCCAAAGACAAGCGGGACATTTACTACCGTCTGGCCAAGGAGGAGGGCTGGAGAGCTAGGAGCGCCTTCAAACTGCTGCAGCTCGACCAGGAGTTTAACCTCTTTACTGGTAACTAGAACTACTACTAATAATGACTGGACCAGGAGTTTAACCTCTTTACTGGTAACTAGAACTACTACTTCACTTACTACTGGACCAGGAGTTTAACCCCTTTGCTGATAACTAGAACTACTACTAACTACTGCTGCTGGACAAGGAGTTTAACCTCTTTACTGGTAACTATACTATACTATTATTTACTACTGCTGCTGTACCAGGAGTTTAACCTCTTTCCTGGTAACCTGCTAATTTCAGTGGTACTACTTGTTAGTAGTACTCATACTAGTTACTGTGTGGAGAATCTGTGTTATTACTACACTACTAGTTAGTACTAGTTACTGTGTGGGTCTGTTATCACTATACTATTAGTTATTACCAGTAGTATTAGTTAGTTACTGTGCTCTCCAGGTGTTCGGAGAGCGGTGGATCTGTGTGCCGCTCCAGGGAGCTGGAGTCAAGTTCTCAGCCGTAAACTCAGGTCTGTCTCAACCTTTGACCTATGCTCTAAGCCTCAAGTTGAACCTCACCCACTGAGACCCCCATGCTCTTACCCTTAACCAGAGCAAGCGAGGACAAGAAAGGGGAGACGAGGAATGAGGAGGTGAAGGAGGAGAGGAATGAGGAGGTGAAGAAGGAGGAGGAGAGGAAGGAGGAGGAGAGGAAGGAGGAGGTGAAGATCGTGGCGGTGGACCTCCAGGCCATGGCCCCCCTCCCAGGGGTCACCCAGATCCAGGGGGACATCACCAAGGTGAGGAGGGCTCGGTCCTCGGCCGTCTGGTACCTGCCCTCCCGTCCCTGACCCCGTCTCCTCCCGTCCCTGACCCCGTCTCCTCCCGTCCCTGACCCCGTCTCCTCCCGTCCCTGACCCCGTCTCCTCCCGTCCCTGACCCCGTCCCCTCCCGTCCCTGACCCCGTCCCCTCCCGTCCCTGACCCCGTCCCCTCCCGTCCCTGACCCCGTCTCCCCTCCCGTCCCTGACCTCGTCTCCTCCCGTCCCTGACCCCGTCTCCCCTCCCGTCCCTGACCTCATCTCCTCCCGTCCCTGACCCCGTCCCCCCTCCCGTCCCTGACCCCGTCCCCCCTCCCGTCCCTGACCCCGTCTCCCCTCCCGTCCCTGACCCCGTCCCCCCTCCCGTCCCTGACCCCGTCTCCTCCCGTCCCTGACCCCGTCCCCTCCCGTCCCTGACCCCGTCTCCTCCCGTCCCTGACCCCGTCCCCCCTGCTCGTCTCCAGGTGTCCACCGCTCAGGAGATCGTCCGCCACTTCTCCGGCCAGCCCGCCGATCTGGTGGTGTGTGACGGCGCCCCTGACGGTAGGACACGCCCCTTCCTGCTCACATCACAGGGGACACGGGCGTCATGGGGGCGGAGCCAATTAAGAACCAATCTGTGCCTGTGGGAGTTCCTGCATGATGCTCATTTGGTTCCAGCTCCATATCACATGACATGTATGATGGGCAAACTGTTGTCTCTGCGGTATCACATGACAAGTATGATGACTGTTGTCTCTGCTGTATCATATGACGTGTATGATGGGAAGACTGTTGTCGGCCGTATCACATGACTTGTAGATTATCACACAGCAGGGCTCAGAAGCAGCATTATGGTATATAACAGTTCTTCTCAATGCTGTGGAATGCTCCGTTCACTTGCATGGGCCTTCACTACTTCCGGCGGTGAATTAATTTTTGGTAATTCACTGTTGCTAAGCATATAATGACCGCTTTCAAGGAAAGTGGATTTCTTTGCCATCTTTCATATATCACTCCGCAAGTAGTCCGGTACCTTATCAACCGCAGCGTGCTCGGTTGCTAAGCGAAGTCAACGTCTTTGGCGGATCAACACTACGAATGCTGGTAACAAATAAATTATAAAAAGGCAAAGCGTGTGAAGTTATTTTTTTGTTTAGCCTTCTAATATGCGGGATAATGTATAGGACGTCGCAGGTCATTATCGAAAAAAAGCCCCTTCAGGTAGAAGCAAGACACATCCGTCTGGGCTTATTTCCCGATAATGACCGGCGTTCTATACATTATATCTTACATATTTCGCTGAACAGCAACAAGAAGGCTTGTGTCGCATTTTATATTCTACATTCTATATGATACATTCTATATTTGTATATACTCAATGTGTTGCATGTGTCACATTGTATATAGTACATACCCATGGTATATGTTGTGTGTTTTATGTGACCTATAATTGTCCCTAAGAAACCACTGTCTCTGTTGCCATAGTGACCGGTCTCCATGACGTGGACGAGTACATCCAGGCCCAGCTACTGCTCGCGGTGAGGAGATGCTCTGTGGTAGATTGATCATACTGGAGATGCTCTGTGGAAGATTGATCATAATGGAGATACTCTGTGGTAGATTGATCATACTGGAGATGCTCTGTGGAAGATTGATCATAATGGAGATACTCTGTGGTAGATTGATCATACTGGAGATGCTCTGTGGTAGATTGATCATACTGGAGATGCTCTGTGGTAGATTGATCATACTGGAGATGCTCTGTGGTAGATTGATCATAATGGAGATACTCTGTGGTAGATTGATCATACTGGAGATGCTCTGTGGTAGATTGATCATAATGGAGATACTCTGTGGTAGATTGATCATACTGGAGATGCTCTGTGGTAGATTGATCATAATGGAGATGCTCTGTGGTAGATTGTTTATACTGGAGAGGCTCTGTGGTACATTGATTATACTGGAGATGCTCTGTGGTAGATTGATCATACTTGTTCTGCTTCTCCACAGGCTCTGAACATCACCACTCATGTTCTGAAGCCTGGAGGTACCTTCGTAGCCAAGGTAACACTGAGGTTGTGGTTACCATGGTAACCCTCTGCCTAGAGTTCAGGGAAACCTGAAGGAACCCTCGATGGATGGTTGTGTTGACGTGTTGTGTTACGTGTTGTGTTGACATGTTGTGTTAACGTGTTGTGAGCTGCAGATCTTCCGGGGGAAGGATGTCACCCTGCTGTATTCCCAGCTCCGAGTCTTCTTCAGCCAGGTGACCTGCGCCAAGCCGCGCAGCAGCCGCAACTCCAGCATCGGTGAGTTAGACCTGACCTACTGGGCCTAGGTCAGACCCCTTAGACCTGGACTACTGAGCCCCCCTTAGACCTGCACTACTAAACCTAGGTCAGACCCTTCAGACCCTAAAAATAGCCATGCTGAAGAACACGCCAATGTATATCTAAATACATTGAAAAGCATCACGTTCATGTGAACCAATCACTAACTACCTGAGGCAGACCCCCGGGTGGAAGGAAGGGGCTTACTGACCTCTGGGAGGGCTCTGGGTCTTCAATGGGTGAGGCTGTGTGATTGGGCCTTAACAGCCATGTGTGTTGTTCCCCCCCCTCCCCCCCAGAGGCCTTCGTAGTGTGTCTGAACTACTCCCCCCCTGAGGGCTACGTCCCCAACATGTCCAACCCTCTCCTGGACCACTCGTACGGTAATCTACTTCCTGTTACCGGCACTCTACTGCCTGTTGTCCATACAATCTACTTCCGGTTACCGGTACTCTACTGCCTGTCGTCCAGACTCTTCTTCCTGTTGTCCAGACTCTCTATTTCCTGTTTTCCAGACTATTCTTCCTGTTGTCCAGACTCTCTACTTCCGGTTTTCCAGACTCTCCTTCCTGTTGTCCAGTCTATCTTCCTGTTCTCTAGAATGACTTCCTGTTGTGCTTCCTGTCCTCCAGACGTAGATTTCAACCAGCTGGAGGGACCCAACCGGATCATCGTCCCGTTCCTGGCCTGCGGGGACCTGAGTGCCTACGACTCGGACCAGACCTACCCCCTCCAGGTACGCCCCCATATTGACCCCAGCATCACCCTCCCATCACCTCCCATCAACACCCCAGCAGGCCTCCCATTGGTCAGAACCTTGTTGTGTCTGGTGCCGTGTGATCACATGACATGTGTAATCCCACCCACACAGCTGGACGCCAGCCAGGAGTACCGGTACACTCCCCCGACCCAGCCCCCCATCAAGCCGCCCTATCAGCAGGCCTGTTTGTTGCGCAGGAACAACCTCCTTGCTAAAGAAGACTCCCTCCCATTGGCTCAGGAAGACTCCCTCCCATTGGCTCATGAAGACTCCCTCCCATTGGACAAAACTCTATTATCCATGCACCTATGTAGTCCAGCCGACCCCCTGTGACCTGGGGGGCAGGCTTTGGGCTGTAGGGGGTCTAGGAGGGTTCCTACAGCGCATTCTTGTCTCTTTCCGGTAGGTTCTCCTGGAGAAATGGAGGAATTACATCACCGAATGTGTTTGTATCCTCAGTTTTATTGTTGTTCTATTTTAAATATGTACCCTAAAGGTTTCAATGGATCAACTAACCAGCTACAGAGGGTTAGCTCCAGTGCTACACAGGTTAGCTCCGGAGCTACCAGCTACACAGGTTAGCTCCCATGCTAAACTCTGAAGCTGGTCAGCTCACCAGTTACACAGGTTAGCTCCGGCACTACACCATGTGTAGATGGGTCAACAACTAAAGCGGGTCATCAGCTGATCCCGCCTGCACGGTCGTCAATATAATAAAATATGATTTTTTTTAATAAATGCTCAAATGTGTTTTTTTTTGTAATTTACAAAAACATATCAGTACCCTTCATTCACAAAAGCACTTATATTTTTTGAAACAAGCATGCAGAGTAAATAGAACAAACAGACGGGCAGGTAGGCCTGGGACAGCCACACAAACTTGATTTTAAGAAAGGATATAAATAAAAAATATTGTAACCCTATTCAATTTTCTTGCACCAATGGCATTTTTTTAAAATAAATTAGATATTTCTTGATTTAATTTAATTTTGACAAACCCTGCCAGGAACATTTGATGGTGATTCTGATTAAAATCGGAACATTTCAAATGTAGCTTCCAGATGCCCAGGCCAGGCCCCCAGGAGCAGTGCATACTTCCGCAATCCCCCAGTGCTCAGGTGCCGTGCCTGTCCGTCCGTCGTGCGTGCGTGTGTGCGTGTGTATGCGTGCGTGCGTGCGTGTCAGAACACAGACTCGTAATTTCACATTCCAAGGGCCAACATTTCTGACCAAATCCCTTTGACACAAATTATACTTCATGGAATACTAACTTTAGATCCCGCCGTCCGTCTCTCTCTCTCTCTGTCTGTCTCTCCGCCTGTATATCTGCATGTGTCTCTCTGCCTGTCTTCCCGTCTCTCTGCCTGCCACAGACACAGCCTCTGTTTCTGAGGACCCAGAGTGACGCATAAAGTGGGCGGGACTTCAGGATTTTCGGGGATTTAAGACACTGCGCCATCTAGAGGATTGTCTGGGATTTAAATCAATGCGCCATCTCGAGGATTATCGCGGGCCGGTGCGCCAGTCTTTATTGGAGTGGGGCTTAATATTGTTTTAACATGACAAACACTCCATAACATTGCTTTATTTATTTTTTAACTTTTATACAATTTAACATTATGAACCGACACATTTAATAAAAGCATTATTAATGAACATGAACTGTTTAAAGTTGAATAATATCTCCATTTAATAAATTCAAATGGATTGCAAATTAGGGTGCCTAAGTATTGAAAAGGTTCTGAGAAAGAATCACCAGGGATATACAATAAAACATACTAAGCAGATACACAGGGTGAAATATTTAAATTTAAATCCCAAACTTCCTGGTCCTGGTGGCGGCGTGATGACGTCACTCCGCCGCGGCCGCGTGATGACGTCACTGCGTTGTTGTTGGGGTCCGAGACGCTCCGCGGTCGACCAGGGAAGCCCAAATAATAGTGAATTATAGCGTTCATATTTCACCTATATGGACTAAAACCCACCTGGATGCCGATCAAATCCGCGGTGTTGGCGGATCCCCTCGTCGCGGCGGTCCGGGAGCCTGGCTGCACCCTGCGGACAGAGATATAACATATATACACCGGGCAGAGGGGGGTATTAGGTCTGGTCGGATGTGGATCTACTACCCAAGGCCGCTGTTTTTAGAAAGCCTGTAACTCCTGAACTCCACCGGGTAATTACGATATATATTGTTACTGTGACGCCCGGATTCCTTGGTGTTGTGCGGCGGACTTTAAACCCCTGTATGGACCCGGTGTCGACGGTCTGTTGGGCCGACAGGAACGCTGGGGCTCTGTGTTGTCCTGCTGGTCGCCATGTTACCCTCACAGGCTAGCGGTAGCCTAGCCTGTTAGCTGTGGACAGTGTCCTGCTGTAATACTTCCCCAAGCTAACGTTAGCCTAGCTCGTTAGCTCTGGGACGGTGTCCTGCTGTTGCACTTCCCCTAGCCAACGTTAGCCAAGCCTGTTGGCGTTGGACATTGCCTTGCTGTAATACTTCCCCAAGCTAACCTTAGCCTAGCCGGTGGACAGGTTTTCCTGGTCTTATCCTCTGACGGTAGCCAAGCACAGCCTGGTAGCCGTTTAAGCGAGCGTCCTTGTGTTCACTTCCCATAACGTTAGCCTAGCCTGCTAGCCAGCGGAAAGAGTGTTCCCTAAGCTAGGACAGCGTTGGACAGTGTCCTGTTGTGGTTCCTGTTCCTCCGCTTACGAATTAAGGGCTAGTAGAGCTATTTGTGGTAGAGTTAGTGGTTGGTAGAAGGCGTGAGTAGGAAAGTTACTAGATAGTAGAGTTAACATATAGTAGAGTTAACAGGTAGTAGAGTTAACAGGTAGTAGTAGAGTTAACAGGTAGTTTGGTGAGTAGAGGGAGAAGGTTGTAGAGGGGGTTGATTGGAGGGTTAGTGGGTAGAATAGTTGGTTAGTATAGATGGTGGGTAGTAGGGTTTGTACAATGTTTCCCTAGGATGTTTTTCAAGCTGAGGTGTGTGTGAGGTATATGATACTGATGTGCATGGTGCTGATGTGCACGCTGATGATGTGTGTGCACATTGCTGATGCTGATGGTCAAGGTGCTGATGTGAGAGGTTTTAGATCATTGATTGCAGTAGGGCCCTGTGCATTCAAACATCTCATGGTATAGCAAATGACAAATACAGTATGATCAATTAGTTATGATCAATTCATCATACAGTATAAGTATTATTTTTCTTCTATAGCAGAACCATATTTATTTCCAAGACAGTATTGTCACATGTTTGTAACTGAAGCTCAGTAATGTGTCCGGTGTATTGCCGGCGTATTGCACAGGTGGTCTGGTCTGAATAGGACAAATAGTCAAATGAGTTTAGTGTCTCGCGGTAGAGAGGAGGGGCGTTAAAGCGTGTGGTTCATGTGGTCCTCCTAGGTGCAGCCATGAGGAAGAAGGGTCCCCACCCGCGCGTGGTTCTTCCCAAGAGGGACTCCTCGCCCATCAAGCCGTCGGCCAACCGCGAGACCCTGACGTACGCCCAGGCTCAGCGCATCGTTGAGCTGGAGGTGGACGGCCGCCCGCACCGCCTCAGCATCTTCGACAAGCTGGAGGTGGTTGGCGACGACACGGCCACCGCCCAGGAGATCATGGAGTGCAACAGCAACAAGGAGAACCACGAGAAGCCCCCGCAGGTCCTGGTGCGCTCGGCCCGCCTGAAGAACAGCCAGCAGAGGAAGAGCGGGGCTGCGGCGGCGCCGGGCCCCGGGGGGCCCCCCAGCAGCGCCCTCCTGGAGCCCCGCTTCCGCACGGTGGAGTACAACCTGCCGGTGGTCCCGCGGCGGCCCGCCGCCTTCTACCAGTACACGGAGCAGACGGAGGAGGAGCTGGACGAGGAGGTGGAGTACGACATGGACGAGGAGGACTACGCCTGGCTTGAGCTCCTCAACGAGAGGCGGAGGAGTGAGGGCGTCAGCCAGGTCTCCTACAACCTCTTCGAGTTCCTCATGGACCGGTTGGAGAAGGAGTCCCTGGGCGAGCAGCGCTCCCCAGTGGACGAGGACGCCGTGTGCTGCATCTGCATGGACGGGGACGCCGCCGACAGCAACGTCATCCTGTTCTGCGACGCGTGCGACATCGCCGTGCACCAGGAGTGCTACGGCGTGCCCTACGTGCCCGAGGGCCAGTGGCTCTGCCGCCACTGCCTGCAGCGGCCGGCGCGGCCCGCCGAGTGCCTCTTCTGCCCCAACCGGGGCGGCGCCCTCAAGAAGACGGACGACGACCGCTGGGGCCACGTGGCGTGCGCGCTGTGGGTGCCCGAGGTGGGCTTCTCGGACACGGTGTTCATCGAACCCATCGACGGCGTGGGGAACATCCCGCCGGCCCGCTGGAAGCTGACCTGCTCGCTGTGCAAGGAGAAGGGCGCCGGCGCCTGCATCCAGTGCCACCGCGCCAACTGCTACACGGCCTTCCATGTGAGCTGCGCCCAGCGGGCCGGCCTCTACATGAAGATGGAGCCCATCAGGGAACCCAGCGAGGCGGGGGCCGCCGCCTTCTCCGTCAAGAAGACGGCCTACTGCTGCGCTCACACGCCGGAGGGCTGCGACCGGCGGCCGCTGCACGTCTACGACCAGCCCGGGGACCGCAAGCCCGGCAAGCAGAGGAGCAAAACCAAGATAAAGAGAGAGGAGCCCGACCCGGAGGCACCGGCCATCAGCGGGCCCAGCATCACCCTGTCTAGGTAGGTACTAGGCCCACATCACTATGTCTAGGTAGGTACTAGGCCCGTATCACCCTGTCTAGGTAGGTACTAGGCCCACATCACTATGTCTAGGTAGGTACTAGGCCCACATCACTATGTCTAGGTAGGTACTAGGCCCGTATCACCCTGTCTAGGTAGGTACTAGGCCCACATCACTATGTCTAGGTAGGTACTAGGCCCGTATCACCCTGTCTAGGTAGGTACTAGGCCCACATCACTATGTCTAGGTAGGTACTAGGCCCGTATCACCCTGTCTAGGTAGGTACTAGGCCCACATCACTATGTCTAGGTAGGTACTAGGCCCGTATCACCCTGTCTAGGTAGGTACTAGGCCCACATCACTATGTCTAGGTAGGTACTAGGCCCACATCACTATGTCTAGGTAGGTACTAGCCTAGGTCCACTTCACCCTAGGTAGGTTCTAGGTCCACATCACCCTTTCTGGGTCGGTACTAGGTCCACATCACCCTGTACAGTAGGGCTGCTTGATTATGGGAAAAAAATCATAATCACGGTTATTTTTGTGATGATGTATTTATTCGGCATGTCTCCCAAAAACCTGTTGTAACAGAACTTGTTGTAACAGAAATTCACAAAATCGTCAAAAAGAAAATGTTCAAATCTAAAATAATGTACAGATATGTATCCGGCTGTTCTGGATACATATCTGTTCTGGATACAAAAAAACCAACAGAAAAATCGATTTTATTAGTTATGTGATCATTTGACGCAAAAAAAAAAATCGAGATTGAATTTTGATTAATCGCCCAGCCCTACTGTCTAGGTAGGCCCAGCAGCACCCCGTCTTTGTAGGTCCAGGTAGGTCCATTTAGGCCTGTAGTTCCATGTAGTCCTGTAGGTCCAGATTGGCCCAGCATTACCCGGTACAGGCAGCCGTAGGTCCATGTGCAAGCCAAGAAAATACATAAATAATCTGTTTCCTAACTGTCGTTTTTAACATCCTCCTGCGTCTCTCAGCTTCGAGAGCATCGTGAACCAGGTGGCGGTCCAGAAAAAGAGGTCCTTCGTGGAGAGAGTTCTGAGCTATTGGGTCCTGAAGAGACAGTCCAGGAACAATGTCCCCCTGATCCGCCGGCTGCAAGCCAACTCCCAGCCCCCAAAGAACCACCAACCGGTCAGTCCTAAGACCGACCCAACGGTCAGTCCTCCTAAGACACACCCAACGGTCAGTCCTAACCCCCAGACCCCCAAGAACCCTCAACCGGTCAGTCCTAAGACCCACCCAACGGTCAGTACTGAGACCCATCAACCGGTCAGTCCTACCCCCCAGCCCCCCAGGACCCACCTACCGGTCAGTCCTAAGACCAGTCCAACGGTCAGTCCTCCTAACACCCAGCCCCCCAGTACAATGAGTCCGTCAGTCAGTCCTAACCCAGGTCCAGGGGTCAGGAAGGGGGCGCGTTGTAACCCGGTGTGTTTGTGACTGCAGGAGTTCCGCCTGGAGCGTAGCCAGGAGCTGAAGGAGCAGCTGACGGAGTGGCACCGCCTGAGGCACGACCTGGAGAGGGCCCGGCTGCTGCTGGAGCTCATCCGCAAGAGGGAGAAGCTCAAGAGGGAGGAGGTGGGTCGGGAGGGATGGGTTAGCCTGGTCTACAGGAGAACCTGGTCTACAGGGGAGGGGTTAGCCTGGGCTACAGGTAGAACCTGGTCTACAGGGGAGGGGCTTGCCTGGGCTACAGGTAGAACCTGGTCTACAGGGGAGGGGCTAGCCTGGGCTACAGTTTGAACCTGGTCATGTGGTCTACAGTTAGAACCTGGTCCTAAGGCCTAACCTTGTGCTGAGGTGCACTCCTGGTGCGCGGCGATGTCGCACGCGTCGCAGAACAGGATGACGTTGCTGTCGGCGGTGTCCCTGTCCATGCAGATGCAGCACACGGCGTCAAACCTGTTCTACCGTGGTCTTGAGGTCTTACGTGGCCCTGAGGTCTAATGGGGTCCTGAGGTCTAACCTATCTCTGTGCTCTTCAGGTGAAGCTGCAGCAGTCTCTCATGGAGGTCCAGCTGACTCCCCTCAACATCCTGATGAGAGCCGTCCTCGCCCAGCTGCAGGACAAGGACACCTACAACATCTTTGCCCAGCCAGTCAGCCTCAAAGAGGTCATTATAATATATATAAAATATATTATGTCCCCTTTTAGTCCCTGACTTCCTGTCTAACTCCTTCTGTGTCTCATGACATCCTGTCTAACTCCTCCTCCGTCCCCTGACTTCCTGTCTAACTCCTCCTGACTTCCTGTCTAACTCCTCCTGACTTCCTGTCTAACTCCTCCTGACTTCCAGTCTAACTCCTCCTGACTTCCTGTCTAACTCTTCCTGTCTAACTCCTCCTGACTTCCTGTCTAACTCCTCCTGACTTCCTGTCTAACTCCTCCTGTCTGCACAGGTCCCAGACTACCTGGACCACATCAGTCAGCCCATGGACTTCTCTACGGTGCGGAAGCGGATCGAGGCCCACCACTACAGCAGCCTGGAGGCTCTGGAGGAGGACTTCAACCTCATCATCTCCAACTGCATGACCTACAACAATCCAGAGTCCTTCTTCTACAAGGCGGCGCAGCGCATGCAGGACCACGGCGGGGCCATCCTCCGCAAGGCCCGGCGCCAGGCCCACAAGGTTGGCTACCAGGTCCCCGGGGGCACCCACCTCCCCACCGCCCCCCCACCGGCGGAGCCAGCCCCCTTCAGCTGGGAGCACGGTGAGAGAGCGCCTAGCAGCTAGCCCCATAGAGATAGGTTAGGATGTGTTGAGTCTCTGCACTGGACTGGACTTAAGTTTCAGTGGACCTTATCCTGAGCCCTGCCTGGTCTGTTATGTTGTGTTAATATAATGTTATGTTAATGCCAGTCTGTTATGTTAATGTTATGATCTGATATGTTAATGTAATGTTATGCTCTGTTCTAGTGGACCGTGTGCTGAGCCCGGCCTACCGCCTGCAGACTCCGCTGCAGCAGCAGCTGGACGAGCTGCTGGAGCAGCTGGACGCCTGCGTGTCCATGAAGCAGAGCCCCTCGCGCAGCAAGCGGCTCAAGCTGCTGAAGAAGAGCATTGTGGAGGTCCGGGCCCAGCTCAACCGGCCCCTCCACAATCGGACCCCCGCCCCGGGCCCCTTGGAGCCCACGGAGACGCCCCCTGCTGAGGCTAAGGGCTCCCCAGCCCGCACACACAACCATGGTCAGTCACACGCACGTCACACGCACACACGGTCAGTCACCCGTCGGTCACACGATCGTTCCTCCCAGGGCCGTAGCGCTGTCTCCTGACCCGGGACCTGCTGCCTGGCGCTTGTGTCCAGAGTGACTCTGTGTCTGACTCTAGGGGTCCTCTGTGTCTGACTCTAGAGGTCCTCTGTGTCTGACTCTAGGGGTCCTCTGTGTCTGACTCTAGAGGTCCTCTGTGTCTGACTCTAGGGGTCCTCTGTGTCTGACTCTAGAGGTCCTCTGTGTCTGACTCTAGGGGTCCTCTGTGTCTGACTCTAGGGGTCCTCTGTGTCTGACTCTAGAGGTCCTCTGTGTCTGACTCTAGGGGTCCTCTGTGTCTGACTCTAGGGGTCCTCTGTGTCTGACTCTAGAGGTCCTCTGTGTCTGACTCTAGAGGTCCTCTGTGTCTGACTCTAGAGGTGCTCTGTGTCTCTCGAGGTGCTCTGTGTCTCTCGAGGTGCTCTGTGTCTCTAGAGGTGCTCTGTCTCTAGAGGTGCTCTGTGTCTCTAGAGGTGCACTGTGTCTCTAGAGGTGCTCTGTGTCTCTAGAGGTCCTCTGTGTCTGACTCTAGAGGTCCTCTGTATCTCTAGAGGTGCTCTGTGTCTCTAGAGGTCCTCTGTGTCTGACTAGAGGTGCTCTGTGTCTCTAGAGGTGCTCTGTGTCTCTAGAGGTGCTCTGTGTCTCTAGAGGTGCTCTGTGTCTCTAGAGGTGCTCTGTGTCTCTAGAGGTGCTCTGTGTCTGACTGTCTGTCCGTCTCCCTGAACAGAGGAGCGCTCTATACCGCCGCCCCCTGCCCAGCCACTGTGCTCCCTAGCAGAAGAACCCCCCGGTTCGCCCCACCCGTCCAGCCCCGACGCCTCCGCCCCGCCGCTCGTCACAGACGCCACTACCTCAGAACCACAGGGACCGCCCGCGGCCGCCCCCACGCCCACAGCCGCCGCCTTCCCGCCTCCAACTGGGCCAACCGGACCCCCGACCGGGCCCTGCAGACCCCCCGCTGGTCGGCGCGGCAGCCTTCTCTTCCGTAAGTCCAAGAGCGTCAGCCCGCTGAAAGCTCCCCCGGCGGGCGGCGTCCCGCCGGGCTGCGTTCCGCCGGGCTCCCCGCCCCTGGGGACCAAGAGCTTCCTGTCGGTGGTGATCCCCCGCCTTGAGACCCTCCTACTGCCCAGGAAGAGGGCCCGCAGCGCCAGCACGGACCGGGGCCGCGATGGGGACTGCCCCCGAAAACGCCTCGACACAGGTACGGGGGGGGGGGAGAAGGGTACAGAGGGAGAGGGGAGAGGGGGAGAGGGAGGGGTACTATGGGGTCAGAACAGTCTCGTTAATAATGAATACACAGAGCAGGGTTCACAAATGTATTGTATACATTTATGTATAAATTACTCTCTTCTCACAGATACATTTCAATGCACACACAAATGGATATCGGTATGCATAAATGTATGCTTTGTTTTAAATAAAAGTAATATAAATCCATAAATATATGAATGAATTTTTTATTTGCAATTTTCATCAAAATGTGTTTGGATGTTGTTACATTTAAACATTTAATCTTAAACTTGAATTTAGAAGACGCTTTTCATTTGTGAACTTGTTTGCATTTGTGTGTGAACTGGTCTGTATTTACATGTGGATTTTTGAGACTCTCCTGACGTGGCTGGATTCACAAATGCATTTTTTTCAACAAGGAACTCTCTGTAGCCAATCAGATTCCTCCCTCGTTTTCAGCCAATCACATGACTGCAGTGACTGGGTTTTTACATTGTCGGTGCCGTGCCGTTTACTACTTTAACGGCACACACAATCCCAAAACCCAGTCGAAACTAGATGGAAAAAGTGTGTAGCTAAACGTGACGCAGCTTTTACTTCTTCGCCACCTAGAGATTGTTATGTACGATCGTTCAAAAAACCCATGTTAGTTCCCATAGACATTTGATAGAGGGAACCGGGAGGCTCGGAGGCTGGACTCTGAGGTTGGAACTGCAGTCATGTGATTGGCTGAAAACGAGGGAGGCATCTGATTGGCTACAGAGAGTTCCTTTTTGAAAAAAATGCCTTTGTGAATCTAGCGACGTCAGGAGAGTCTCAAAAATCCACATACAAATACAGTCCAGTTCACACACAAATGCAAACAAGTTCACAAATGAATAGCGTCTTGTTAATTCAAGTTTAACAGTTTGTATATAAATGTAACAACATCCAAATATATTTTTGATGAAAATTGCAAATATTTTTTAAATTAATATATGCATGGATGTATATTACATTTATTTAAAACAAGGCACATTTGTGTAAGGATCAGAAATGTGTTTGTGAAACTTATTTTTGTTTATGGATTTGACATTAATACCGATATCCATTTGTGACCCCATAGGGTACAGGGGGGGGGGGGGAGAGAGAGAGGGAGAGAGAGGGAGAGAGAGGGAGAGAGAGGGAGAGAGAGAGAACTTCCTGGTCTTGTGGTAAACTCCTTCCTGTTTCTTCCCGGTTGTGATCAGGATTGGCCAACGGCTTCGTGGTGGAGGAGGAGGAGGAGGGAGAGGATGAAGGGTCAGGGTCCAGCCGCCTTCTGGAGCCTCGGAGGCGTTGTGCCTCAGAGTCCAGCATCTCCTCCAGCGGCAGTCTTCTCTGCAGCACCAGGTACCCACAATGCACCAGGAGGAACCCGAGCGAGCGGACACAAAGCCAACGGTGTGTGACTGAGTGTCTGTCTTGCAGCACAGTGACTGTACAGAAGAGTTTGAAAGGGCGCTCCCTGGTGGCACGGCGCTGCACTGCAGACGTTAAGACCTCACGCCTCACCTGCAGGGAGCACACGCAGCTCCCCAGAGACGTACACCTGGCCACAGGTGAGGGGCCGGGGACAGCCAATAGGAAAAGAGCTGGAGACAGCCAATAGGACGAGAGGCTGGGGACAGCCAATCAGACCAAAATGTCGGGCACAGCCAATAGAACGAGGGGCCGGGGTCCGCCAATGGGACGAGGGGCCGGGGTCCGCCAATGGGACGAGGGGCCGGGGACAGCCAATGGGACGAGGGGCCGGGGACAGCCAATGGGACGAGGGGCCGGGGACAGCCAATGGGACGAGGGGCCTGGGACAGCCAATGGGACGAGAGGCCGGGGACAGCCAATAGCAGGGGACCTGGGGGTTTGTGTATCAGCACTGTGGGGCCACAGATTACAGTAATTCCACGACAACAGTACAGGATTAATTTAGTACTGTACTATAGTCATCATAGTACAGCACTTTACTACAGTATGGGAACACTAGGGTACAGTATTCTATTGTAGGGTACTGAGGTATAGTAGGGAACTTTACAACAGTATGTGTACATTAGGGTACAGTACTACACTAGGGTATTGTTGTATAGTAGGGTACTGTAGTATAGAAGGGACTTTACTACAGTATGTGTACAGTAGGGTACAGTACTACAGTAGGGTATTGTAGTATAGTAGGGTACTGAGGTATAGTAGGGAACTGTATGTGCTCAGTAGGGTATTGTAGTACAGTAGGGTATTGTAGGATACAGTACGACAGTAGGGTATTGTAGTACAGTAGGGAGTCATAGGGTACTGAAGTACAGTAAGGTACATTACTGTGGTTGGCTGTTGCCAGGAGACGTACTTAGCCCCTCCTCCCTGTGCCCTCAGACCACGCTGCCCCAAATGGCGACGGGGGCGTGGCCTCTCAGCGGGGGGCGGACGGCCCCCCCGGCCGGGCGGTGACCCGGAGAGCTGACGCCATACCGCTCCGCAGAGAAGCTCTACCTCGCTCCCTCCTCAGACAGCAGGCCCAGCTGGTGAGCTCCTCCATCTCTTCCTCCTACTTCTACTCATCCATCTCCTCCTCTTCAATCTACTCCTCCTCTACTTGTAATCCTCCCCATCTCCTACCATTTCCTCCTCCTCCTCCTCTGAGTCCTGTCTAGCCTCAGCTCCCCATGTGTATCAGCAGGTGACTGAGTGAATCACAGAGGGGATTATTTTCATCATCATGTGGTGTTGGCCGGTCCCGGCTGACACATTGGTGACTCACTCTGATTGGCTCATGTGCCTTGTGATGTCATCACTATGGGTTGTGCTGACCTTTGACCCCTCTCTGCTTCCAGGCAATGGCTTCCTAGAACCAAGATGGCTGCCTGCGGGGTCAGCAAGATGGTGGGCGGCGTGCATCGTGACCTCTGACCTCGGACTCACAGCACCCTGAAATACTTATACCTCTGACCTACTGTACCCTAAAGTACTCTGACCTACTGTACCCTGACCTCTGACCTACTGTACCCTAATGTACCCTGACCTGTGACCTACTGTACCCTTAAGTACCCTCACCTATGACCTACAGTACCCCAAAGTGCCCTGATCTCTCACTTACTGTACCCTAAAGTACCCTGACCTCTGACCTACTGTACCCTTCAGTCAAGGTTAGGGTTCATCCCCTGAAGCTACTGAGTGACAACATGAACTTTAACCCCACCCAGACGAGGCCCGACACTAAATTATTTCACATTTGCTGTTGCTACGGTGAGCGTTGATTCGCAGCTGTTGACGGAAGCTGCTGGTGCTATCTGTAGCCGCAGGGCTAGCTAGCTGCTGGTGCTTTCTGTAGCCGCGGGGCTAGCTAGCTGCTGGTGCTATCTGTAGCCGCGGGGCTAGCTAGCTGCAGGTGCTACATACTGTATCACCACAACAAGTTCTCATTTCTACTCCTTTTCTTACTCTTTGCTTTCTTTGTAAGTTATTGAGTTGTGAAACTTCTCTGGCATTAACCTTTAGTGTGTTTTTGTTTTTTTATTCACTGTTTTTACCGGACTTTTGGGGTTTGTACATATTGATATAAAATCTATATTATAATAATAATGTATACTTAGAGAATCTCTCACAGGAACCAAGAAAGGCTGCCCTGTTCGTGTGTGTGTGTGTGTGTGTGTGTGTGTGTGTGTGTGTGTGTGTGTGTGTGTGTGTGTGTGTGTGTGTGTGTGTGTGTGTGTGTGTGTGTGTGTGTGTGTGTGTGTGTGTGTGTGTGTGTGTGTGTGTGTGTGTATTTATTGAGAACAGAGTAGTACGCCCCCACCTTGTTTGAACCTTCTTCCCTCGTTTTCTTTTTTATGAGTAGCATTAAATATGTCCATGTGTTTCTCCAGACTGATGATGATTTTATATTAAAACACTGAAGAATTAAAAAACCGGTATTGAATCACTCATCCCGCTGGTCTTGTCATGGTTAATGTGTCATGCACTACACAGACTTCGCAACCTCAAACTGACGTGCATAAAACAAATATTGAGATGTCGGGCGTCTTTATGTGTAGTACAAGTGTACACGGGTGTCTGGATAGGGTTACGGTATATTTTAAGTTCTTTTGTCATCTTAATAGAAGCAAGTTATTAATATTTTTCTATTTAAAACAATAATTCTGATTACGTTATTAATTTAACAATACCTGAAAAAATATATAATAGCGTTCAGATTTTAGAGCAGGTTAATATCGAGGCAGAAAGAGAAAACTTTTTCTTTGCTCTTGGATGATGTAGCCGACATCATCCAAGTGACGATGATGATGGTAGCCAATGTGATGGTGAAGATGCTACTCAACATGCTGGTGATGGTGGTAGCCAACGTGCCACTACCTACCAAGGACTTCGATTTTGTTCAGACTGTCTGACAACTGTTACAGTCTCTGCCTTTCTCAAACACACCTGGTGGTGCCTGATCTGCAGAGGGGTGATTATTTTACGAAGTGGGCATCATTAATGCAAATGGAAAACACAAACAGCTACGCACCAAAGAGACACATTATGTATCTGAAGCAGAACAAGAAAGCTGTTGAGGCGAGAACGGCCAGGGCTGCTGCTCTGCTATTGGAATGACAAACAGACAAAAAGTCTTATTACTCCAACAGTTTTGATTGCTCCTTAGTTTGCTGAACTTCTAATTGGCAGACTCATGCTCTGTGATCAACATGAACTGATGGATGAATATTGATCTATCAAGTGATAGATCGAGGGTTGAATGGACAGACCGACAGGTTAAGATAAGAGGGGCTAAAATATGCGGAAATATTAATATATTAATAAATATTAATGGGCTATTCTTCGGACTTCATGTCGAACGGGAATAATGTAAAACTGCTCTAAATAAACACGTAAACAAATGAAAAACGAAAAGATGACATCCAACTGAACTCAGAACATGGTGTTGATGGGCACCTGTCACTCAGCAGCTGACAGGAGCATGCGTTCAGGGCGGGGCTGCAGCTTGTTAGGCTCGTTAGCGGCCGGGCCTACAAGGGAGGCTTCAGCGGGGCTCAGTGTTTGCAGAGAGACTCGGCAGTCCAAGGTCCAAGTCCACGTGTGTATCTGACAGTGCTGTTACCATTCCCAAAATGAAGTTTGCAACTCTACTCCTTTTCCTTGCCGGCAGCTGGCTGGCTTCAGGGGCCCAGTGGCCCCAGGAGTCCCACCTTCCGTACATCTCACCTGTAGACCTGAGAGTCCAGCCTGCCCTCCAGAATGACCAGCAGCAGTTCCAGCAGAAGCTGGCCGTTGAGCAGCGTCCGGAGCTGACCTGGCGGTACCCCGAGCCGCCGGTGGAGCAGAGGAACCTGGCCCCGGAGTTCACCCTCCGTCAGCCGGCGGTGCCAGAGACCGTGCGGGTGGAGTGTGGAGAGCAGGTGGTGCAGGTGCTGGTCCAGAAGGACCTGATGGGCATCGGCCAGCTCATCCTGGGCTCGGACATCCTGCTGGGAAACTGCCCCCCCAGTGAGGAGCTGCTGGATGCCCAGGTCCTCGTCTTCAAGTACCCGCTCCACAGCTGCGGCAGCCAGCTGAGGGCAAGTATCTTCACAGGCTAGTTTGAGTCTCGGGGCTAGGAACTGGATCTAGACCCGCATTGTGGTCTTTGGCTCGTGTAGCTAGAACTGTAGCTACAGGGAAGGCTGCTAGATTGATCCCCGGCTCCTCATAGTGTCGACGTGTCCCTGAGCAAGACGACTCACCCTGACTGCTCACGACGAGCTGGCTGTCGTCTTGCATGGCTGACACCGTCCCCGGTGTTTGAATGTTGGGTCATATTGTACAGTGGTTTGAGTGGCCTCTGGTTAGAAAAGAAAGATGCATATATAAATGCAGTGCATTTACTAGTACTAATGGAAGAACTTGGGAGATCTAAGTCTAAGGCGACTGTAGCTTTGAGGCTTAAGTTATGTTTTAGATTTTGTTCTCTATCCTGAGCATCCATGTTCCGGTTGGTTGGGTATTTGAAGGATTCTATTTTCCTGTTTGGTTTCAGATGACGGAGGACGCCTTCATCTACCAGTTCACCCTCCTCTACACGCCCAGCGCCGTGGGAGGGAGCCCCATCGTCCGCACGCAGGACGCCTCCATCTCCATCGAGTGCCACTACCCCAGGCAGGGCCGGATTAACAAATCATAGGCCCCTGGGCACAAATGTCTGAAGGACTAACTATTTTAAGAGTACAAACATTCATAAAAAAAAAAAAAAGTTTCTTTCGTGTGGTGCCCCCCCACTGGCTGGGAATGGTTGGGGCCCCTGGGCACAGTGCCGTGGGCCCTAATGGTAGATCCGGCCCTGACCCCAGGCAAGCCCTCCCCCGAGGGGCCTTTCTCTCTAATCTGCTCTAATACCGCTATGAGGACGGATACGTTTTGGCTTGTTCTTCAGGAGTCAAGACTTGTTTGAGTGATCAGGACTCGTTTGTGTTGGATCAGATCACGTTTGTGTCCCCGTGTTACCAGGACTGGTTTGTGTGTGTGTGTGACCAGGACTAGTTTGTGTTTCCAGGAATCAGGACGTGAGCAGCTCGCCCATGAAGCCCACCTGGGTGCCCTTCATTGCTGCGGAGGCCTCTGAGGAGAGCCTGCACTTCTCTCTGAAACTCATGACCGGTATGTTGGCTCTGATAAAGGACCTGAGTAAACGCATGTCATCTTTGACTCTTAAGAGTCATGGGCGTCTGGGTCTTAAGTTACCTGACGTGACTTGCCCTCTCGCTGTACAGCTGGTCCGCTGTAGCGTCAGGTCTCTGGTGGGACTGACTCTACTGTCCTTTGGACGGTGCTTCAACGGTGCTCCTCTCTTCCTGTTTGCAGACGACTGGCAGTTCGAGCGGCCGACCGCGCAGTACTTCCTGGGAGACCAGCTCAACATCGAGGCGTCAGTGGCTCAGTTCCATCACGTGCCACTGCGCGTGTTCGTCGACCACTGCGTGGCAACGCTGATCCCCAACACCAACACGGTCCCAAGATACGCCTTCCTGGATAACTTTGGGTGAGGCCATTGGAGCACCGCAGGGGGCGGGGGGCGAACGGCTTCTGGTTGACTCAAGGGGCGGCATGTGGCTCAGGAGGTAGCCCGGGTTGGCTGGTCACTGGAAGGTTGCTAATTTGGGTGACGCTGTGTCCCTGAGCAAGGCACTTAACCCTACCTGCTCCCGACGAGCTGGATGTCGCCTTGCATAGTTGACTCCGCCGTCATTGTGTGAATGTGAGTCAATATCTTACAGCACGTCGAGTGGCCACTGGTTAGAAAAGTGCTAGATAAATGCATTTACCAAGTTTAGTTTCACAATATGAGGGAGAAAATCCCACACTTGGTTTTGCTTCTGAGGTTCGGCATTTGTATAAGTTGGATGTTTAGTCGGTAGTCTCATGACCAGGGGTTCTGTGTAAAGGTGTCTGATGGACGGCGTGCTGACCGGCTCCAGCTCCCACATCCTGCCTCGTCGTCAGGACGACAAGCTGAGGATCCAACTGGAGGCCTTCCGCTTCCAGCAGGAGTCCAGCGGAGTGGTGAGTCTGCTCCACACCAGAAGGGTCTGGGCTCCGTGTGGCACGGCCTGGAGTCCATGGAGCTCCTCTTGACGAGACGTCCTTGTTAACGAGGTCGCCGTGTTCCTCAGATCTACATCACCTGCAGCCTGAGGGCCACCACGGCGGCCGAGCCAGTCAGCGCCACCAGCAAAGCGTGCTCCTTCTCTGACGGGTAGGTCTGCGCGCCTCACAACCTCGTATGGTGTTTGAGACGGGACCTTGGGTTGGACTAGAGGTTGAATCCCTATCCCAGTACTTGAGAGATTGACCTAGTGCTGGACCAGAGGGTCTTTATACCGGACTACAGGAGGCTATCACTCCTCTCAGTGAGGGATGTGGAATATTGGTATTTGATGTAGGGAAGAGCGGGTGTTTTTTTTGTGTAGCACTAACGCATTGCTGATTCTGATTGGTTCCTCGTGATCCCAGCTGGAGGGAAGCCGGTGGATTCCACAACCAATGCTCCTGTTGTGAGACATCCTGTGGTTCTGGAGGAGCGATGGCTCAACCCCTGGGTACGTAGACCACCAACAGGGGGGGCTGCTGGCCTACGCTGGACCATTTGGGTTGCTGGAACTGGTTTAGACTGGACCATTGGGGTGTTGGAACTGAATAGACTACTAGACCATTGGGGTGCTGGAACTGAATTAGACTTGACCATTGGGGTGCTGGACCTGGTTAAGAATGGAGGTGGTTTAATGACATTTGTTTTGTTTCTTTAGGCCAACAGTGGGAGTCGGAGAAGGCGGTTGGGCCAATTGGCGTGGACCAGCGGCCCCTCAAGTGAAGCCTTGTATCGCAGTGACTCAAATAAATATTGCATCTAAAATCTACTCTGGTTCATTTATTTTTGCGTACACTTGGCCTCTGCTTTATATGACAATATTCAAAAGTACTTTTTATCCCACTTGTTCAGTCCAACTATTTTTTTTTTTAAACGATGATACTCTCATTTGTCACCATAGTGTTCATACATGTCTGACTCGTCTTACCTTTTTATACACATCTTATCACACAATGGGTATTTTTGTCATGCCTGGGCATGTCCTTCAGATGGGTAAAGGAGTCTTTCTATTACCTGATTTGGAAATGGTTTGTTAGGTCTTATTTTTCACTGTCGACCATTTTGTAAGTCTTAAACAATTGTATTTACAATCAGATTTTTGTATTTTTCTTGTGCTAAATGAAGCATTTTTTGCCGCCAAAAAACTAAGCTGAAGTTGACTCGATTAGCCGCTAGTGATGTGAGACCAGAAAGCGAGTACATTTTTTTAAACGTACAAACTGGTCATCTCTGGTTCCGTATGACATGTTTAAAGATCAAAAACTATTCTCGACTCTTGCAATACGCCATATGATTCATTCTGGGCCGACTGGGACAATGAATTGGATACTCGTGTCTCGTTCACAGCATGATTTGGAGGATGTATTCACTTTAGGCCCCAATGTTCACAGGTATTGACCCCCTCATGTAGTATCCCCCAGTATGTCTGGCCCCCCACTAGGTTTTCCCACTCAACCGATCTCCAATGTACGGCCTCTTTCAAGCCAGCTTATCAAGGGTTAAATCACCTTGGGGCCCCCAAAACACGCCCGTTATATCTTAAACAGGATGTCAACTATCGGTTTATGCGGTTTGGAGCATGGCCCCCAAGTCATTCTAATGGGCAGTTTCAAATCCAGCTCATTAACATTTAAACACGCATCAACGAACAGGTTTTTCTATCACATTTGTACAACGGATACATTTTCCTTTTGCATCTGCAACCTTGAACGGTTGCCTGAAACGGACCGTACAGACATTAAAAGATCGTGAGTGGGGGAAAAAACATTCTGGCCACTGGCAAGACTGAACCCAATGTGGAATAACAATAGATTACAAATGAAAAATACATTTATTTTGATCAACACAAATATCACAGTACCAGTGAAAACCAGTTTTAACTATGTTCGAAAAAATACTTGTTTTCTGGTCACACATCAACACTAGCTGCTAACAGCTCTAACTTCAGCTTCGTGCCAATAATGCCCGCCCTTTAAACTTTGACCGTCGACTATTTAATTATTTTAGCATTAAAACGTTCTGATTTGCAATTCACATGAAGATCCGCTCGGCGGTAAAATTACCATTTGTTTACACATAAAGCGTCACATCGTAGCCTCATTATAATACGTGATGACGCGCGGATTAAGACTCTTCGGCGCGCTGACGTCACACGTGCTGCCTGAACCGCTATCCACCTGGAGACGGAAACCAAGCGGCCGTGCTTTCTTGTTTTATTACCCCGAGGAAAACGCGATAAGCTTCTAGGAGATGCCGATGAAGAGATAGCCTCCTGCTCTCCAGGGCGACAGAAGACGGAGGGATGGAGAAGGAGGATAAGGAGGATAAGAAGAAGGAGGATGATCAGAGACCCGCCGGGCTCCTGTCCTCGCAGCTGCTGCTGAAACGCAGCGTGTACGAGGTGTCTCTGCACCCCGGAGTGCTCACCTGGACCAGAGCCCACCTGCCCTCCAGACTCGGTGAGTCCCCCGGGCCGCGTTCCGTAAGCTGGCACAAGTTCGTTGTGAGCCCTTTCTATTGTTGATCCGCTACTTCTGTCTGCGCATGCGCCACGTCTGTTGTTGTCCCACAACATGACTCTGAAACGGACGCTAAAATAAGTTGACTTGTTGACGTGTTGATGTTCCTCTCGTGTTGTATGAGCTGCGTGTGTTTGGGCTACTGGTTGTTCAGAACGACCTTGAAGAGCCCAGTCACTTGATGCCCATAGGTTCCATTACTCACTAACCAGTGTGTATTGGTTTTACATACTGGTCATCATGTGATGCATATTGGTTCCAGTTCACACTAACCAGTGGGTATGGGTTTAACATATTGGTCATGTGATGACTTCGACTTTCCCTGAAAGAGATTAAATCAACTGCCAAATGCAATCCTCTCGACCTATTTAAATATATGAATTAATATAGTAAGTTATTTATATGATGTCCTCTATGAAATTTTGCATTGAGGGCATTTATCAGACGTTTTAATCCAAAGCGATTTACTATAAGTGCATCTGTCAGAAGAAGGTGAAACAACATATCAGCAACTCCTACTTCCTCTATGACTCTACCTTATTTAAGAATGCTTTTAACATTTATGTTTTCACTTTGTGGAACATTCTTCATTCCGATTACTTCCTATCTTCCTAGGCTAGGTATGCCCCCTACTGTCTTACTTCCTAGGCTAGGATTGACCCCTACTTCCTTCCTCGTTTGGGGCACACAGACGGTCATATCTGTAGTAATAAACATTGCTATTAAAAAAGTATTTATTTGGGGTAAAATGTTAATTTTGCGTCTATGAAGAGGCTTCTGATGGTGTTTCCCTGAAGAACCCACCCTGACCTTCTAGCTGGAGAGCTAAGGCTGTGCTAGGAAACCATCCTGTCTTTCTAGCTGGAGAGCTGAGGCTCGTATCCATGCTAGGGAACACTGCTTAGTTACTTTCCGCAGTAACACATGTAGGTCAGGGTGTCAGGTGTCAGAACCCCAGGGGGTTAGGCCTGCCTCCGCCCTCCTCTCTGTAGAACAACACACCACCTGCAGGTGGGGTAGAGTACAGTAACATAAAACAAGGACAAAGTGAGTTTTTGACACGAGAACCGCCTTGCTGGCCCTAGGCCTAAGCTAACGTCCTCGACACTCAGATCAGAACAGTACTTTATGTTCCTCCTGTGTGTGTGTGTGTGTGTGTGTGTGTGTGTGTGTGTGTGTGTGTGTGTGTGTGTGTGTGTGTGTGTGTGTGTGTGTGTGTGTGTGTGTGTGTGTGTGTGTGTGTGTGTGTGTAGGCCACACTGTACCTGTGTCGGAGGTGATCTCGGTGCGGGAGCTGGAGGTGGCCAGCAGCACCAGTATCTCCCCATGCTCCTGCACCAGTATGTGCAGCACCACGACCAGCAGTGACAGCAGCCCCAGTCGGAACAGCACCACTGGTACCAGTATGTGTACCAGTAGGTGTACCAGTGGAGCGAGGAGCTCCAGGCGCTGGCAGAAGATACCCCAGAGAGATGATGAGGACTCACCCCACGCCTTCACCGGTACGGAGACGGGTAGAGAGACGGACGGGAAGAGAGACAGACGAGAAGAGAGACAGACGGGAAGAGAGACAGACGGGTAGAGGGACAGACGGGAAGAGGGACAGACGGATAGGGGGACAGACGGGTAGCGAGAGAGATGGGTAAGTAGGGAGACGGGTAGAGGGAGAGACTGGGTGAGAGAGAGAGAGAGAGACTGGGTGAGAGAGAGAGAGAGAGAGAGAGAGAGAGAGAGAGAGAGAGAGAGAGAGAGAGAGAGAGAGAGAGAGAGAGAGAGAGAGAGAGAGAGAGAGAGAGAGAGAGAGAGAGAGAGAGAGAGAGAGAGAGAGAGAGAGAGAGAGAGAGAGAGAGAGAGAGAGAGAGATATGAGTAGAGAGACAGACGGGTAGCGGGAGGGGCTGTATACTCCAGTGTGTAGTACTCCAGTATACGTAGTTCACTAGTATACAGGTATAAAGTACTCAGTACTGATGTGTCCTAGTACTCTGCTCCAGTATACACAATATCCTACTATACCGATAAAGCCTTAGTACTCCTGTGTGTCCTCAGTGAGCTACGTGCAGCGGGCGCGCCGGGCGGCCTGGCGGCTCAGAGACGTCACCTTCCTCTGTGCGGACGCGGCGCTGTGTGGCCGGTGGGTCCGCACGCTCACGGAGCAGCTCTCCGCCCTGGGTACGACCTCCGACCCCCGACCCCTGACCCCTGACCCCCCTCTCATGTTCAGGTTCACTCCACGGAGCTGTGTTGTGATGTCATCGTTTAAAACAGCGTTGCTAATGTAAAGCTAACCCAGTGTGTAGAGTGTAGTGTGTACCAGTGTGTAGTGTAGTGTGTACCAGTGTGTAGTGTAGTGTACTGTGTACCAGTGTGTAGTGTAGTGTGTACCAGTGTGTAGTGTAGTGTAGTGTGTACCAGTGTGTAGTGTAGTGTGTGTAGTGTAGTGTGTACCAGTGTGTACCAGTGTGTAGAGTGTAGTATTAGTGTGTAGAGTGTAGTGTGTACCAGTGTGTAGTGTAGTGTGTACCAGCGTGTAGTGTAGTGTGTACCAGTGTGTAGAGTGTAGTGTGTACCAGTGTGTAGTGTATACCAGTGTGTACCAGTGTGTGGTGTGTACCAGTATGTGGTGTGTACCAGTGTGTAGTGTGTACCAGTGTGTACCAGTGTGTAGTGTAGTGTGTACCAGTGTGTGGTGTGTACCAGTGTGTACCAGTGTGTAGTGTGTACCAGTGTGTAGAGTGTAGTGTATACCAGTGTGTACCAGTGTGTGGTGTGTACCAGTGTGTACCAGTGTGTTGTGTGTACCAGTGTGTACCAGTGTGTACCAGTGTGTGGTGTGTACCAGTGTGTACCAGTGTGTGGCTGACGTCTCCCCCCAGCCCAGCGCCCGCGGCGGCTGCTGGTCTACATCAACCCGCTGAGCGGTAAGCGGCAGGGTGAGAGGATCTACCGCCACAAGGTGGCGCCGCTCTTCTCCAGAGCCAATATCTCCACCAGTGTCATCGGTAAGCCCCGCTCCCCGACCACCGGACTGGTCCATTCCTTCAAAGAGACGAAGTCCAGCGGGAAGTTCTAATTTTTCCCCCCCGTTTCCATAGTTACGCAACACGCCAATCACGCCAGAGATCACCTGCGGACCGAGGCGGAGCTACAGAACTACGACGGGCGAGTGGATACTTGTGTGTGTGTGGGTGTGGATGTGTGTGTGTGGGCATGCAAGTGCGCGTCTGTGTGCGTGTTGACCTCTGACCCCAGGGTGATGTGTGTGTTGACCTCTGACCCCAGGGTGGTGTGTGTGTTGACCTCTGAGCTCTGACCCCAGGGTGGTGTGTGTGGGGGGTGACGGGATGTTCAGCGAGGTGATGCACGGCCTGGTGCTGCGGACCCAGAGGGACCAGGGCCGGGACCACCACCACCCGGACCAGAACCTGGCCCAGACTGGCCTGCGCATCGGGATCATCCCCGCAGGTGAGCACCCCTGGACCCACCAGGTGGTCTAGACCACCCAGGTGCACATCTAGACCTGGTCTAGGCCACCCAGGTCCACACCGGTAACAACTGATCTTAGTTATGTGTATATATTAGTGCTGTCAAGCGATTAAAATATTTAATCGCGATTAATCGCATTAATGCCATAATTAACTGCAAATCTTTTTCTATGCTAAATATCCCTTGATTTCATTGTCCCATTCATTTTTCTCATTTTAATGCTCTTATCAACATGGAGAAGTGCATCGGCTTGCCTTGTGCAAATGTTTTTTTATTGATAACAACATTGGCTTATACTGATCAAAACAGGACGATACCAAATAAAATTACAAAGTGCAAAGGTAAACTAGGACTCGGCCTATTGTGCAATTAAACGATGAACATACGAATATACTGCCTTGAACATAGCAGTCAGGCTACTGCTTCTTTGTTAGGTACACTAGGGGTGCACCCACACTAGGCCATCTGGCCGTGGCCGTGGCCGTTTTCACACCTTACCGTGCTCAAATCTGCCAGTGTGAGTGTGGCCAGTCTGGCCAGGCCAGGCCAACTTGGCCACTTGGGAGAGGTGTGCTGCTACGGTACGGGCCACCACGGTACAGATGCTAATGAGCCGACACGCGCACACGCACGGCTACGCAACCTGAGCTGGATGACGCATAGTCCATGCGACGACCATGGACATAATAAAGGCGACAAGCCTTCTTTCCCATTAAACGGTAAACATGGCGTCAAGCGATGTTAACGCTTGTTTGCGTACTCGAAAAAACCAGCAGTGAGAGTGGGCTCTATCTGAGAACGTCTCCAAATAAGCAACAGACTCTGCAAAGTGCGCACTGTGTTCTCTGTGTTGTTGTCCATTGTTGTTAAAACTCTGACTGGCGGCAGACTTTATTATGATCCATGCAGGGGATGACGTGTTACGACCTGATGACGTGTGTACAAGAGCCTACCGTGGGCAGGCCACAGTTGCGACGGCCAACGGCCACGGCCAGATGGCCTAGTGTGAGTGCAGGCCAGAGAACAATGGAGCCAGTTGAGCACGGTTAGGTGTGAAACGGCTAACGGCTAACGGCCACGGCCAGATGGCCTAGTGTGAGTGCAGGCCAGAGAACAATGGAGCCAGTTGAGCACGGTTAGGTGTGAAACGGCTAACGGCCACATGGCCTGGTGTGAGTGCACCCTTGGACTCGGCCTATAGTGCAATTAAACGATGAACATACAAACATACTGCCTTGAACATAGCAGTCAGGCTACTGCTTCTTTGTTTTAACGCCGTTAAAATTGGTTTGCGTTAACGCCGTTAATAATGCGCTTAACTGACAGCACAAGTATTGTATATGTACTTAGTATATGCCTCATCTGAACCTCCTAAGACGGCGCCATTTGTTTGGTTCGCTTTCTCGGGCAATATCCCATGATTGAGATCTCAAACTCGGGATATCGTGACGGTCGTCTCATCACGCTAATAAAAAACAAACAAACCGCTAATAAAAACAAATAAATCCAGGCAAAAAGGTCTATCTTGTTTATTTTTGGAGTGTTTACGTGTAGTACATACTAAATGGCTCCGTGAATAGTGGGGAATAGCCCTATTGTGTAGGCTATTCCCCACTATTCACTTCGCCTTCGTCGAATAATTGTTAAATATGTCTGTCTGTCTGTCTGTCTCTATAAGGCTCTATACTATAGAGCTGTATGTGATGGATGTACCCGTCTGTATGTATAGAGCTTTATGTGATAGATCTGTCTGTATAGAGCTATATTTGATTGATCTTCCCGTCTGTCTGTATAGAGCTATATGTGATAGATGTACCCATGTGTCTGTGTAGAGCTGGATGTGATAGCTGTACCCATGTGTCTGTGTAGAGCTGGATGTGATAGATGTACCCGTCAGTCTTTATAGAGCTATATGTGATAAATGTACCCGTGGGTCTGTAAAAGAGCTATAGTTGATAGATGCACCCGTGTGTCTGTATAGAGCTATAGTTGATAGATGCACCCGTGTGCCTGTAAAGAGCTATAGTTGATAGATGTACCCGTGTGTCTGTAGAGCTGGATGTGATGGATGTACCCGTGTGTCTGTGTAGAGCTATAGTTGATAGATGCACCCGTGTGTCTGCGTAGAGCTATAGTTGATAGATGTATCCGTGTGTCTGTATAGAGCTATAGTTGATGGATGTACCCGTGTGTCTGCGTAGAGCTATAGTTGATAGATGTACCCGTGTGTCTGTATAGAGCTATAGTTGATGGATGTACCCGTGTGTCTGCGTAGAGCTATAGTTGATAGATGTACCCGTGTGTCTGTATAGAGCTATAGTTGATAGATGTACCCGTGTGTCTGCGTAGAGCTATAGTTGATAGATGTATCCGTGTGTCTGTATAGAGCTATAGTTGATGGATGTACCCGTGTGTCTGTGTAGAGCTGGATGTGATGGATGTACCCGTGTGTTGCAGGCTCTACAGACTGTATCTGCTTCGCCACTGTTGGGGCCAATGACCCCGTGACCTCTTCTCTGCACATCATCGTGGGTGAGTCAGCAGGCCCACACACACACACACACACACACACACACACACACACACACACACACACACACACACACACACACACACACACACACACACACACACACACACACACACACACACACACACACACACACACACACGTACACACACACACGTACACACACACACACACGCACGTACACACACACACGCATGTACACACACACACGCATGTACACACACGCATACACACACGCATGTACACACACACACACACACACACACACACGCATGTACACACACACGCATGCACACACACACGTACACACACACACACACGCATGTACACACACGCATGTACACACACACACACGCACACACACGCATGTACACACACACACACACACACGCATGTACACACACACACACACGCGCGCATGTACACACACACACGCGCATGTACACACACACACAATCACACACGCACACAGAAACATGAACCCCCATTTCCTATAGGGTAACGGTGTGTATTGGTGTTGCTAGGCGACTGCCAGCCCATGGACGTGTGTTCCGTACATCACGGCGACGCCTTCCTGCGCTACTCGGTCTCGTTGCTAGGCTACGGTTTCTATGGCGACGTGCTATCGGACAGCGAGAAGAGGAGGTGGATGGGCCCGGCGAGATACGACGTCTCAGGTGAGGAGTGAGGGGATGAGGCGTGAGGGGGAGAGGAGTGAGGGAATGAGTGAGGGAGTGAGGGAATGAGTGAGGGAGTGAGGGAATGAGTGAGGGAGTGAGGGAATGAGTGAGGGGGTGAGGGAATGAGTGAGGGGGTGAGGGAATGAGTGAGGGGGTGAGGGAATGAGTGAGGGGATGAGGCGTGAGGGGGAGAGGAGTGAGGGAATGAGTGAGGGAGTGAGGGAATGAGTGAGGGGGTGAGGTGTGAGGTGTGAGGGGGAGAGGAGTGAGGGAGTGAGGTGGTGAGGTGTGAGGGAATGAGTGAGGGGGTGAGGGAATGAGTGAGGGGGTGAGGTGTGAGGTGTGAGGGGGAGAGGAGTGAGGGAGTGAGGTGGTGAGGTGTGAGGGAATGAGTGAGGGAGTGAGGGAATGAGTGAGGGGGTGAGGGGGAGAGGAGTGAGGTGGTGAGGTGTGAGGGAATGAGGCGTGAGGGGTTGAGGACGGAGGGGGTGAGGAGTGAGGGAATGAGGAGTGAGGGGGTGAGGAGTGAGGGGGTGAGGGGTGAGGAGTGAGGGAATGAGGAGTGAGGGGGTGAGGGAATGAGGAGTGAGGGGGTGAGGAGTGAGGGAATGAGGAGTGAGGTGTTTATCTGGCACTGGTTTACTGATACTGGTTAAGTTTATGTTGTACTGGTTATGTTGAACTGGTATGCTGGTTATGGTTATGTTGTACATGTTAAGGATATGTTGTACTGGTTAAGGTTATGTTGTACTGGTTATGCTGAACTGGTATTGTGGGCGGTCAGGTGTGAAGAAGTTCCTGAGCCATCGGTACTATGAGGGGACCGTCTCCTACCTGCCGGCCAGCGACGTCCTGGGGACCCCCAGGGACCGGGCCCCCTGCCGGACCGGGTGAGGATCCCCAGGGACCCTAGACCTACAGCACATAGACCTACAGCACATAGAACTACAGACCACAGAACTACAGACCACAGAACTACAACACATAAAATTGCAACGCATAAAACTACGGACCCTATAACTACATACAATTGAACTACAGCCCATAGAACTACAACAGATAGACCAACAACACATAGAGTTACTGCTTAACAACACACACTTAACGTGTGTGTGTGTGTGTGTGTGTGTGTGTGTGTGTGTGTGTGTGTGTGTGTGTGTGTGTGTGTGTGTGTGTGTGTGTGTGTGTGTGTGTGTGTGTGTGTGTGTGTGTGTGTGTGTGTGTGTTAGCTGTGTGGTGTGTCAGTACAACAGACTGCTTGAGGAGGAGAAGGAGGAGAAACTCAAGATGGAGGAGAGCCATGAAGGTACGCTCACTCACTCATTCACTCACTCTCTCACCCACTCACCTCAGAGCCATTAGGTCTGTACGGCCTCCACCACACACCCTGGAGTCTGCACCATGAGGACGTTATGTATCTGTCCATCATATCAAAGGCCGACCCAAGGGGCCGTCCTACTGATGTTGCGGGCTGCTGATTGGTTGATTTGATGGGCGGGTCTGCAGCTAACCTAGCTTACCTTCTGATTAACATTTATATCCTGAACCCGATTGCTCTACTTTTGAAAAGTTGTACTGACCTCTGTACTGACCTCTTACCCTGACCCAGGGCTGGCCTGGCGCAGCGTGCGGGGGAAGTTCCTGGCCATCAACGCGGTGAGCATGAGTTGCGCGTGCCCCCGCAGCCCCCAGGGCCTGTCGCCCGCCGCCCACCTGGCCGACGGGACCACCGACCTCATCCTGGTCCGCAAGGCCTCGCGCCTCGCCTTCCTCCGGCACCTGCTGAGGCACACCAGCAAGGACGACCAGGTAACTAACACAACCAACTACCGTAACCACCACAACTAACTACCATCACTACCTGCTGAGGCACACCAGCAAGGACGACCAGGTAACTAACACAACCAACTACCGTAACCACCACAACTAACTACCATCACTACCTGCTGAGGCACACCAGCAAGGACGACCAGGTAACTAACACAACCAACTACCATAACTCACTTCATCTAACTAACATAACTACCATCACTACCTGCTGAGGCACACCAGCAAGGACTACCAGGTAACCACCACAACTAACTACCATCACCACCATAACTAACTACCATAACTGCCTGCTGAGGCACACCAGCACGACCAGGTTACCACCACAACTAACTACCATCACCACCACAACTAACTACCATAACTACGTGCTGAGGCACACCAGCAAGGACGACCAGGTAACTAGCTGTTAACCATCATAACTACCTGATGACCACCTGGTAAATGCCGCACCTCCTCCTCGGCTTTGTGGAGGTGACTAACTGGTAACTTACTGGTGACTAACTGGACTTACTGGTGACTTACTGGTGACTTACTGGTCTCCTCCCAGTTCGACCTGGGCTTCGTGGAGGTGCACCGCGTGAGGAGGTTCCGCTTCACGCCGCGGTTCTGCCAGAGCGACTCGGAGCTGGACCTCCAGGAGCTGCTGCAGGAGAAGGAGCAGAAGGAGGCGCAGCAGAAGGAGGTGCAGCAGAAGGAGGCGCAGCAGAAGGAGGTGCAGCAGAAGGAGGCGCAGCAGAAGGAGGCGCAGCAGAAGGAGGCGCAGCAGAAGGAGGTGGCGGGCAGCCAGGCCAGGAGGATCTTGGGCCAGCTCTGCAGGGAGCACCCGGCCTGCTGCCGGACCCCCCCCTGCTCCTCCTGCTGGAACTGTGACGGCGAAATCCTCCCCCACGCCGACATACAAGTCAGGTACACCACACTCCTCCTCCTTCCCCTCCTCCTCCTACTGGCTCCACTCCTCCTCCTCCTCCTAGCTCATAGTACTTAGCGTTGTGTAGCATCTTATCCTAGCTGTCTGTGTTGTGTACGGGTAATGGGTTAACCTAGTGATCGTTAGTGCTCAGCCCTTTGCACTTAGGTAAGTCGCCTTTTTTTCATTTTATTTTTTTTCAGTTTTCACATACATTTGAAAAACAATGAAACAGAATAAAACTGATAGGTCCCCGAAGGCAGGGCATAATAAAGCTTAACATCTACAGTCAAAACACATGTTACGGGTTACTTTTCTAGTATTCCTCAGAGGGGGTGGGCACAGAAACAAAGTATCACCAGCATGTCATCACAATTCAGATAATGTCCTTAGAGAAGTTCCCTTTGCTGGATTAAGTAAATCCAGCAAAGGGAACCAAAGTGGCTGAGTCTTTATTCCTTTAATCCAAGACGCATGCCTCGAAATCCAGTGTAAGTACAAAAAGACAATAAGATCAGGCACAGATGAAGTAGTAGAAAGGGGGGGATAAAAAATTAATAAAAATAAAAGTAAAACAGTACATTCCATGTGATGGTGCTCGTACATCATAGGCATATACCGGTACTTGTCTTACTCATGTGATGACCATTTTAACCAGTACTTCTTAAATTATTTTTTTTAAGTCTGGCTGAATGTAAGTTTTTCCATCTCGTATATTTCTTTTACAATTGCTGACCACTCTCTCTTGGATGGTGGTTCCTTGTTTAGCCACTTTTTGGTAATTGCTTTTTTACCGGCTACAAGTAATATTTTGAGAAGATATTTATCTTGGTTGTTAAGTTCAGTTGGTATATTACCTAAATATACAGTGCCGAAATCAAAATTTATCTCAAAACCCCAAAATAGATTTTATATCTGACATTATGTCTAACCAGTAGGGCTCGATTGCAGCGCAATTCCAAAAGATATGATCGTCGTCACCCATTGTATAGTTACGTTCATCTTCTGTTAAGGTTATGTTCGCTTCCTTCTCCCAATTATTTTTAATATAAAGTGTAGAATGTTTTTTGGAATTTTGTAAACAGGAATATAATTTTGACACCAATTTCTTACAAAAAAAAATAAATTATGAGATCCGATTCAGCTTCATCATCAATTTGAATGATTCTGTCAAAATGATGCCTAATCTGTAGAGATCCTGTCTGTCTAAATTGTGGGATTCTTGAAAATGTAGGAAGCTTTCTAAGCCTGTTTTGGTTGAAATTACGCAGTATGATGTGATGGCCTTCCTGGTCAGTTGTGTCCAGCTGTGCTGGTTTAAAATCATCATCTTGTTCTACCCATCTCAGCACTCGTGCTTTTCGCTCCAATTTTAGATTCTTACATTCTTTAAACCAGATATTGGGAGGAACCATTGTAAATTAACTTATTTTTTCGAAATAAATGGTCTTAGACTTCACCTAGCAGGGATTGAAGTGGGATATCAAGTTGGTTTATTTCTAGTTCTTTCCATTTCGCTTCATAATCATTGATACACCAGTAAACTAAATATTGTAATTGTGCTGCCTTATAATAGTCTTCTAGACTTGGTAGAGACATGCCTCCCTTTTATTTGGATAACTGTAGCATCTTAAAACCTACTCTCGGTTTCTTACTCTGCCATACAAACCTAGAAATCATCTGATTCTATTCAGTAAAATGTTTAGTCGGTATCTGTACTGGTAAGGATTGGAAGAGAAACAACAGTCATGGCAATATGATCATCTTTATAGTCTCTATTCGATTATGCATACTTAGTGTTGGTAAGTCGCCTTTGATAAAAGTGTCTGCTTAACGCCCTGAATGTAAACGTACACCTCAATCCCGAGCAGCAGCAGCCTGGTCTGTCTGAGGCTGTGTGTGTTGGCGTGGAGATGGCTGACGTGTTGGTTGGCGTGGCGACAGCAGGCCGGTGATGATTGGCTTTTCTCTCCGCAGGGCGCACCGGCAGCTCATCAGGCTGTTCGCCCGCGGCATCGAGGAGACGCCCGTGTTCGATGACAACATCCCACCCGGCGCCATATAGGCCCCGTCCCTTCTCCCCTAGACCCCTCCTTTCCCGTGTAGCCCCTCCCCTCGTCAGGCCCGGCGCCTGGCCCCATTGAGACGGTCGGCATGGTGACTGATGGTCTGACGACCACTAGGTCACATGACGTAGCATGTTCAATGTGGAACTGATTATTGATTGTTTGTTTGTGAGTCTGTCGGCGCTCTCCGTCTATCAGAGCTTAGATGTTTTTATATTTAAGGCGTTAAAGTTAAGATGTAGACATTTTAGCTCAAGATAATCACTCGTATGAATATAATTAATATAATCGTTCTACCAAATACCAGCAGGTCATTAGGGTTTTTGTTGTGGATCAATTAAAACATATATTTGATTTCTTTAATTTAACCTTTTATCCAAGCAGTATAAATTCTTATATATTACAGCGGCCTGGAGAAGGGGCTAGGAGTGGAAAGGAAATACATTTAAATAATTAAAAAGCTGACTCATTGGAAGGTTGATGACTCAAGTTGGAGAAAGGCTTTAATCATTTTACTCTTTGATCATGAGATGAATTCACTGATGGAAACATGATCATTTAGTGACCTGTTTCTGCTCTGTTACAATCGAGACATGAAATGTTTAAAATGTTTAAAATCAAACTGACATAAATCTCCACCAATCAACTTCCACTGAGCGAACTTAAAATCAAACCAGTAAAGTCAATCGAATGCTGGCTGTTTTAGGTTAACTGTTGTAGCCGACGGAGTACTTCTGATACATTGTGTACTAGAACTCACACATTGTGTGCTAGTACTAACACGTGCGTTGCCGGGCGGGTCTCTGTAACCATGGAAACCTAGTACAATCTACTGATTTCTGTTTCCCAAATATTACAATCTTCTGTTGATGTTGAATGTTGTTTGTTAATAAACTACCTAGCAATGGAGCTAGCTTAGCCCTGGCACTAGCTTAGCCCTGGAGCTAGCCTAGCCATGGTTCTAATCAGCTGTTGTAACCAAGACAATCCCCCCTGAGACTGAATGTACAACGTGTAGAAACAAGTCTTCCTGCCAACTTTCAGTAGCTTTGAACTAACCCTTCTGTAAGATACCGTTGCAGCAAGCAAACGCTACTGTGAGGAAGCTACTGTGGGCTAACACTACAGCGAGCTAATGCTACCAAACCAATCGGCTCCTCTTGGCCGCTCTACAAAGCCATGTTGATGACATCATCTATAATTTATGTTGTAACCATTAACCAACTAGTTAGAAGGACTAGCATTGAGAAACACATTATTTCCATATGTTGACATGAACGTAGAGAAGAGGATTTGTTTCATACCTTATGGAGCCTCTATGCATAGGCCTATTTGATGTAGCTTTAGGAAAATATACTTAATCAAAAATACTATGCTGATTGAATAAATCAATGCATCTTCATGTAGCACTTACTAACTCCTGTGATACTCAAACTGCAACAGCTATTGCTCTATGTTTTAATCCATTCACGGATCTGGTAGTACTGGTCTCCAATGTACTTCCAGACTACTGGTCTTCCCAGACCAGTAGCACTTTACTCCAGGTCAGACCAAATCGTTGTTTATGTCAAATAAGGAGAATATGCTCCTATAAAGTTTTCTAAAGGCTACTACTACTACTACTCGATGTGCTTGCTGTTTAATAAAATAACAAATGCAATGAAACCCTTTTCAAATTGTCTGCTTATTGCACTTATAAAAAACATTTAAGGTTGTTATAAAATAAATAGTCGGACCATCTCCAGTAAGTGTCTTGGTGGTGCAGTGGTACGACCTGCTGATTGGAGCGCTGTAGGGCCCTATGAAATCTGTTTTATTTTTTTCCAAATTCCGTTTTATTTTTTTCCAAATTCCGTTTTTTCCGTTTTAATTTTCATGAATTCCGTTTTTACACTTTAAGCAATTTAAAATCAAAATCAAAACGGGTGTCAAATAAGTGCGAACGAATACAATTCTTACAATTTAATCAGATAGAAGACTACATTTATTAAAACATCCCAACATTGCACTGTTTTTAGTGCTTCAAATAAAAACAACATGACAACATGACATAAATAATAAAGTGCTTATAAACTCTTTTTTTATAAACTCAAATTGTGGTTTGAAGGAGCGTGCCCTGGCTACGGCGTTCATTGTTTTTTATATGGATTTTGGACTTCAAGTGGTCATCGCACGTATCTTTGCGTTTCCAATCGATAGTATGTTGACATATTCTACAAAACAGCTGATCACCTGAGTGATAGAAGTGTTTTGGATATTGTTCGGCTCTGAATTTGGGGGTTAGAACCGAATTACGGGCGCTTCAACTTCTTCTTCGGCTACTTGTTAGGAGCGGGAGCGGGACCTATTGTTTGCATTCCCGCCACAGAGGCTGGAGTGGTGGACCGGGGATTTTTTTTTACATTTTTGTGGGAGTGACTGCTAAACATTCCAATATCATCCCACTGCAGACACAAATGGGCGTTCTCGTGTGGTGGGAGTTCCCGTTTACGCAGACTGGAACGCCCCCTTCTTATTCTTCGTCGCCTTTCTTGCTGAACTGTATTAAAATTTCAAAGTGTACTACTCCGAAACCAGGTAAATAGTGTTGTAAATAAACTTCCAAAGCTTTTCAAATCTTATTTGGCAAATAACTTCACATGGTGTGTCTTTTTACAATTTATTCGTTACCAGCATTCATAGTGTTGATCAGCAGTGAAATAGTCTGCTTAGCAACCGAAGACGCTGGGGTTGACAAGTTACCGGACTGCTACCCTTGCAAGTGAACGGAGCGTTCCACGGCATTGAGAAGACCAGTGTAATAAAAGCCTATAAAATGTCTGTTTATGGCATAGATTTCTCCTCAGATTAGGCCAATAAAGCAATGATAACAAAAAAACACAAACGCTCGATCAAAGGCCCCTTGGGTCAATCAAAACCCTCATTGTTTAACATGAATTGGCTAAACAAATGACCACTGTACCATATTTAAACACAATTCAAATTGTGCAGAGAATTATTTCCATTGGTCATTCTCAGTGGCGGCTGGCGATCAAACATGTTGGTGGGGCACAGTAACAGACAGGGGGTCTGAGGTCCCCCCCCCCCACCACCATATTATTTTTTTAATTTAATAGATTGGATTTCCTGTATTCTGGTGCATTTTGGGGATGGCCACTACCTATTTACCTACTTTTCATTCAGATTCATAGCCTACATCCTGACTTGCAGGGCCTGGACAAGCTTACACTGCATATACAGACCTACTTCATGGCCATTCCACCAGCCATTGCTATTTGACCCATTGTTGTTATTCTGATATTGAGACAAATCATGATCACTGTCCTATAGCGTCCATTTTTTATGAGTCTCAATGTCTACTTCAAATGCAGTTAGAAATATGGGACAGTTGCTTCATTTTGTTTATATGCTACAGGCCGAAAGACTAAATTAATATGTAACTTACTTGCTCCTTTTAAGTATAACATTGCTTGGGGAGTCCAATTCCTCCACTGAAAAGGGTGGAAAGTGCTTACAACTCTCTGCTAGGTAGCGATCTATGACACTGTTGTTTTTTATCGGTCGTCATGAAAAAAACATGAGGGGTAACACTGTTGTTTTTATCAAATGAAACATGAGGGGTGACACTGTCGTTTTTCTTTGGTCGTCATGAAAAAAACCATAAGGGGTAACACTGTTTCTTTTTGATTGGTCGTCATGAAAAAAAACACAAGGGGTAACACTGTTGTTTTTTATGGGTCGTCATGAAGAAAAACAAAAGGGGTAACACTGTTGTCTTTGTCAAATAAAATATAAGGGGTAACGCTGTTGTTTTTTTATTGGTCGTGTGGCAACCCCACGCCATTGGCCAGGGGCCAGCCGCTGCAGCACCCGCCCCGTGGACGGGTGGTGGAAGGAAGATACCTCCCCCTCCACCCAGCTGCACTAGAGGGAGCATCAACCGGGCCCAGGGAATCAAGAACATTGGGGGCACCTGGGGGACGAGGAGAGAGGAGCTTTAAGGGCTGGGGACGGGGGAGACGGGAGAGAGGGCTGACGAGGAAGAGACGTGTGGTTGAACCGAGGTGCTTTAACCAAATGTTTTCCCCACCAGGAGTAAGCCGGAGGCGTCGGGTGCTGTTTCCCCGCCGACCCCGAGGAAGAAAAGGACCAGGAGGTCCCGCGCCCTTATTCCCGATTACGGAAGAACCTTAGTTTATATATGATTTCCCTTTTTGTGACTGGACTTACAATAAAACCCGTTGCACCGCAACCCTGCTTCATTCATTAATTCCCGAATCCCCGCCGCCGACAAAGGGGGTTGCCACAGTCGTCATGAAAAAAACCACAAGGGGTAACACTGTTGTTTTTATCGGTCGTCATGAAAAAAAACATAAGGGGTATCACTGTCGTTTTTTATCGGTCGTCATGAAAAAAAACATAAGGGGTAACACTGTCGTTTTTTATCGGTCGTCATGAAAAAAAACATAAGGGGTAACGCTGTTTTTTATTGGTCGTCATGAAAAAAAACACAAGGGGTAACACTGTTGTTTTTATCGGTCGTCATGAAAAAAACATAAGGGGTAACACTCGTATTTTATTGGTCGTCATGAAAAAAAACATAAGGGAAATAATAGAAAAACACACATACATTTTAATGTCATACGTATATCCTCTTTATTGATGATTGATCATTGTGAAATTTCATCGCCTCAGTGGTGCAGTGGAGTGTACTCTGCCTCACCCACTGGCGACCGCTGCTCAATTTCTGTGGAAAACACAATATCTTTAATTTGAAACGTAATGCTATCATGTCTATTGCATTGTCATATATAACCACAGACATATTTAAATAATAAATCTCAGTGGGAAGTGGAGAGAGCTGTGAGCTATCCCCCTGGAGACCGGGGTTCAAGTCCGGTTGATGTCCTCTGTTGGAAGACTCTTATCTCTATTTCATGCGAATTATAAAGTCAAGTATAACCATTGTGTTTACTTTATTCGGTGTCTTGATGTTGCATTGATAAGTTCGGAGGTTAATACTCCAAACAGCTCAGGTTCGGATCCCTGCAAAAACGTTGACAGGGGTACCGCTGTCAATTTTTATCGGTCGTCATGAAAAAAAACATAAGGGGTGACGCTGTTGTTTTTTATTGGTCGTCATGAAAAAAAACATAAGGGGTATCACTGTCGTTTTTTATCAGTCGTCATGAAAAAAAACATAAGGGGTAACACTGTTGTTTTTTATCGGTCGTCATGAAAAAAAACATAAGGGGTAACACTGTTGTTTTTTATCGGTCGTCATGAAAAAAACACAAGGGGTAACACTGTTGTTTTTTATCGGTCGTCATGAAAAAAAACATAAGGGGTAACACTGTCGTTTTTTATCGGTCGTCATGAAAAAAAACATAAGGGGTAACACTGTTGTTTTTTATCGGTCGTCATTAAAAAAACACAAGGGGTAACACTGTTGTTTTTTATTGGTCGTCATGAAAAAAACCATAAGGGGTATCACTGTCGTTTTTTATCGGTCGTCATGAAAAAAAACATATGGGGTAACACTGTTGTTTTTATCGGTCGTCATGAAAAAAACATAAGGGGTAACACTCGTATTTTATTGGTCGTCATGAAAAAAAACATAAGGGAAATAATAGAAAAACACACATACATTTTAATGTCATACGTATATCCTCTTTATTGATGATTGATCATTGTGAAATTTCATCGCCTCAGTGGTGCAGTGGAGTGTACTCTGCCTCACCCACTGGCGACCGCTGCTCAATTTCTGTGGAAAACACAATATCTTTAATTTGAAACGTAATGCTATCATGTCTATTGCATTGTCATATATAACCACAGACATATTTAAAGAATAAATCTCAGTGGGAAGTGGAGAGAGCTGTGAGCTATCCCCCTGGAGACCGGGGTTCAAGTCCGGTTGATGTCCTCTGTTGGAAGACTCTTATCTCTATTTCATGCGAATTATAAAGTCAAGTATAACCATTGTGTTTACTTTATTCGGTGTCTTGATGTTGCATTGATAAGTTCGGAGGTTAATACTCCAAACAGCTCAGGTTCGGATCCCTGCAAAAACGTTGACAGGGGTACCGCTGTCAATTTTTATCGGTCGTCATGAAAAAAAACATAAGGGGTGACGCTGTTGTTTTTTATTGGTCGTCATGAAAAAAAACATAAGGGGTATCACTGTCGTTTTTTATCAGTCGTCATGAAAAAAAACATAAGGGGTAACACTGTTGTTTTTTATCGGTCGTCATGAAAAAAAACATAAGGGGTAACACTGTTGTTTTTTATCGGTCGTCATGAAAAAAACACAAGGGGTAACACTGTTGTTTTTTATCGGTCGTCATGAAAAAAAACATAAGGGGTAACACTGTCGTTTTTTATCGGTCGTCATGAAAAAAAACATAAGGGGTAACACTGTTGTTTTTTATCGGTCGTCATTAAAAAAACACAAGGGGTAACACTGTTGTTTTTTATTGGTCGTCATGAAAAAAACCATAAGGGGTATCACTGTCGTTTTTTATCGGTCGTCATGAAAAAAAACATATGGGGTAACACTGTCGTTTTTTATCGGTCGTCATGAAAAAAAACATAAGGGGTAACGCTGTCGTTTTTTATCGGTCGTCATGAAAAAAAACACAAGCGGTAACACTGTTGTATTTATCGGTCGTCATGAAAAAAACATAAGGGGTAACACTGTTGTTTTTTATTGGTCGTCATGAAGAAAAACATAAGGGGTAACACTGTTGTCTTTGTGAAATAAAATATAAGGGGTAACACTGTCATTTTTTATCAGTCGTCATGAAAAAACCATAAGGGGTAACACTGACGTATTTTTTGGTCGTCATAGAATAAAACATAGGGGGGGTAACACTGTCGTTTTTATCAAATGAAACATGAGGGGTGACACTGTCGTTTTTCTTTGGTCGTCATGAAAAAAACCATAAGGGGTAACACTGTTGTTTTTTATGGGTCGTCATGAAGAAAAACAAAAGGGGTAACACTGTTGTCTTTGTCAAATAAAATATAAGGGGTAACACTCTCGTTTTTTATCAGTCGTCAAGAAAAAAAACATAAGGAGTAACGCTGTTGTTTTTTTATTGGTCGTCATGAAAAAAAACATAAGGGGTAACACTGTTGTTTTTATCGGTCGTCATGAAAAAAAACATAAGGGGTATCACTGTCGTTTTTTATCAGTCGTCATGAAAAAAAACATAAGGGGTATAAAAAAGATTTTTTTTTTTTCAAGAATTTTTTTTTTTAATTCAACGGTTCAACATTTCAAAATGCAAAACAGCTTGCATGAGATTTTAACAAGATTCTAACTGCACTGTCGTTTTTTATCGGTCGTCATGAAAAAAAACATAAGTGGTAACACTGTCGTTTTTTATCGGTCGTCATGAAAAAAAACATAAGGGGTAACACTGTCGTTTTTTATCGGTCGTCATGAAAAAAAACATAAGGGGTAACGCTGTTGTTTTTTATTGGTCGTCATGAAAAAAAACACAAGGGGTAACAACACTGTTGTTTTTATCGGTCGTCATGAAAAAAACATAAGGGGTAACACTCGTATTTTATTGGTCGTCATGAAAAAAAACATAAGGGAAATAATAGAAAAACACACATACATTTTAATGTCATACGTATATCCTCTTTATTGATGATTGATCATTGTGAAATTTCATCGCCTCAGTGGTGCAGTGGAGTGTACTCTGCCTCACCCACTGGCGACCGCGGCTCAATTTCTGTGGAAAACACAATATCGTTAATTTGAAACGTAATGCTATCATGTCTATTGCATTGTCATATATAACCACAGACAAATTTAAATAATAAATCTCCGTGGGAAGTGGAGAGAGCTGTGAGCTATCCCCCTGGAGACCGGGGTTCAAGTCCGGTTGATATCCTCTGTTGGAAGACTCATCTCTATTTCATGCGAATTATAAAGTCAAGTATAACCATTGTGTTTACTTTATTTGGTGTCTTGATGTTGCATTGATAAGTTCGGAGGTTAATACTCCAAACAGCTCAGGTTCGGATCCCTGCAAAAACGTCGACAGGGGTCTAGCTGTCAATTTTTATCGGTCGTCATGAAAAAAAACATAAGGGGTGACGCTGTTGTTTTTTTATTGGTCGTCATGAAAAAAAACACAAGGGGTAAAACTGTTGTTTTTATCGGTCGTCATGAAAAAAACATAAGGGGTAACACTGTTGTTTTTTATTGGTCGTCATGAAGAAAAACATAACTGGTAACACTGTCGTTTTTATCAAATTAAACGTAAAGGGTAACACTGTCGTTTTTTATCTGTCGTCATGAAAAATCCATAAGGGGTAACACTGTCGAAATGTATAGAATAAAACATAGGGGGGTAACACTGTCGTTTTTATCAAATGAAACATGAGGGGTGACACTGTCGTTTTTCTTTGGTCGTCATGAAAAAAACCATATGTGTCATGACGGAAACGCCCAAACCACTGTTGTTTTTTATTGGTCGTCATGAAAAAAAACATAAGGGGTATCACTGTCGTTTTTTATCGGTCGTCATGAAAAAAAACATATGTGTCATGACGGAAACGCCCAAGCCTGCAGCTGGACCCTTCTCAAACATTCAGTGACGTTAATGTCACCTGTGATGTTTCCCTTTTCCCTCGAAACTGAATTTCACCAAAATAATGGCGAATTCCGCTGCATTCCGCTGCATATTGTAAACGTGACGCGTGATGTGCCTTGTCCCTGTTACATGTTATATGTGCTGCAGAACAGGAACCTGCTGGAAATCAGTTATTTTACTGAGACAGGCCCGTTTTAAATTGTAACTTTGTTACTTTTAATACTTTCTTCCTGTATAATAAAAAAAAAAAAAATTATCAGTAGATTCCGTTTTTATTGTCCGATTCCGTGATTCCGTCCGCGTTTTCGTTATCGCGGAAATCATAGGGCCCTTGCGCTGGAGGCCAGGGTTCAAGTCCTGCCTGTGTTGGTCGTTTTTCAAACAGCCATTATCTGAATATAATCAAGTCAAATATCACTTCCGTCCGATACACTGCTCTGTGGCACAGTGGAGAGAGCGAGAGCTATCCGTTATCGTCTCTGAGGTCCTGAGTCCAAGTACCACCACGGTTTCTAAAATAATTTTTAAGCATAACAATGTGTGAATTTAACGTCAAATCGGTCATAGTCAGAGAGGTTAAAGAAATGACAGGCAATGTTAAATATGTTTTGTATATGTTTAATAAAATGTACAAAAATTAAGAGAATCAATACTTATTAACAGCAGAATAAGTTGCAGAAAGACATTTGATCCATGCAGTATAAAACCCCCATGTAGGGCATGTCGGGCTAGGCAGGTATCGCACTCGTACATCAGAGTGCATCATGGGAGTTGTAGTCATGTAAATACACCGTCACCCTGTGACGACACCATGTCAAGATGACCTACTAAACGATGACCGTCACCACGGTAACGTCCTCCTCACTGAGGTCAGGACAGGAAGGCTCTGTCACCACTGAGCGTACCGTCGAGAGTACCGTCATCACCATGGTGACACAGTGCTAATTAACCCCTTAGGTTTCCACCAATGAGAGGACTGAAATAGGAAGGACATGGAGGGAGACAGACGAAGGCCTTCAGAGACCATTGTGACCCCCGGTCTCCAGGATGAACCTCTGAGGTTCAGTGAGCTCGTTACTGGAGATTGGACTCAGCTGTTTTGAACTCAATGTCATGAGTCACAGCTTCACTCGAGTCAGAGTCGGGGTGCGAGTTTGAGTCCCTGGTCGACCAAATCTATGATCTGCTTCTGTTTGGGTCTGTTTCAGTAATGTTGGTGTCCAGTGTGAGCAGTCAAAGTGATACAAAATGGCAGACTGTTCACAGAGGAGTCATGGCAGGATAAACACAGCTGTCACTCTTATCTCTTAATTTAGAGGAGTCTGTCTGTCTATATGTCTGTACGTCTGTCTGTCTGTCTGTCTGTCTGTCTGTCTGTCTGTCTGTCTGTCTGTCTGTCTGTCTGTACGTCGGCCTATCTGTCTGTCTGTCTGTCATTATTAATTGGGTGGTAGACTAGCTTCACTAGGTTAAACCGATCCGTGTGACGTGTCTGGCAGATGTCAATCAAACGCCTCCCCCCCTCCCCCTGCCTACCCAGTGAACCCTGAGCTTCTGACAGGAAGTACTGACGCACTCCATCATCAAATCACAGGTTTCTTCATCCATCTGACTTAAGCATTCACTCTCAACGTTTGGACTTTTTGACCAGGGACTTATAAATATCGGATTCTGTGTCTAAAAATTGGCCCCTGACCTAACCTAACCCACATGGAATCAAACCTACAACCTCAAGGAAATGATTCAACAGGATTAGTACAAAACCTCACAAATAAGTGCAGAGGCTGAGAGATTTGACGATAAAAGACCAACATGATATTCTGTGCTTTACACCAACATTCAGATTATTAAAGAGGATTTAGGTCAAACTGTTCAGTGTGGTCCAACAACTGGAAGCTAAGCTAGTTAGCTGCTAACTAGCTCACAAACACTTTATGAAATAACACTTCCCCTGGCTGTGTGTGTGTGAGTCTGTGTGTGTGTGTGTGTGTGTGTCAATGAGCTGGTGTCCAGCAGTGAAAGACGAGATAAAAGACACAATGAAGGAGGGGGGGAGGTCCTAGGGGTCGGAGGTCGCGGTCAAAGTCTTGCTGTACTGAGAGAAAATGGCCTCAAACGCCTCGTCTCTGTGGATCATAGCACCAAACACCATAGGCTGAGAGAGAGAGAGAGAGAGAGAGAGAGAGAGAGAGAGAGAGAGAGAGAGAGAGAGAGAGAGAGAGAGAGAGATTTAAGTTGTAATTCAGTGTTGATCTCATAATTTGTGGTTGTATTTATTGACCGTGTACAAGTAGATCATCCATAATTAATACCTTCTGAGTGGAGGGCGTTGCTATGGAGATGCCCATCCCAGACCCGGGCAGCACAGACAGAACTTTGTACTGCAGGGAGTGGAGGTTCACACGTTACCATGGTAACCTCAGAGCTCCACATCATCACTGTTCAGTAGTATCATATCACTACCAGGATCACATGTCTAGGTGACTAGAGGAGGAGGTGGAGAGGAGAGGAGGAGGAAGAGGAGGAGGAGGAGGAGGAGGAGGAGGAGGAGGGGGGGAGATGAGAGGAGAAGAGGAGGAGGAGGAGGAGGAGGAGGAGGAGGAGGGCAGATGAGAGGAGAAGAGGAGGAGGAAGAGGAGGAGGAGGAGGATACCTTCTGGATGTCGGTGATGTCCAGCAGAGCGATGACCTTGTTCTTCTTATAGGCACTGGACCTCGAGCTAGAGCTCTCAAAACATAGAAAACTAGAGAGAGAGAGAGAGAGAGAGAGAGAGAGAGAGAGAGAGAGAGAGAGAGAGAGAGAGAGAGAGAGAGAGAGAGAGAGAGAGAGAGAGAGAGAGAGAGAGAGACAGAGACAGAGAGAGATGAGTAGGAGGTAGAGAGGTGAGACCAAGATTTAAGATTTGACAACTACAGCTTTACCATACCTAGACTAACATGTTAGTGTTAACTATATTATGCCTAAACTACCAGGTTAGTGTAAACTTTACTTTACCTAGAATACCAGATTAGTGTTAACTATACTATACCTAGACTACCAGGTTAGTGTTAACTATACTATACCTAGACTACCAGGTTAGTGTTTTAATCATTTTGTGAAAGTTTGCATATCACTCCGCGCCTGGAAGTAGAAACAGTTACAAAGTAAAAAATATGTTGAATGATGGAGCATAGGATAAATTGCCGGCGAACCGCTCTAGCGGAGCCTTCTCTCGGAGGGACGCTAAAGTGTGTTGCATAGCGACCGTCATGCATTTTGAATGCAGCCAGGAGGGACTACTTTTTTGTATTCTTTGATAAAACAGCTACTTTGACTTTCTTGTTTTTTTTTTAAATGTAGTGTGTCTATGACTTTCGTTTTGCCATAATAGTAACCGTTGTATAAAAGCGTTGTATCACCGGCCCTCCGCTGCGCGTCGGGGCCGGACAACGCCCCTTAAAAGTGGTATAATGAGCACATACCACAGCCTGTCGTGATCTATTGCTTAACTATACTATACCTAGACTACTAGGTTAGTGTGAACTATACTATACCTAGACTACCAGGTAAGTGTTAGCTTACTTCTCTGTGACGTACAGGACTCCGTTGCGGATGTAGTCAGACGGTGTTTTACGATCTCTGTTGATCAAACAACACCTCCAGCCGTTCTCACACACTGGAACACAGAATCAATACTTTGCCAATAGATCAATCACTGAAACACATGATCAATACAAAACTAATATGTAACCAATACTTAAACAATATATTACCAATAGATCATTCACTGAAACACATGATCAATACAAAACCAATACTTTACCAGTATATTACCAATAGATCAATCACTGAAACACACGATCAATACATAACCAATACATAACCAATAATTTACCAACAGATCAATGTCCTGTGTCCTCCTACCTGCTAGGGGGCGCTCCTTCTCGTCAAGGTTGAACACTTCATGGAACGCTCCTTTCTTGGAGTTGTTCCGCCCGCCCTCCTCCTCCCTACCCGGCCCCGGGGGCGGGCTGGTTGCTCGGTAACTGCGGGAGGCTGTGGAAGGCGTCTACAGGGGCAGAAGAAGACAAGATGAGGGTCAGAGGGTCAGATGAGGGTAGACGCACACAGAGACTGTTGGCTCGTACGTCAACGGGGAAGCCATCTTGGAGAGGTCAAGGCTGGCCTGTAAACTGTTACAAGTCAACAGGGATCCGCGGTTTTCTGGATAAGAAGCACTGTTACTTTTACATTCTTCAAACAATTTCAAAGAGTTGTTTTTAAATCAAGGATGTTACAATATATATTTTATAGAAAACATAAATGATATGAATAAACATGCAGCTAGAAGCATTGTCATTGAAATCCGATGAGATGTGTTAACCTCATAGTGCTCTTTACCCAAACATGCTTATTTACAAACGTCGATGGGAAAAAAAGTTCTAAACTAAAGTATTATTTCAGTAACATTGACAAAACGGCGTAACTTACTATGTTTCTGATCATAGCAGACATTTAAACATATTTGAAACAGAACAAAACTCGATTCTACATTCAGTGGGTGTTTAAGAAGTAAAGGGGCACGATGGAGTGGTCTGACCACTAGGGGGACATGACCTCCAGGAGCATCAAGACGCTGATGTCAAGGGGCTCATAGACCCCATGTGTCTGTGGTGGTAACAGTGTGTCTGTGGTGATAACAGTGTGTCTGTGGTGATAACAGGGGGTGTCTGTACAGGGTGTGTCTGTGGTGATAACAGGCTGTCTGTGGTGATAACAGGCTGTCTGTGGTGATAACAGGCTGTCTGTGGTGATAACAGGCTGTCTGTGGTGATAACAGGCTGCCTGTGGTGATAACAGGCTGCCTGTGGTGATAACAGGCTGTCTGTGGTGATAACAGGCTGCCTGTGGTGATAACAGGCTGTCTGTGGTGATAACAGGCTGTCTGTGGTGATAACAGGCTGCCTGTGGTGATAACAGGCTGTCTGTGGTGATAACAGGCTGCCTGTGGTGATAACAGGCTGTCTGTGGTGATAACAGGCTGCCTGTGGTGATAACAGGCTGTCTGTGGTGATAACAGGCTGTCTGTGGTAATAACCGCCTGTCTGTGTCTGTACCCGTCGGTGAAGGGGGGGGGCTCCCCTATCCTTGAGCTGGGGGTCGGTGGGCAGGCTGGTCCAGATGATGTAGGGCGTGTCGTACTTGGCCCTCAGCTTGGGACAGCTCTTGTAGAGGAAGTCGATGATGAAGAACTTAATGCCAGCGTACAGACCTAGAACCAGGAACATAGAACTTAATACAGACCTAGAACCAGGAACATAGAACTTAATACAGACCTAGAACCAGGAACATAGAACTTAATACAGACCTAGAACCAGGAACATAGAACTTAATACAGTCCTAGAACCAGAAATACAGAGCTAAATACATATAGCATCATTGATGTGAACAGTGAGTATATTATGGTCTGTACCTATAGTGTGTATATTATGGTCTGTACCTACAGTGTGTATATTATGGTCTGTACCTACAGTGTGTATATTATGGTCTGTACCAACTGTGTGTATATTGTGGTCTGTACCTACAGTGTGTATATTATGGTCTGTACCTACAGTGTGTATATTATGGTCTGTACCTACAGTATGTATATTATGGTCTGTACCTATGGTGAAGCCCAGCAGGTCGTAGGGCAGCAGGCAGGAGGAGATGAAGGCCAGCCACAGACCGACGTAAAGCTTCTGGGTCATCTGAGGCTGTACCCACATGAACAGACTGCACACACATGGATATGTGTTATAGATATACACTCACATATTATAGATGTACACACACACACACACACACACACACACACACACACACACACACACACACACACACACACACACACACACACACACACACACACACACACACACAGAAACACATTGTAGAGATACACACACACATTATGCATACAGTATATATACATATATATAAACAAACTTCTTTATCTTCTCCAGGATGTCAGCCATCTTCCCAAACAGGTTCTGAGAGAGAGGGAGAGAGAGAGGGAGAGAGAGAGAGAGAGAAAGAGAGAGAGAGAGAGAGAGAGAGAGAGAGAGAGAGAGAGAGAGAGAGAGAGAGAGAGAGAGAGAGAGAGAGAGAGAGAGAGAGAGAGAGAGAGAGAGAGAGAGATAGAGAGAGTCAGACAGACAGACAAGCTCTTTATAGTATTTACTATGTTAACCTTTTCTCCCTCTGTATGTAGACCCCTTTCATGCATGCAGTCTGAGACTCTAAATGAAACGGATCGATATTCCTGTAAATCTGCACCGCAATAGTAAAAGCATCCCTAGTGGGGCCTTCAAGGTTTTCCCAGTAATATACTGGGATCTATGTGTGACAAAGGCTTTTTATTGTGTATGTACATTGAACAGTAGAGAGAGAGAGAGAGAGAGAGAGAGAGAGAGAGAGAGAGAGAGAGAGAGAGAGAGAGAGAGAGAGAGAGAGAGAGAGAGAGAGAGAGAGAGAGAGAGAGAGAGAGTACCTGTGCTTTCTGAGCTACATCCAGGACCAGCTGGAACTTCTCAGAGACGGTGAGGTCATCTTTAGGAGGGTCCTACAGGAGAAACAAACAACATATCATATCATACTACCTCTATCTACTACATCTACACACACATCACATCTACTACACACACTACACGTCTACTAGACACTACACAGGGGTTAATCTAAACCGGGAAAGAGGGGCGCTGCGCCTCCTTGTTTCAACCCAGCGCCTCCTTGTCGAAATTTTTAAATTACTTAAAATCTCCCGGAATGGAGAGCGAGCGAGCAAGACCGTGCACAGGAGACAGACGTGCTCCTAACCGCGTTCGCATCTGTGTAGCGAGCGCGCAGCACAACAGAGAGGGATCTAGAAACTGTGCATGAGGCAGTGTGCACGTGAGCCTCAGGCGCCTCCTGATTGGCCTGGATCGGTAAGTCAACCAATCAGTTTACAGTGTAGGCGGGCTTTTATCTCTTCTCCCGAACCAAATTGATCAGTTCAGTGAATCTGAGAGTGTCTGAGAAGAAAGAAAATATAGCGTTTGGTGACTTAGTTTACAGTGTTTTTAAAATGTCGTGCTGCGGGGTGAAGAAAAGCAAGGATTGCTTGCAAGGATTCCCCCCCGCTCGGTCGCTTTGCTCCCTCGCCATTGATGTTTTCCCCCTTGTGAATTTTTTCTAGAAAAACCCCTGCTACACATCTACTACACACAATACACATCTACTACACAACTACTAAACATCTACTAGACATCTACTACACATCTACTACACACACAGCACATCTACTAAACACACATTACACATCTACGACTCACACTACACGTCTACTAGACACTACACATCTACTACACACAATACACATCTACTACACAACTACTAAACATCTACTAGACATCTACTACACATCTACTACACACACAGCACATCTACTAAACACACATTACACATCTACGACTCACACTACACGTCTACTAGACACTACACATCTACTACACACATTATACACTACACATCTACCACACAACTAGACACTACACATCTACTACACACAATACACATCTACTACACAACTACTACATATCTACTAGACAACACACTACACATCTACTACACACAGTACACATCTAACACAACTACTACACATCTACTACACATAACTTAACATCTACTACGCATCTACGACACATCTACTACACACATTATACACTACACATCTACCACACAACTGCTACACCATACACATCTACTACACACACTACACACAACTTACCAGTGAGTCTGACACTTGAGGAACGATACTCCACTGAATCCGCCAGCCTCTGAGATATGAATATAAAATATGAACTATTAATTAACATTGATACTCTACTATTAATTATAATATTACAAATATAATTCATATTAGATCTGTAATAGCTCTATAATAGTACAGTAGTATTGTTGTGTATGTCACTACTGCAGTAGTACTGTGGTATACTTCAGTACTGCAGTAGTACTGCTGTGTATGTCAGTACTGCAGCAGTACTGTTATCTATGTCAGTTCTGTGCTCTGATTGGCTACCTTGAGATGAGGAAGTTGAGGGAGAGTCTGAGGATGGCGAGGAAGAGGAACACTGGGATGACCCACCCATACCACGCTGCATTCATATAGACCTGGAGAGAGAGAGAGAGACACTCAGATACACCAGGAGAGAGAGGGCGAGAGACACTCAGATACACCAGGAGAGAGAGAGAGAGAGAGAGACACTCAGATAGACCAGGAGAGAGAGAGAGAGAGAGACACTCAGATAGACCAGGAGAGAGAGGGAGAGAGACACTCGGATAGACCAGGAGAGAGAGAGAGAGAGACACTCAGATAGACCAGGAGAGAGAGAGAGGCACTCAGATACACCAGGAGAGAGAGGGAGAGAGACACTCAGATACACCAGGAGAGAGAGAGAGAGAGAGAGAGAGAGAGAGAGAGAGAGAGAGAGAGAGAGAGAGAGAGAGAGAGAGAGAGAGAGACACTCAGATAGACCAGGAGAGAGAGGGAGAGAGACACTCGGATAGACCAGGAGAGAGAGAGACACTCAGATAGACCAGGAGAGAGAGAGACACTCAGATAGACCAGGAGAGAGAGGGAGAGAGAGAGAGAGAGAGGGAGAGACACTCAGATAGACCAGGAGAGAGAGAGACACTCAGATAGACCAGGAGAAGTGTACATGATATTATGATGTACATATAGTACCACTGTGTTACAGTATAACATTATAACTCTATATATATAATATATAGAGTACTAAGGTACTGACGATAAAGGCGATGCCGGAGGTGTAGACGCTCAACCACCTGCTATATATATTTATATATATATACACGCATACATATATATATATATATATATATATATATATATATATATATATACATATGTATATATATATATATATATATATACATATGTATATATATATATGTATATATTTATATATACACACACATATTTATAGATATATTTATGTATATATATATATATATTCCGGCGGTCAATTATTTTTTTATAATTGACCGATGCTAACCATTTACCGCTGTCAGGGAAAGTTCATTTTTTGCCTCTGATTCATGTCTTTGGTACAATCCGCAAGTAGTCACTGTCTTTGGCGAACTATTACTCTGCTGATCAACACTATGAATGGTAACAAATGAATTGTAAAAAGACACACCGTGTGAAGTAAATCTTTCATTTTGGCAAGTAGAAATGTAATAAGCTGAGAAGCAAGACACCTCCGCTTCACATTGGTGTCCGGTTCGCCCTGTCGGGGCTTATTGTCCCGATAATGACCGGCGTTCTATACATTATCCCTTACATATATAGATATAGATATAGTACTACAGTATTTTAAAGTATAGTACTGACGATGAAGGCGATGCCCGAGGTGTACACACTGAATATATATATATATATATATATATATATATATATATATGTATATATATATACACACACTACAGTATATATCTATAGTACTAGGGTACTGACGATGAAGGCGATGCCCGAGGTGTAGACGCTGAACCAGCTGCTCAGAGCCGCCAGGTTCCTCTTGAAGTTGGTGACTGGCTTCAGGCCGCGCTCTGAAACACACAGGGTACACAATAGATATAGTACATTATACATTATATATAGCACATTATACACTTATAGTACATTATATATAGTCCATTATACACTTATATATAGAACATTATCCATTATATATAGCCCATTAAACACTTATATATAGTGCATTTATATATAGCACATTATACATGATATATAGCCCATTAAACACTTATATCTGGTACATTCTACGTTATATACTACATTATATAATACTACATTATACGTTATATACTACATTATACATTATATATACTACATTATACACTAATATATTATAGATATTATAGATAATACACATTATTTTATATATGTATATTGTAAACATTATTTTATATATATTATACACATTATATATACAGTATATAATATAAATATATGTATATTTTATATATATTAAACACATTATATATAGGGTTAGGGTTACACACATACGTCTATATATTAAATGAACCTACTTAGTCGCCTCATGTTTTCCGTCAGCCTGTTGACAGAGAAGTTGGTTAATTAACAGATTAATCAGTTCATCATAGGGTGAGCAGTGAGAGCAGCTCTGTCATGTATAGAGTCTGTCTTTATGTCCGTCCACCTTGCCAGCTCTATGAATGTTTTGAAGGATGTGTGAAAAAACTAGATTGAAAGTATAATTATTCATTCCAATATGCACAACATAAACATATTGTGCCACACAATCTAATTCCTCACCAAAATAAAACTCTTCTGACCAAATTTCTTATGTTGTATAGTTATGTTATGCATACGTCATATTGTATGTATATATATTAGTGCTGTCAAGCGATAAAAATATTTAATCGCGATTAATCACATTAATGTCATAGTTAACTCACGATTAATCGCAATGTTTTTTCTATGCTAAATATCCCTTGATTTCTTTGTCCCATTAATTATTCTCATTTTAATGCTCTTATCAACATGGAGAAGGGCATGGGCTTGCCTTGTGCAAATGTTTTTTTATTGATAACAACATTAGCATATACTGATCAAAACAGGACGATACAAAAAAAAAGCCTATAGTGCAATTAAACGATGAACATACAAACATACTGCCTTGAACATAGCAGTCAGTTCTTTGTTTGGAGCCAAAGAAAAATAAATAAAAAAGTATTATTTTTTAAATAAATTGCGTTAATCGCGCGTTATATATTTTTTAACTCCGTTAAAGTTGGTTTGCGTTAACGCCGTTAATAACACGTTTAACTGACAGCACTAATATATATATATGATGTAGCTATATATTATGTGAATGATGCTAAGCCCCGCCTCTTGGCGCTGAGTGGCTCCTCCGTTTCCGTGACGACCTCCTCTGGCTGGAAGTGGAAGTCCTCGAGGTGGGAGGAGACTCGCTCAGACCAGGACCTCCGGAGGCGGGAAAAAACTGTCTCCCTCTGAGGCTCTGCGGGACAGACAGGGAAACAGACAGACAGACGGGGAGACAGACAGAGAGACAGGGAGACAGACAGACAGACAGGGAGACAGAGAGACAGAAGGACAGACAGGGATACAGGCAGAGAGGGAGGCAGGCCAGCGGGGAGGCAGACAGGCAGACAGGGAGACAGACAGGCAGACAGGGAGACAGACAGGCAGACAGGGAGCCAGGAAGACAGGGAGACAGACAGACAGGGAGACAGACAGAGAGACAGAGAGACAGGGAGACAGAGAGACAGACAGCCAGACAGACAGGGAGACAGACAAAAAGGGGGACAGACAGGGAGATGACATAGACAGAGACAAACAGATAACGTATTACGGATTTAGTATTCGTGAAACTAAATATGTTTTTTCACGATACTCCCGATGGCCGTTATTTCATGATTTGTCGCACGGTGCTGGTGCACGGTGCTGGTGCACGGTGCTGGTGCACGGTGCCTCACCTGTTCCGTCAGCTTGGGGGGGCGTGGCATTAGGGAGCAGAGGAGGGGGAGGGTCCTCAGATCTGGAAGAGGACGAGAGAGAGACCATTACCACCATTAAGAGAGAGAGGAGGGGGAGGAGGAGGAGTAGGAGGGGGAGGAGGAGCAGGAGTAGGAGGAGGAAGAGAAGGAGGAGGAGGAGGAAGAAGAGGAGGAGGAGGAAGAGAAGGAGGAGGAGCAGGAGGAGGAAGAGAAGGAGGAGGAAGAAGAGGAGGAGGAGGAGGAGGAAGAGAAGGAGGAGGAGCAGGAGGAGGAAGAGAAGGAGGAGGAGCAGGAGCAGGAGGAGGAAGAAAAGGAGGAGGAGTAACAGGAGGAGGAGGAGCAGAAGGAGGAAGAAGAGAAGGAGGAGGAAGAGAAGGAGGAGGAGCAGGAGCAGGAGGAGGAAGAGAAGGAGGAGGAGTAACAGGAGGAGGAGAAGCAGAAGGAGGAAGAAGAGAAGGAGGAGGAAGTGAAGGAGGAGGAAAAGTAACAGGAAGAGGAGGAGGAGCAGGAGGAGGAAGAAAATAAGGAGGAAGAGTAACAGGAAGAGGAGGAGGAGCAGAAGGAGGGGGAGCAGGAGGAGGAGGACCTGGTCTTGATGAGCTGGTTTAGTCTGGTCTCGACGTCCAGCCTCTTGCAGCGCTCCTTCTCCACCTCCTGCTTCAGCGCCTCCACACCCGCCTCCTCCCTCAGCCTCCTCAACTCCTCCTCTGGAGAAACACACAATACACACAGTGAACACACAAGACACACATTGCACACGCAATACACACATTGTACTTACAATAATATACTAACGCTCCTCTTCGCCACTAACTGCCACTAGTGAATGAGTGATTGATTTGGAACTTGGCCTTGGTTAGAGATCTGTAACGTCAATGTGTGCTCAAGGTGTGGTAGAGTTCAGCTAGTGCTAAGCATTATTACTATGCTAGTGCGGCTACGCTAGCCAGGCTAGTGCCCCTAGCTAGAGGAGAGAGGAGGGATGAGAGAGGAGAGAGGAGATAGGAGAGAGGAGAGAGGAGAGAGGAGAGGAGAGAGAGAGGGGAGAGGGGAGAGAGGAGATAGGAGAGAGGAGAGAGGAGGGATGAGAGAGGAGAGAGGAGAGAGGAGAGAGGAGAGGAGAGAGAGAGAGGGGAGGAGAGGAGAGAGAAAGGGGAGAGGGGAGAGAAGAGAGAGGATGGGAGGGGAGAGGAAGGAGAGAGAGGAGGGGAGAGGACAGAGTTTGCTTCCCTTCTGCTCTCAGGATGGATGCAGATTGGACAGATGTTAATTCACACAGGAAGAATAACCAGATTAATATTTAATGGGATGTTCTTCACAGCCGTAAACAGCCCCGGGAGGAGAGTTGGCCTCATAAGAACTCTCTGACCTAATAATGAATTAATTAATGAGTAATGAATGAATGGATGAATGGGGTCATGACCCCAGAAAAGTGGAGACCTGCTGCTGAGTTCCTCATCAGAAAAAAAGGAAGTGATACTACCAAGACAGGAAGTGGAACTACTTACCCAGGAAGTGCTTCTCCAGCAGGGCTATCTCCAGGTGACCCTTGACTTCTGTGAGGCGGTCAGCCTCCAACCTATGGAAGTCCTGGACCTCTGCGGCCATCGCACCAGCACCAGCCTGAACACACACACACACACACACACACACACACACACACACACACACACACACACACACACACACACACACACACACACACACACACACACACACACACACACACACACACACACACACACACACACACACACAGCTTTGTAACAGGCTGCTCAGCTAATCAGAACCGAGCTGCAATGTGTAAACATAACTCTGAAAAGGAGAAGCTCTTCTAAGATGGATCCCAAGAGATCAACAGGAAATACAGAAACACAAAGACTACAGTCTACTTACAACCAAAGCACTGTGGTGGGTACCTAGTACACAGTGCACACATACCTAGTACATATTAGACCTAGGACACCTCGTAAACATTAAACCTATTACCCAGTACACCTAGTACACACTCCAGTTGACCAAGTACACAGTACAACTAGAACACCTTGGAAACATTAAACCTAGTACACACTCCAGTGTACCTAGTACACAGTACTGTGTCCCACCTGGGCGTCGGTCAGGGGGGGCGTGTCTGAGTCCAGCAGGTCCTCAGGGTCCCGGGTGGGGGAGCCGGTCCGTGCCGGGTCGTCCCCACACTCGTTGTCCGAGGTGCTGGGGGACTGGTCCAGGGGGGACTGGTCCAGGTCCAGGTCCAGGGAGTCGTCCCTCCGGTGGCCCCGGAACCGGATCTTCTTATCCAGCCGTTTCAGCATGGTGGTGGTGGAGGAACCCTCAACACCTGGACATGCTACACCACCTGCAGACACAATACACCATCACCTCAATACACTATCACCACCTGGACAAACACCATCAACACAATACACCATCACCACAATACACCCTCACCACAACACACCATCACCACAATACACTATCACCACCTGGACAAACACCATCACCACAATACACCATCACCACAATACACTGTCACCACAATACACCCTCACCACAATACACCCTCACCACAATACACCGTCACCACCTGCAGTAATGACCTACATTCTTAATATTCCATAATAAATCCTACCTAGCGTGGCACAGCATAATCATGTTGACATTATGTAATTATGTCATTATGTGAGCATATCGTCTTTCAGATCTGAACCCTTGACTTTCCAGTCTTTCCAGTCCAGCGTCTTTCATAGAGGCTCCACACTCAAGCCCAGCCTAGTAGTGGCTGAGAGAGCGGAAGTATTGTCCTCTAGTCACAGCTACGGAGTCACCCGGTCACTACCCGCAGGCTGGACCACACCCTGGGGAGCACAGAGGAGGAGGACACCGAGGGAGACTATAGGAGCTGCCTCATTCCAGGAAGGCTGAAACACAGCCACATGTGAATCCAAGGGGCAGCTATGTTAGCCAAACCTGTCACCTAGTTTAGCCAAACCTGTCACCTAGTTTAGCCAAACCTGTCACCTAGTTTAGCAAACCTGTCACCTAGTTTAGCCAAACCCCTCAGCTAGGTTAGCCAAACCATTCAGCTAGCTTAGCCAAACCAGTCAGCTAGCTTAGCCAAACCTGACTGTCTATTTAGCCAATCCAGCGCAGGTCTTTAGACAGAGAGTAATGCTATTACATATAACAACACATGTTTTCTAGCCTTCCACATAATACTACAAAATATCGGTACAGTTCTAAACTGTGATACTGCTAAATAGTACAGACTGATTTATACTACATGAAACAACTAATTAGACATGCCCACCGTTTCGTACTACATAATAATGCTTTATAATTAGATAAGGGGTTAGAGGTTAGGGGTTAGAGGTTAAGGTGATGTCCTAAATTGGGTCTAGGTAACTTCACCCCCTACTGCTGCAGCAGTAGTGGGTGTAGGGAGTGATATAAATAGAATGTTTCATTAGCACTACTAGTATTATTAGACACACACATGGCGTTGAGGACCAGGGCAACAGGTCTAAACCATCTAAAACGGAGCTCTCCACTGCGCCTGTCCAAACCTTGAAAGAAAAAGTCTTTCGAACTAAATCTTTATAAAATAGCCTTATCTATAGAAATATGACAATCCAAGTTGTGAGGGTGGAGTTTAAAAGGTTAAACCCTCCTGAATACTTTCAATTCCAAATCCAACATTGGAGATCAGTGGCGATCACCGAATCTGATGAATAAATTATTTAAATAAAAAACAGATGCACAGAATAGATATTAATAATCTAAGACTTGCCTCAGCATGGCAGGGGGCGTGGCTCTGCACACGAGGGGGCGTGGCTATAAGGGCGTTTATCCAGTTTACGAAGCATCGTTAAAATCTGAACCCCCCAACCATCTCTTCATAAACAGACTGAAGGACTGCAGACAGACAGTTTACAGACTGTTTACAGACTATCAACTGTTGACAGACTGTTTACAGACTGTAAACAGTGTCACAACTCTGTAATAGTGGGATGACACAACATAACATGGGGATATGACCCCACACGGGGCGGATTCATCAGACAATAAAGAGTCAAAACAAGGAGAATCAAACAGCCACAGCGACAAGATAACACAGACAGACAGACAGACAGACAGACAGACAGACAGACAGACAGACAGACAGACAGACAGACAGACAGACAGACAGACACACTAGAGAGTCTCACCTAACACTGGAGCTGAAGAGAACTTTCATCCACGCTGGGGCGGCTCAGTCTCCCTCTCTCTCTAGCTCTCCCCCTTTCTCTCTCTCTCTCTCTCTCTCTCTCTCTCTCTCTCTCTCTCTCTCTCTCTCTTCTCTCTCTCTCTCTCTCTCTCTCTCTCTCACACCCTCTCTCCCCTTAGCACTCTATCCCTTACTCTCCTCACAATTCCTCCCTCTCTCCTCTTCTCTTCTCTTCTCTTCTCTTCTCTTCTCTTCTCTTCTCCCCCTCTCTCTCTCTCTCTCTCTCTCTCTCTCTCTCTCTCTCTCTCTCTCTCCTCTCTCTCTCTCTCTCTCTCTCTCTCTCTCTCTCTCTCTCTCTCTCTCTCTCTCTCTCTCTCTCTCTCTCTCTCTCTCTCTCTCTCTCTCTCTCTCTCTCTCTCTCTCTCTCTCTCTCTCTCTCTCTCTCTCTCTCTCTCTCTCTCTCTCACCCTCGCTCTTCCAGGTGCCCAGGGGAATCACTGCCGTCCACACGCCCAGCTCCACGCGTCCATCGGCGGAGATAGAAAACCTTTCCTCCCGCTTCACCCCTTGGTGAAATACATCAGGCTACACAACAACAATAAAAACGCACAAAAAACATCCGGTTGGAGCGTTAAAAACGGAGGCGGGACTCGGAGCTCCGGGAGGAAACCGCACATGAAAACAGATGGGGGCGTGGCCTCAGAGGCGTGTCCTCCCTAACCAGGAAATCAGATTCTTAAAGGAACCGCAGCTCGCATACACACACACACACACACACACACACACACACACACACACACACACACACACACACACACACACACACACACACACACACACACACACACACACACACACACACACACGCATGCCTGCACGCACGCACACACGTGCACACAAAAAACCCCCACACACACACACACACACACACACACACACACACACACACAGACACACACCGTACACACACACACACACACACACACACACACACACACACACACACACACACACACACACACACGCATGCCCGCACACACGCATGTGCACACACACACACACACACACACACACACACACACACACACACACACACACACACACACACACACACACACACACACACACACACACACACACACGCACACACACACGCATGCCCGCACGCACGCACACACGCATGTGCACACACACGCACACACACACACACACACACACACACACACACACACACACACACACACACACACACACACACACACACACACACACACACACACACACACACACACACACGTAAACGCAGGTAGTGGACTCCACTGGACCACTAGGTGGCGGCAGAGCGCCGCCAAAGGTGTCTTGATAATAACGTCTCTGATAAATGTATGATATCATTATGATAAAATATAAATTATAATGATATCATAATGATAAAATAATAATAATTATAAAGATATTAGGTATTCTAATGATATATTGATATTCTAATAATATGATGTGAAAATAATTGAGAAGAAATTAAAGTGATTCACTTTCTCTGCTGAACAGAAACAACAACTTCATTAATATTTGCCATGTATCAATACGCTAACATACAGTATAACTGCATGTTCAAACTTTAACAAAGTAGAGCAACAGTAGTTTGTCCACATGGGGCCACCGTGGCCCTGCAGCTCGTGGCTGGACAAGGGTTAGGAGTAGTGTTTGGACTAGTGGGCGGGGCCTGTATGCATAACCTGTGGGCGGGGCCTGTGGGTGGACAGCCCCCGCCCTCATGTCTGGGTCCGCCCACAGGTCTGGTTATTGTTAACCCTTTCAAACCAACCTTTCAAAAGGCTTTGTGTGTGCTGGCTCAGGATATTTTGAACACAATGGACCCTTCTGCTCAGGTGCTATATAAGCTCCCTTTCATGCCAGGTAGGTAGATACCCACTCCAGTAGCCCCAGTTACAGCCCAGTACAACCAGTACTACCAGTACCAGCCTCACCATGTCCGCCAGCAACATGAACATGAACAACAGAGTGAGTTTCACAGCACAGCTTTTTCTGTTCTCTGATGTTGGGGACGTTCTGGACGCTGTGTCCAGGTACGACCCCTGCGGTGCTTCGCTCTGAGGCGTGTCCCCGGAGGGTCTGACCGCCCCCCCTCCCCCCGCCCCCACCCCAAGGATGGCTGGTAACCGCAAGATCGCTAGTTCGATCCCCGTCTCCACCTAGCTGGGTGCTGAGGTGTCCCTGAGCAAGGCACCTCCTCTGCTCCTGACGAGCTGGCTGTCGCCTTGCATGGTTGGCACCGCCGCCGGTGTGTGACTGTGGATGAATGGGTGATGATGATGGTGTTAGGCCATATTGTAAAGCCCTTTGAGTGGCCACTGGTTACAAAAAAGCGCGACATAAATGCAGTCCATTTACCATCTGCTGCTGACCAGTCCAGTGTTCCTCTTCTTCTCGTCTCCAGGTCACCTTCTACGAGGAGAAGAACTTCCAGGGCCGCTCCTACGAGTGCAGCAGCGACTGCGCTGACATGTCCTCCTACCTGAGCAGGTGCCACTCCTGCAGGGTGGAGCGCGGCTGCTTCATGGTCTACGACCGCTCCAACTACATGGGCAACCAGTTCTTCATGAGGAGGGGCGAGTACTCCGACTACATGAGCATGATGGGCATGAGCGACTGCATCAAGTCCGTCCGCATGATCCCCATGGTAAGCACAGCGCTAAGCTAACTGCATGATGCCCATGGTAAGCACAGCGCTAAGCTAACTGCATGATCCCCATGGTAAGGAGATCGCTAAGCTAACTTTGCTACATTCTATCCACCTAGCTAAGCTAACATTGCAACACTCCTCCTAGATATGCTAATGGTACAGTCTGTCCTCCTAGATAAGCTAATGCTACAGTCTGTCCCCCTAGCTAAGTTAGCTCCCATAGTGTCTGACAATGCTCCCCCCCCCTCCAGCACCGCGGCCAGTACAGGATGAGGATCTACGAGAGGGACAACTTCGGCGGCCAGATGCACGAGATGATGGAGGACTGCGATAATGTCATGGACCGCTACCGCATGTCCAACTGCATGTCCTGCAACGTGATGGACGGCCACTGGCTGATGTACGAGCAGCCCCAGTACAGGGGCAGGTGCATGTACATGAGGCCCGGAGAGTACAGGAACTTCATGAACCACGGCATGAGCCAGGGCATGAGGTTCATGAGCATGAGGCGCATCAACGACTCCTACTACTAGACCAGCACACCTCCAGTCTCCTCCATGAGGCTCACCATGGACTCTTGCTACTAGAGTCTCTATGAATACCATAGGGAAATACAGTCAATAAAGAAATGTTCCTTTAAATACTCTGGCCTGTTCTCTTGCTTTCAGTTTCAGTTTGAAAGTGTAACAAAGATATCAAATATCAATCCACATAAATCGACTGAAGCTAAATGCAAATTTCCCATCTGACAAACGTAAATAAAGAGGAAAAATAAAGTGATCTCAATGCTCTTATTGATCTGATATCGAGAGTTGTATCGTCTGTAAACATGATCAGAAACTACTGCTAGCATGTCACAAGGTGTACTACAAGGTATACAACAGGTATACTACAAAGTGTACTACAAGGTATACTACAAGGTGTACTACAAGGTATACTACGTGTATACTACAAGGTATCCTAAAGGTGTACTACAGGTATTCCACAAGGAATACTACTACAGGTATACTACAAGACTAGTACAAGTCACAAGGTATACGACAAGGTATGCTATAAGATATACAAGTACAAGTCACATGGTATACTACAATGTGTACGACAAGGTATGCTATAAGGTATACAAGGTATACAAGTACAAGTCACATGGTATATTACAAGGTGTACGACAAGGTATACTATAAGCTATACAAGGTATACTAGTACTAGTCGCATGGTATATTACAAGGTACAAGGTACACTAGTTCAAGTCACATGGTACATTACAAGCTACACTACAAGGTACACTAGTTCAAGTCACATGGTACATTACAAGGTACACTACAAGTTACACTAGTACAAGTCAAATGGTATGTTACAAGGTACACTACAAGGTACGCTAGTAGAAGTCACATGGTGGTGTTTGACAAGGTATACTATAAGGTATACAAGGTATACTAGTACAAGTTGCATGGTATATTACAAGGTACACTACAAGGTATACTAGAACAAGTCACATGGTATACTACAAGGTATACTATAAAGTATACTATTACAAGTCGCATGGTATACTACAGGTATACTACAGGTATGCTACAAGGTATACTTCTATACTAGGCTTGTGTCTGTAAGTGTCTATTTTGTCCATTACAGTCATGGAACTGAGTCCTGTGTCTTTAAATAAACAAATACAAAATATTACAAACTTTTCTTGAAACGTTTTGTGTTTTGCTTGCAACATGTTATGAGTTACATGGTAACTCATAACATTATTCTAGGATGGGAGTGGTTTTATTTATAGAATTATTACTCCTTCGGCAGTAGGCTTTTATGATACTATACCTTACTATTAATACACTGCACGGTTATGGGAATATTATGGAAATAAACCAACCTTGTTTTAAGGCAACATGTTCACACCAGTCAGCTGAGTCGTATGTATTATATTCCAATATTTGAGAAATACTATTTTCAGAAATTATAAATACATCTCAGAACGTTTTTTTTCTGGAACCAGGTTTTCCTTGTAGAACCATGTTGTCAGGATGAGTGGATCAATATAAATATTATTATAGTAATAATTACTAATGTTAGGCTGTGCTTAAAGAAGATTAAGCTGAGAAAATATTATTAGGATGTATTCCAAACTCTATCACAGTCCCCATAAACATTTAATATGATAAATATATTGTAAGTTAAATGAATTCACATAATACATAAGTTACATGCATTATATATAATTTTTTATTCGTGTAATATGTATCATGTTTAGCTTTCATGTAAGGCAGTTAGGTAGGCTTAGTATTAAAGTAGCATTATAATATAGTTTATTATATTGTAAATGAGTGAGGCGACCACTTGGCGAAGCCACTTTAGACACAGTTATCCCAGCACGATATCAACATGAACACATCAACTCCTAGCTGGTCACCATGTGGAGACAATGCTGGTGTGGTGGGTTCACCTGGTCATCCTGACGCACCACACAGCACTCCCCTAGGTCCCCGGTCCTTTATGTTGGTTGTGAGAGAGAAGGCCCTAGCCCGGAGCCGGCCCCTGCCCCGGCCTCCGGGCCCCCTGCTGGCTCAGGCCTTTGGACAATGGGCCTTTGGGTGGGCAGGTGCTATAAAGAGGGTGGCCTCCCACAGGTAGTCAGTACAGCAGCACCAGCTACCGCGCTAACACACGCCAACATGAGCTCCAGTGGTATGAACATGATGGGAAGGGTAAGAACACTCTCACACACCACACCTTTGCCTCAGATACCTCACTGTGTTAATTACCTACTATACCTCACTGTGTTGGTTAATTATATCTCCAATACCTCACTGTGTTGGTTAGTTAATTGCTCTAATACCTCGCTGTGTTGGTTCATTACCTAATACCTCACTATGTTGATTAATTATCTCCAATTGTAACTACGTTAATTGATATCTCACTATACCTCTAATACCGATATAACTACTATAATAATGACTGTTCAGTGCGTGCCAGCTGTCAGCCCTAGAGCGCTGATATCTCCTTAACTCCACCGGATTCGACCAGGGAGGCCGTGGCTCTCTGCCCTTAGACCCTCCTGTCCTCCTGTTCGGACATGGGGCGTAGCACTGCAGGGTGAAGCACCCCTGGGTCACGCTCGGACCCCCGCGGTGCTCCGGTCCGAGCGTGCCCCCCTAGGGTCTGACCCCCCCCCCCCCCCCTGTTCTCTGCTGCTGACCAGCCCAGTGTTCCTCCTCTTCTCGTCTCCAGGTCACCTTCTACGAGGAGAAGAACTTCCAGGGCCGCTCCTACGAGTGCAGCAGCGACTGCGCTGACATGTCCTCCTACCTGAGCAGGTGCCACTCCTGCAGGGTGGAGCGCGGCTGCTTCATGGTCTACGACCGCTCCAACTACATGGGCAACCAGTTCTTCATGAAGAGGGGCGAGTACTCCGACTACATGAGCATGATGGGCATGAGCGACTGCATCAAGTCCGTCCGCATGATCCCCATGGTAAGCACAGCGCTAAGCTAACTGCATGATCCCCATGGTAAGCACAGCGCTAAGCTAACTGCATGATCCCCATGGTAAGCACAGCGCTAAGCTAACTGCATGATCCCCATGGTAAGGAGATCGCTAAGCTAACTTTGCTACATTCTATCCACCTAGCTAAGCTAACATTGCAACACTCCTCCTAGATATGCTAATGGTACAGTCTGTCCTCCTAGATAAGCTAATGCTACAGTCTGTCCCCCTAGCTAAGTTAGCTCCCATAGTGTCTGACAATGCTCCCCCCCCCTCCAGCACCGCGGCCAGTACAGGATGAGGATCTACGAGAGGGACAACTTCGGTGGCCAGATGCACGAGATGATGGAGGACTGCGATAATGTCATGGACCGCTACCGCATGTCCAACTGCATGTCCTGCAACGTGATGGACGGCCACTGGCTGATGTACGAGCAGCCCCAGTACAGGGGCAGGTGCATGTACATGAGGCCCGGAGAGTACAGGAACTTCATGAACCACGGCATGAGCCAGGGCATGAGGTTCATGAGCATGAGGCGCATCAACGACTCCTACTACTAGACCAGCACACCTTCAATCTTCACTTATGCTGACTGAAGTCTGAAATAAAGGTTCAACGTTAACATGAAACAATGTGTTATGATGAGTTCCTTATTGAGACAAGGGGTTTTGGGGCGAGGGGTCAAGGTTAAGGGTTACATTTAAGGGTTAAGGTTCAGGTTCATGGGTCCAGGTTAAGGTTCTGGGTCATGGGTCTAGGTTATGGGTCTAGGTTAAGGGTCATGGGTCACTGGGTTAACCAAGGCTTGCTTGAAGAAGGCATTGGACAATGTGTGAAATCCCCCACTTGTAAACTATCGTGCACCATTCTAGGCATAATGATTTTGTCGTGCTGCTGTTCAAAGTCTGAAATCCCCACTTTCAGAAGTGGTTGACTTCAGACACAGCCCAGGCTACGGCTAATTCAAGACCAGTCTGAGTGAGCTAGACCTTTACCGGAAAGATTAGCTAAACTAAATTATCATTTGCAAAATGGTGAATGCTCAGGTGTTTATTTAACGTTCGAAAATAGGATATCCAGTGTTTCTTTCACAAACAATAAATACGAAATGTTCTCCGTTGCGTAATCCAGAGATAAATACAGCAGAGGCCATGTTTCATAATACAGTTCAAACTCATACCCTGATGAGAAGCAAATAAAGGTCATAGCTAAGTGAAGTTATAGACTCTGACAGAGGAATATGACTTTGCATGTTGGGAAAAGTTACGCAAAACACTTTTACACAAACACTACACTCCCTGTTTAAGCCATTCAACAGAGTTTGACCTCTGAAGGCTTCCTTACAGCCTTAAGAATTGGCAAACTTTACATAAAATACTATATGCAGCAATTATTTCAGCAATCATCATGTGATCATATTTTGACATTTTTTTGCGGGAATACTGAAACATGTAATTAACATGAGATAATTGGAACACTTCTTTTCATTGAGCGACTCAAATCATTGTATATTATAAAAGTATAATGCAATAAGATACAATTCAAAATGGTGCAGAGGCTAGCTGGCTAGCTCATATAAACATTTGATTTATGTAAATCATATCGGTAAAATGCAACCAAATTTTCCCTGAATAAACAATACTAAATTTAAAATAAAAAATTTGATCAGATAATTATCAGTGCATATTTATAGGTTCTGAGTAACAAGTTAAACAATTGGCAATTATTGAAGTCTGACTAAATTTGTGACAATAATAAAATAGAAAATAGTTTCTGTATCCTTATGTGTCTTAATATTTCATTGTGTGTTTTGGTTAATGTGGACAATGAAATGTATGAAGTTTAATACTTAAGATGAGAACGGAATCAAATGACCACAGATAGTACACAAATTCAAGCAAAAAGTGCCGCAAGATATACAAAATAACATAAATTAACTAACTGGTACAAAATACACGTACAACAAAACACATTGTTTTGATGGAAAAAAAACCTGATCATTAAATGTTGTAAAACAGTATAACAACGACTACAGTATAAAAATTAGTTATTTTATGTACAAAAACAACAGTAAAAAGGTAGTAAAAATATAAAAAATAAACTGTATCATGAAGGTAAATGAGGCCTTTAGTGAATCACTTACTGTTGTGTTGGCGCAACATACACCCGTTGAAGAGCTTTAACCCAGAGCCCGTCCCACGCTAGCTCCTCCTAGAGGACAGGAGGTGCAACAGCATCGTCTTCAGAACAGTGTCCTTTGCTCCCTCTTGATATTCCACCAATCCTGGGGCTGCTGGAGGCAGACCACGCCCACGTCTCAGAGGAGCCACGCTAGGCTCCTCCTTATGTTCACTAAGCGCCTGGTCTGATGACAGAGAGGAACTCTGACTGATGGCTCAGACTCCCAGCCCACCAGGAGATCAGACCTCCAGGGACCAGACCGGGTCCTCCAGCCCACCAGGAGATCAGACCTCCAGGGACCAGACCGGGTCCTCCAGCCCACCAGGAGATCAGACCTCCAGGGACCAGACCGGTTCCTCCAGACCATCTCCTTTAGGTCAGATCTCCTCAAGGTCAGATTGAGGTTTCATTGCTGTCACTTTGAGAAGAAAGAAGAATATTAGTTATTAGAACACAACAAAGACAGAATGGCATGTTTTCACAATGTGAATATATACAGTATAGATAACAAGCGAGAGAGACTCTTCCCGCTCAAACTCACTCTGAGTCCGAGTTCCGCTCCTTAGGGGTAACCGGGGAGACCCCGTTGGGATGGCGTTGCCGTGGGGACAGGGGGGGATGAGGGAGGAGGTTGCCCCCAGCGACCAGGCGAAGGCCTCTGAGGGTGGGGGAGGGGGGGGTGATGGAGAGGGAGGGGGAGTCGTGGAGCCGCTCCCTGAGGAGGTTCCTGAGGTTC